>NC_081858.1:13534924-13882352 GCF_963259705.1 Myotis daubentonii
TGGTTTACATGAAATGACTTAGAAAGCATTTGTTTCCTATTTTTCCTACTTGCACAGCAGAGAAATAAATTCTGACCTGTTTCTTTATTCAAATCATAGATCCAAAATATCTCAAAACTCTGACGAAGAAGCCTAAACGTCTCAGGCTGGATTCTCTGGTTCTTTCTAAAGAGGGCCTGCCTGTGTGCTCCAGAGCTGCTGCTAGGCACAGCTGAGCACTGGGAAGGGCTGCCCAGCATCCCTCGCCCCCCCACCCGGCCTAGAGTCCTGAGGCTCAGACCTCACGGGCTAAAGAAGGATGGCTGACTCATCCTCAGTCATTGGAGCTGCATCTCGATTCTTGCCCTAAAATACATGATCCTCAGCTCCACGCTCAGAGCTGCATGTCAAGGTCCACACAACATTGACAGGATATAGATCCGACTGTTACTTGATACATTGATAAGTCAGTTTTCATTTTAAAGGGAGCATTGGCAGTTTTATTACTCTTGTTTCTGTGGACTTTTTTAAGTGGAATGTTAGTAGTATTATGAGGTTAATCTATAGTCCTCTAAATGGAAAGCCATAGTCTTGGTTACTAATGCCTGGGAACTGGGCTCTTCCCATCTTTGCTGGTACCTGGAGTCAGATTGGCATGAAACCACTAACTGCATTCTAGAATCACTGTAGCCATATGTGGTGTGCTTTTAATCAATCATGCCAACTTGGTTTAATAGTTCAGAGAATTATCATAACCAAGGTACCTGTGAAAAGTACTAGCTGTTATGTGCGATAGACTCAACATTTGGATCTTCTTGCATCTCTAAAAATGTACAGATTAGGTCATAAATTTATATTGGTGAGATGAACACTTTCATTATTGGTATGCTCACATAAGCTTTCAAACTAATGGCTTTTTTGGTGTCTAAAATGTAAGCAAAAAATTCCTATTGAAACATTCCAATTCTTTCATTTAGTGTGAAATAAAATACCTAATAGGCCAGTGGGGTGGATTTGAGAGAACTTATGACGACTCTGCTGACTCAGGTCTTCAGAGCTGGTAGAGACACGCAGACCATCTTGATGCATGGGGTGAAGAACATCTTTGCGTTTGTGTGCAGTACACAGTGCTTGGTGTGTTCACAGTGACTCCTTCTGCTGCAGGCATAGGTGATGGGTGTGGAGGTAGCTGCTAGCTTTCAGGACCCACACATGGCTCATCAGTGGTTGTCTCTAAGGAGTCACAGGGATACTGCCCACGCCGCGTGCCACGTAACATTCAGACCATTCAGAGGAGACTGTTTTACCTTTATTTGCTTAGATGTTAATACAGTTTTTAAATTGGTAACTTTTATATAGTATGGTAACAACATACATATGCACACATGCTTTGGGTCCTTCCATAATACTTTTATATTTGTAAATCAATGTTTTGGAGCAATCCCAAGTTTAAGGGAAATATTTTTGTAAATGTAGTGGTTTTGAAAATCAGAGCAGTTCTTTTGCTTATACATTTTTAAAGCATTTGTGCTTTAAAATTGTGATGCTGGTGTTTGAAATATGATATTCCCATAGTGCAGATGAGAAGCATGGAGCAGTAGAGTGAATCTGTGGTTTCTCTCGCCGGAACCCAGCGCGGCAGGTGGATCAGAAACGACTGGGAATCCAGAGCGAATTCTCTAGGGTTGCACCAGGTTTACCCTAAAGCTCGTTGCCTTTTTTGTGCTGTTTATCCGTTTAGAGCACTCAAGAAAGTTCTGAAACTGCTTTGTATCTGCTTTGTACTGTTGGTGCCTTCTTGGTATTGTACCCCAAAACTCTGCATAGATTATTTAGTATAATGGTAAGTTTTAAAAAAAAGTTAAAGGAAGATTTTATTAAGAATCTGAATGTTTATTCATTATATTGTTACAATTTAACATTTATTTGTGGTATCTGTGATTTGGTTAATCTGTATAAAAATTGTAAGTAGAAAGGTTTATATTTCATCTTAATTCTTTTGATGTTGTAAACGTACTTTTTAAAAGATGGATTATTTGAATGTTATGGCACCTGACTTGTAAAAAAAAAAAACTACAAAAAAATTAGAATCATTAAATTGTGTCCCTGTGTTACCAAAATAACATAGTACTGTGCATATATAGTTTAATTGGAATTTTATGTGTGAAAATATGAATTTGTCTGGTCCTTTATTAGAACGTTTCCCAGATAAGTATATCTCCCTAATTGACTTTGCTGGTAGTAATTGGTGATAGAAGCACAGGCTGGAGCCCTGGGTCAGTGGTATTTCAGTGCTCCATCGGGTTCTGCGATTGGTCTTCAGACTGTGGGGGAGGAAGGCCGTGCGGGGCGCCCTGGCGGGGTGCCCACGTGTCTCTTCCCACCTGGGCCCCGGGCAGGTGTCATTGGCGGCCTGTTTTCAGACCAAGAAACCTGACTCCTTCAGGGACTCCGGGACATGCGGTTCTTGCTGACACTGGGCATCGTGCAGGAGGATACTTGCAAGACAAAGCATTGGAAATGTCTCTGGTTTCGTGTGGAAAGACCACAGGTTTTAGGCCCATAACTGGGCCTCTGCTTATAGCTGCGCTGGCTTTCGGCGGGTCACCGCTGCTCTGTGCTTCTGTCCCTCACTGTAAAGTGGAACCAGTATCCCTCTCTTGCGTGCGGTAAGGATTATGAAAGTGTTTCTCAACTGTCTAGTAAAGGGCTTCAAAAGAAAGTTGCTCAGTAAGTAGCAAATGTTCCTAAATGCTTCCTGTTCATCTGAGAGGAAAACCCGTCCACAGCTCCCTCCAGGGAAGTGGACTCATCCACGGAACCCAGAGTTTATGGCGAGATTGGGAACACTCACAGGAGAAAGCATTCGCCTTACCTTTGAGGGTAACACTCTTTGTTGTCCAAATCCTATAGAAAGCAATTAAAATCATCTTCCTTATTCAGCAAGGACTCTAGGAATCATTCTTCTCCCCTTTAATTCCGGTGAGTTCCTTGCCTTAGCAGTAATGCGGCCATTCCAGCTGGTGATACACACCGGCCCCCTGGGTGGCGCAGTTTGCTGCATTTCATCAGAACAGGAGTGTTCAGAGCTGACTAGTGACTACAGACCGGTCCTCTGACCAGAGCAGAAACCAAACCCAGAGCAGGTGGAGGCGAGATACAGACCCGCTGGGCCCTGTGTGGAGGGAGGAGAGAGTGGGTGGTACACTGAGGAACAATAAAGAAATGGGTTTTCTTGGGGGACAGGCGTGACTGTTTGAATCTAAGTCAGGAGGGAGGGACGGTGGAAGGGGATGATGGAGCTGGGCCTTGCATGGCTGAGAGCAGGTAAAGGGGGTCTCGGTGGACTTGGGATGTGGAGGCTGTTTCTGAATCTAGGGCCAAGGGGGGCTGAAGGCAGGTCATTTTCTAGGTGGAGAGGAAACAATGGAGTGAGGTACCCCATGGCATGTCTTTTTCAGTTGAAGTGGGAAACTGAGTCTGCGGAGAATGAGGAAGAGCCACCAAGAGAAGCAGAAGTGGGAATGCCCGGCACTGTGGGGCCTGTGTGTGATGGAGCAGGTCTGGGGAGCTGCAGTGTTTGCTCTTGAATGATGTCATTGGCTGGGTCAAACAGGCGGGGGGTGGGGCGGCGGAGAGTGGAGTGGCTGGGGAGAGAGGGCAAGGTGGCGGACCACCAGGGCTGGCGTGCAGTGTGGAGGGGAGCCCTAGGATGCAGAGGATGTGGTGGGAGATGTTGAAAAGCAGGAGGCAGAGATCAGAACCCGTCATGCTCTTTGAAAATGTATGGGTTCTGGTACCCAAGTTTCCAATGTTGGGTAGGTTTTCCATACAACAAGCACCAAGCAATTCCTGGGACAACAACTGAATATTCAAGAATTCAACTTCATTATGATGCTGTCTACACCGGGATGGTGTCAGATCCCACAGGTTAGGGGCTCAGTCCCATGGGACTGCCTTCCGCTCCCCCACTTAAGATGCCAGTCACAAGCCCAGGTTGTCACTGGACTTCTGACCAACGGACTATGTATATAGATCAGGGGTTCCCACACCCCCTTCTCGGGTCCAGTTAATTTGCTAGAGTCACAGAACTCAGGCAAACGTTTAACTACCAGATTATTAAAGGACATGATGCCCGGAACAGCCAGATGAGATCTGTAGGGCGAGGTTTGGGAGGGTCCCAAGCGCAGGCGCTTTATAGAGGTGGGGGTGTCAGCTCCCAATGTGTGGAAGTTCCTCGAACCCCATCCTTTGGGGTTTATGGAGGCTTCACATAGGCATGATCCATCATTAACTCCATTTCCAGCTCTTCTCCTTCCTCAAAGAATGGGAATGGCACTGACGATTCCAAGCTTCTAGTCATGGCCCAGTGTTCCCAGGGACCAGCCCTCATCCAGGAGCCCAGCCGGAGTGGCCTCCTCAGAACCAAAGGCATGCCCAGCACCCAGAAAATGGCAAGGTTTGCAGAAGCCGTGCTAGGAACCGGGGTCGGAGACCAGATGTTAGAGCTGAAGATGCTCCTAGCCTTCTGATCACCCAGGAAATTGCATGGGTTTCAAGGGCCCTGTGTCGGGAATTCGGGGCAGAGGCTCGCTCACAGGCATCTCCCAGCACTAGAGCCTGGGGTGTGCCTGTGGGGAGCAGAGCGTCATCAGACGAGGGCCCACAGTGGGCTTTGTCGTGCTGGGGGTTTTGAAGTCAGTCGCCAGCAGCCAGCACGGGAGGAAGAAACCCTGTCCCCTTTCCGTTGCAAACTGCCCAGTGGAGGAAACCAGTTGTGTGCATTTCTTTTTGCTCCACTTGATGCTGATGTACCAATCGCCCTCCGGTCAGATCTGCAGACTGAGTACCTGCTGCCTCATAAACCTGCTGCCAGGCCAGCCCTGGGCTCCTGAAGGCAACCCCCCCTGCTGCGATCTCTGAAGGAAGGGAGGGAACGGTGTGCAGGGGCTTGGCCATAGCATTTCCGGGGGTCCACAAGCATGTGGATTCAAAGGCTGAATGATCACAGCAGGAACAGGAAAGCTGTTCTCATCTAGGAGCAAAGTTCTGTCTCGTGAGGGGGTCAGGAAGAGCCTGTGGGACCTCGCCACTCGCTCCCCTGGGCTGGAGGGCCTCGGAGGGAACAGCTGGGCCTCCTTACTGTGAAAGAAAGGCATTTGGCTCACTCACGCCTGGAAGAGTTACTTCCTGTTCCCTTCTCCCCCTTCATCTTCCGTGTCCTGATTCCTAAGCTTGAGAGTGAAGAAGTCTCTATAGTAATGTCCTGTCCTCACACTGGTGTCGAGATGCTTTCCACTCACCGGCTGGCTCAGAGCGGCCGCCTGTGCTGTGCTGGGTGCGTCCCAGGGCAGAAAGCCCGCTGGTCACGCTCCATAACCCGGACAGCCACGCTGTGGCCACTGGTTTGGGAAGGGAACGCGGTTAGAGTGTCCGGGAAGGGAAGTACCTAATTGGGTGGGAGTTGGAGAGGATTATTCTTGAATTTCTTGGCCAGAGGAGCAGGGGAGCCGTAAGACCAACAGGTACCAGAAGCCACTCTTAGCTGGGGAGGCCAGGGAGGCACGTGTGTGGTGGGAAGACGGTGTGCAGTGACCTGGGGCAGCAGGGCCAGAGCTTCCAGGCCCCAGCACCGGAGGGGGCTCTGCTGCAGATGTGAGATGGGTGTCCCCTCGCAGGGGCCACCGCAGCTGACGGCTGAGGCCCGTGTGGAGAGTCAAGCCAGGACCAGTGGCCACAGGGCCATTCCCCCTTCGTGTTTGCTCTGAAGCCCCGTGGAGCCGCCACGGCTTCCACACCACCTACTCCCCTCTGAGCAGGAGCCATGGGCTGGCTCTCTGGGCGAGGGAATGTGGGTTTCCTGAGGGTTGACCAGCTACCTAGTGCGAGGGGAGGACACTGGTGCAAGGCCACAGGAAGGGACCCTCGACGGGGCCGTGCAGCACCCAAGAGCTAGGCCGGTTTCTTTAAAGAATTTCGGTTTCTACAGATCGCCTTTGAAAGTCTTTGCCACTTGTACACCTCCCACACAGCAGTAGTTTCCAATTTCTCAAATATTTATCACCAGTGCCCTTTTCAGAAATGAAATCAGTGAAAGTTCTCCTGCTCTGAGTAAGCAAGGGTGGGGCACCCCGCACCCCGCCCGCCGCCTCCCACAGAACACAAAGCTGCTGCCCCAGAAGATCCCAAAAGTGAGCGTAGCAACCACAGCAGAGCAGATGCCTGCCACAAAGAACAGGTGACTGCTAACACCTCGGGGTGGCCCAGGGAGGGGGCCAGCAGCGTGGGTCAGCCAGAGGGCCTGAGGGTGCATTGGGTAGGGTGGTCCTCCTGGTGTCACCAGTAAAGTCCAGGGAAAACCCAACGGAGACGTCGTGCAAGTAGAGGTCGGGGTGGGCGATAGATGGTCATTAAGGAAGATGAACTATGCCCGTCGGCCTGCGGACTGAAGGGTCCTGGGTTTGATTCTGGTCAAGGGCACGCACCTCGGTTGCAGGCTTGATCCCAGCCCTGGTCCGGGCACGTGTGGGAGGCAATCAGTCAATGTGTTTCTCTCACATGGATGTTTCTCTGTCTCCCCCCTCCCTTCCACTTTCTCTAAAACTCAATGGAAAAATACTCTCCGGTGAGGACTAACAACAACAAAGATGAATTTCAAGGCAAGAGAGAGCGAAGTGTGGGGCGAGCATCAGGCTCCCCTGCATGCTGTGAGCGTCGCCCTAAACCAAACAGGACTGCCCGCAGGGTGCTGGTGACCTGGAAGGGGTGGTGCGTTCAGTGATTCGTTATACAGACATGCGATGTGCCAAGTGCGTAAAGGAGAACAAACGCAGGCACCACTGCTGCAGCGTTAGAAAAGGCACTGTCCCTAGCCCTAGCCGGTTTGGCTCAGTGGATAGAGCGTTGGCCTGCAGACTGAAGGGTCCCAGGTTCGATTCCAGTCTAGGGCACATGCCCAGGTTGCGGGCTCGATCCCCAGTGGGGGGCGTGCAGGAGCCAGCCAATCAATGATTCTCTCTCATCATTGATATTTCTCTCCCTCTTCCTTCCTCTCTGAAATCAATAAAAAATATATTTTTTAAAAAAAGTAAAAGGCACTGTCCCTGCTAGCGAGGCCAGGGCCACCCCAGGTTTCAGAAAGGAGAGTGGATCTCAGTGATGGTCTCCCCTGACAAGGAGACACGGGAATAAAACCACAGGGACAGTGTTTGCAGGTTCTGACCCTGGACGGCCGGGACGGTGGCCTGTGGCCTGTGGCCAGGGGCGCACAGGGCAAGGATGAGTTGCAGGAGGGGCTGGGCTGGCAAAATTCATTCCCTGAAGAGATAAGTAGCTACTTGCCTGCGATGTGCAAATAGTCCATTTGCTTTTTGTTGTTTCGCTTTGCATTTTGCTTTTCCTTGGAGGTAACAGATGTACATTTCTGGTTCTGGAGGTCATGTCAGGCCCCTAAGGGAGCCCCCACTCCACCACCACTCTCTGGTCCTTGCGCCCCGTCCCCACCTGTGTCCCTCCCGGACAGCAGTCACAGAATCAAATCGCCAGGTCAGGTCACACTGATCTCCCTGTGGGTGGCCCTGGCTCGCTCCCCACCCGCGGCTACAGTCCACTCACCCCATGTCTGTCTGGGCTCAGCCCTTCGCACCCATCCTGGGGGTGGGTTTGCCCCTGGTGTTCAGGCTCCGGCGCAGGACAAACGAGGATGGAGGGGGGATCTGGGGGAGACGGTCCCCGAGTCCCCAGAGTCAGGTACATCCTGGTACACGGGCGCTTCTATGAATGCAGTTGACAGAAAGGGATGTCAAGAGGTGTAAAACTTGGTATTACTACGGTAAAGGAATCATTAGAACCAACAAGCATTTTGTGGAAGATGCCATATCACAAAGTGGGGAGGCTGCATACAGGCCTGAGAATTCCAGGACATTGTGTCCACAAAAGTCTTCATTTTACCTGTTCCCATTGATGCCTCTGTTTACTGACGAACAGGTCTCAGCCTCCTAGTGGGCCTATGGCGCTGGGCTGTGGCCTCCATTAGTGCTCCTCAGGGACTCTGCCCTCTTAGGTAAGACAGACAGGCTAGAGGAGCTGGAGTTCGGTGATCTCTTTCCCCTGTTGGCTGAGCTCTGAGGAGGTCATCTCCCTTGCTGGCCAGCCTTCGTTATGGGGAATGAACAATCTGGGCATATTTCAGATGCTTGCTTTTGCTCTCCCCATAGTCTAAACCAGCCGTGGGCAAACTACGGCCCGCGGGCCGGATCCGGCCCGTTTGAAATGAATAAAACTAAAAAAAAAAAAAAAAAAAAAGACCGTACCCTTTTATGTAATGATGTTTACTTTGAATTTATATTCGTTCACACAAGCACTCCATCCATGCTTTTGTTCCGGCCCTCGGGTCCAGTTTAAGAACCCATTGTGGCCCTCGAGTCAAAAAGTTTGCCCACCCCTGGTAAACCAAGGGAATTTTGCACCCATCTTCACTGTGAGAAGCTATTGGGGCTCGCTGGAGATAAAACCCATGAAATTGTAGGTGTGGGGTGTCCTGTGACCTCAGTTCTCTGATGGATCCAGGAAGTCATTGATTTCTAGTTTAGTCATCTCTTTTCTTTTTTTTTCTTTTTTTTAAAATATATTTTATTGATTTTTTTACAGAGAGGAAGGGAGAGAGATAGAGAGTTAGAAACATCGATGAGAGAGAAACATCAATCAGCTGCCTCCTGCACACCCCCTGCTGGGGATATGCCCGCAACCCAGGTACATGCCCCTGACTGGAATTGAACCTGGGACCCTTCAGTCCGCAAGCCGACGCTCTATCCACTGAGCCAAACCGGTTTCGGCAAGTCATCTCTTTTCTTTCTTTTTTTTTTTTTTTTTTTAAATATATTTTATTGATTTTTTACAGAGAAGAAGGGAGAGGGATAGAGAGTTAGAAACATCAATAAGAGAGAAACATCGATCAGCTGCCTCCTGAACATTCCCTACTGGGGATGTGGCCGCAACCAAGGTACATGCCCTTGATCGGAATCGAACCCGGGACCTTTCAGTCCGCAGGCCGACGCTCTATCCACTGAGCCAAACCAGTCAGGGCCATCTCTTTTCTTGAGTGATAACTTCGAAGCTCTTTTCATCTTGAAGATGAAATGAGTCTCCCATTTTTATGCTTGCTACCTACCTATGCCGTTTCTAACAAATGCATCTAGAAGGGCAGGTGTGGTTGGAGAGAACTAGTTAAATCCAGTGACTTGGACAAACTGGAGGACTGGAGAGAACTATCTTCTCATCTACTTTCAGCACAGGCCAATATGAACAACAGGGGGTGGGGCACTCTGCCATGGGTGACCAATAATAAAAGCCTATTTTGGCCCAGTCTGTACAGCTCAATGGTTGACCGTCCACCTATGAACAAGGAGGTCACCGTTCGATTCCCGGTTAGGGCACATGCCCGGGTTGTGGGCTCGATCCCCAGTGTGGGGTGTGCAGGAGGCAATCAATCAATGATTCATCATTGATGTTTCTCTCTCCCTCTCCCTTCCTCTCTGAAATCAAAAATACATTTTTAAGTCTATTTTTAAAAAAATGAATCACAAAAGTAAAAACACTTTGCCTCATTCCCAACTGATAGCCGATCAAATAAATACTGTCTGCTTACATGAGAGAAAACCTTCAGGGCCATTAGTAAATAAGGAAATGCAGATTAAAATGAAGATGTGCCCTGAGCAGTGTGGCTCAGTGGGTTGGAGCGTTGTCCCAGACACCCAAGGTGACAGGTTCCATTCGTCACATACCTAGGTTGCAGGCTTGATCCCCTTTAGGGTGCATATGTGGGAGGCAACTGATTGATGTTTCTCTCTCTCTTCCTCTCTAAAATTTATACGCACACACACACACAGATATATGTGTGTGTAGAGGATGAAGATTAAAAAGATGCCATTTTGTGCATACCCTACTTTCTGTTTTTTTCTGCAAAAGCAAAATTATAAAAGCCCAATGTGAAATTACAAGGAAGTATGTAGCCTAAAGCATTGCCAGTAGTGCTGTAAATTAATACAGTGGAATCTAGAGGGACTGGAGCCCATCAGAAGATATGTTTTGACTCAGTAATTCCGTTACTGGGTTTTTTCCCCCTAGACAAGAATTGTAGGGAAAAACAGCCACGTGTACAAAAGCGTTTGCACCAGCATCCTTTGTAATGGCAAGAATGAGGGAGAGCAGGCTCCGGGCCCAGCACTGGGGAATGGTCAGTACAGCAGTGGCAGAGTTTTAAGTGTTTTACTGTTACCTCCTCCAGCTTTGATCCCCACGTGCAGATCCCAGCCACACTTCCAAGCCAGGCCAATTCCTGTTCACTCCTCTGAAGCGACGTTGCCCCTTCTCTGGTCCCCCTGCCAGGAAATTCCTGGAAAGCACGCCGTATGGCTTGCTCACTTTGACATGCCCACCACCTACCTCGGCTCCAGTACAAAGAATGGTTATGCTACAACCTGACCACAGAATGTGCAGCGACTGGAGTTTAAGATGGCAAATGTTATGTACATTTTGTTACAATTAAAAATTAAAGTGCAGAATCTCGAGCCCCACCTCGTACATGCATTTCAACATCAACATTTTAATAAGATGCCAGGTGACTTGTTTAAATTTTGAGAAACCCCATATGTTGGTATATAGTTACTATTAAAATATGCATTCCCGTCTTTAGTTACTAATTCTAATTAAGACGTATTTTATTTTTCTCTCTATTTCCTTTCCCGGAATCTTTCATTTGTGGGATGAAGGGAGAAATCACAGTGGCAGCTGGCAGACGCCAAGGAGAGCATGATGCCATGGCAACCGCTTCCATCAGTAACTTAATTTCATCTCTGCTTTTCCATTTTTCTCTCCTTAATCCTGAAGCTGGAAATGCTTTAATTTGGAAAGAACATAAAATGGCTTGTGGTTGCTATGCCTACAGTAACGGCACACTTCCTAATGGGCCTGACTGTCATAAAGGAAACTGTCAGCAACTCACAGAAACTCAGACCTCCAGGGGCCACCAAGAGCCTTCACCCCTGATTGGCCAAGCAGAGCCCCCCCCCCCCCCCCCCCCCCCCCCCCCGCCCGGGCGAGAGTCCTGCAGCTTCGTGGCAGCCTGGCAGCCTGCACCGAGTCACACCGACGCAGGCTGCTTGGTCTGCCCCCCAGAGGGCGTTAGGGAGAACATGTGGACAGAGGCAGACTGGCAGACCCTTTAGGAGACTGGCTTTAGGTGACGCCTACACTAAACCCCAGTGTATTGGCTTGCTGGGCCTGCCATAACACAGGCACCCAGCCGGCGTGGCTCAGTGGTTGAGCATTGACTTATGAACCAGGGTTCGATGCCCCGTCAGGGCATGTCTGAGTTTCAGGCTTGATCCCCGGTGAGGGGGTGTGCAGGAGGCAGCCGATCAATGATTCTCTCTCATCATTGATGTGTGTGTGTGTGTCTCTCTCCCTCTCTTCTTTTTTGAAATCAATAAACAAAAAACATAGTCCCACAGGCTGGGGAGCTCTGCAGGCTGGGAGGGAGTTCGGGAGCAAGGTGTCAGCAGGGCTGGCTTCTCCTGCGGCCTCTCTCCCAGGCTTGCAGCAGCCACCTCCCTGTTTCCTCTCCCTGTGTCCTTTCTCACAAGGACACCGGTCAGACCGGATCAGGGCCCACCCTAACAGCCTCACTTTAATGTAATCATCTCTTCAAAGCCCCCCATCTCCAAATGTAGACACATATGGGGGGACACAGTTCAGCCTGTACCACCCACCCGGCTAGTCCTTGGGGAATGACTGGCCGAGCCCTCAGCATCCACCTGTGTGGTGAGCCAGCACGCGCCATGGCGCTGCGTGGGCTGGAGTCTCGGCCCCACAGCACCGCCTGCAAGGCCATGGGTTCCATATTCTGATCCACTTTTGAAATGTGTGACCTGTTGCGTTCACCCATGTTGGCTTGAGTCCCCAGCCGACACCTCAGGGCTGCGTCCAGTGCACAGGGCGTCCTGAGATGACAACGGCCTCGTCCGATGGAACAGCCAGTACGAGGGGCCTGCGGATGCAGAAGAATGAGGACGTCGTGACTGAGGTGGCCCTTCAGCGAGCACAGGACTAGTGGCTCTCTGCCTTGGAGAGGACAGAGTGACATAATCATGTGGGAGGGGGGGGGCCGGGGGCAGGAGGAAGGTCGGTGGTGGGAGAGGCGCCATCAGACTTCCTGTTGGTGTGAAGTTTGCAGTAAAGTAGGACACAGAGCCAGCGGGGGAGGAGGCGTAGGATCGTCTTCCAGGAAAGTGGGAAACTGAATGCACACGAGGTGGAGCAGGTGCAGGGTTGCCACGGGGACTGCGCTGCCCTAGAAACTAGCCTCCAGGAGTGAAGCACTTCTCAGCCATGCAGACCGCTCACCCAGGATGGAGGGGGGGGGGGGTGCCGGGCAAGGATGCGGTGGGAGAAAGGGGCTGCGGGAGGAGGTGAGCGTAGGACCGAGCACGACAGCCAGCAGGCCGGTGGAGGGGACTGCACTGTGGCTCCTAGGGGGGCGCAGGTGGCTGTGATCCCGTCACTATCAGGAGGGAGCCCGGAGCGCAGGGTGTGCGGAGGGGCTGCCAGCCCTGAGGCTGTGAGGTGAGGACAGGGATGGCTGGCAGACTACAGGCTGTGGCAGCTGGGTGCCTGGTGAAACCACAAGGAGTAGTTAATAAAAATAAAACATGTACAGCCCTAGCCAGTTTGGCTCAGTGGATGGAGCATTGGCTTGAGGACTGAAGGGTCCCGGGTTTGATTCCAGTCAAGGGCATGTACCTTGGTTGCGGGCACATCCCCAATAGGGGGCGTGCCAGAGGCAGCTGATTGATGTTTCCCTCTCATCGATGTTTCTAACTATCCCTCTCCCTTCCTCTCTGTAAAAAAATCAATAAAATATAATTTTTAAAAATAAAACATGTATAGAAAACACTAGGTAGGGCATTACATAAAATAAGTATGTTTTAAATCATTAAACTGTATACTAGATCATAATGAAAAAAATATTTTTTACTGTTTTTTTTTTAAATACATCTTTATTCATTTTAGAGAGAGAAAGGGAGAGGGATAGAGAGAAATATCAGCTGCCTCCTGCACACCCCCCACAGGGGATCGAGCCTGCAACCGGGCATGTGCCCTGACTGGCAATCAAACCAGCAACCTGTTGGTGCATGGGATGACGCTCAACCAACTGAGTGACACGGTCCAGGGCTTTTATAAAAAAATCTTTTATTGATTTCAGAGAAAGGGAAAGGGAGAGAGAGATTAAAGCATCAATGATGAGAATCATTGATTGGCTGCCTCCTGCACGCCCCCTCCTGGAGATCGAGCCTGCAACCGGGCATGTGCTCTTGACTGGAATTGAACTGGGGACCCTTCGGTCCACAGGCCGATGCTCTATCCACTGAGCCAAACTGGCTAGGGCCTTTATTTTTATTTTTTTACTGTGTTTTTTTTTTAAATATATTTTATTGATTTTTTACAGAGAGGAAGGGAGAGAGATAGAGAGTTAGAAACATCGATGGGAGAGAAACATCGATCAGCCGCCTCCTGCACATCTCCTACTGGGGATGTGCCCGCAACCCAGGTACATGCCCTTGACTGGAATCGAACCTGGGACCTTTCAGTCCGCAGGCCGACGCTCTATCCACTGAGCCAAACCGGTTTTGGCATTTTTTTTTTTTTACTGTTTTTTTATTGTGGTAAAACACAACATAAAATTTGTCATTTAAGCCATTTAACAAATATATTTTATTGATTTTAGAGAGGGGGAAAAGGAGAGAGAGGGAAAGAGGAACATTGATTGGCTGCCTTCCATAAGCTCCCCAAAGGACCGGGGATCTAACCAGCAACCTAGGTATGTGCCCTAACCGGGAACTGAACAGGCAACCCTTCAGGGCGCGGGATGACTCTCCAACCAACCGAGCTCTGCGACTCGGGGCCCTTTTATCCATTTTTAAGCGTATAATAAAGCAGCATTAACTGCATTCACATTGCTGTGCAGCCATCACCACTATCTAGTCCCAAAATTATCATCATCCCACACAGAAACTTCATACCCACAAAATGATTCTTTTACTGTAGTCACAGTTAAAAACATTTGAAAGGCGCTGGTCAGTGGTCAGGAGGGGGTTCATATCGGTGGCCATGCAGGGGACAAGACCCTGGCAGGACAGGGGCCAGGGAGCTGACAGGCCAGGATGCTGGAAGGTCACCTACAATTCACATACATATTGCAATCACTTACATTTTAACGGAAAGCCGTGTCTCCAAGAATGAAGCTAGGAACCATATGCAAAGAACATGGTGCTAACATTTTCAGAGAATGAAGGGGTCTGCAGAAATAATTGAAGTGCCCAACCACCGCACACAGATCTGTAGGTAGGTATATGGTAAGTTTAATATTGTGCAGCCACTAAAAATATTTATAAAAAACTGCAATAACAGAAAAATCCCCCTTCAAAAAGCAGACTACGAAAGTATGTAAATTTTGGCTCATATCAGAATTATAATTTGCTTTTAATAAAGGACTAGCTGAGCCCAGCCCATGTGGTCCAGTGGTTGAGTGCAGACCTATGAACCAGGAGTTCACAGTTGGATTCCAGGCTCATCCCCAGTAGGGGGCGTGCAGGAGGCAGCTGACCAATCATTCTCTCATTGATGTTTCTATCCCTCTCCCCTTCCTCTCTCTGAAATCAATAAAAATTAAAATTAAAACACACACACAAAGAACAAGCTGAGAAAAGGTGTTTGCAATAGCAAAAACAAGGAATGCTTAATATTTAAGACAAAGTAATCCTGACAATTCCCAAGAAAAAGGAAACCTAGTTGGAAATTGAAGACCTGAAGGGCTTGTTAATGGAGATGCTAACACATCTCTGGAAAACGCATCTTAACACGGTCATGAGTTCCCACTTTGCGGCCAGGTTTGCGGAGGACATCGCTGGAAGAATGGCTACGCTCCCACAAATGTTTGAGAGGCAATATCCACTGCCTTCTACGCAATCAACCCGTGACGCCCAAAGACACAGATCTGTACAGTGCATTGCACAAAAGAAACAAGATCTAAAGGTGCTAACATGTATAAAAATGTTATACACAATGTGACCGCAACACTGTGGGTTTCTTAAAGGTAATTATGTAATTTACAAACCAATCTATAGAGAAAGGTTATGGGACCAATAAACTAATGACATGATAGGAGTTGGGGAACACAGTGTGCACAGCGAGAGAGGGCGGGCTGCCTGGGGGGCCGAGAGCGCTATCGGGTCCGATTTGGGGGTTCCAGAGCAGCGTTAGGGGCCAGGTGCAGATCCAGAGGTAGAATGGCTTGGAGAGTCCTAGGAGGATGGGGGAGCGCGCAAGACGCCGTACTCTGCGGACAGGGCTCAGGAAGGTCTGGCCAGGAAAACCCGGCGCCACGCACCGGCCCGCACGCCCCACGTCGACCCGGGAGCTGTGAGCCCATCACGTCCACGGCCGGTCCACGCGCGCGGAGAGGGTAGGCTTCCTGGGGCGCAGCTCCACGCGGCCACAGAAGCCTGCGGGTAGGCGCCCAGCCCGGGCCCGCAGGCGCCTGCGCGCGGCGCTCTCCGCTGAGCTCGCCCCGAGTCCCCGCCCCGCCCCGCACTGCCCGCCCCGCACGGCCCGCCCCTGCGCCCCCCGCCTTCACGGACGGGCTCCGAGGCCGCGCTCGCAGGACCGGCCAATGGAAGCGCGGCGCGCCCCCGCGGCACGTGCGCCCCTGCCCAGCTGGGCCGAGCGCGAGCCGCCGAGCTCCCGGGCGCGGAGCGCGCAGGGCGGGGGCGCGCTGGCGGGGCGGGGCGCGGGCGATGTGCGGGCGGGGCGCGGGCGGCGCTACGTGCTGATTGGCCCGCACCGCGTTCCGAGGCCGTTAACGGCGGCGCGGCGGGGCCGGGGCTCCAAAACAAAGGGCTGGCGGCCCGCGGGGCGGCGGCGGGAGGATGCCTCGCGCCCTGCGGAGGTGCCAACGGCCGCAGCGCGCCCCGGGCCGCGCCGGGGCCGCGTGAGAACCGAGCCCGCGCTGACCGAGGCCCGGGCCGGATGGCACTGCGGGCTGGGGCGCGGACCGCCGAGCGGCCGTGAGTACGGGCGGGGCCTGGACTCTGTGGCGCGGGCGGCTACTTCGTGGCGACCCGAGGCGCCGGCGGCTGCGGGCAGGGCCGGAGCACCTGTTGGGCGTCCAGGCGGGCAGGCGGGGCGCGGACGGCCGCACCTGTCGGTGTTTTCCTTCTGATTTGATGGTTCGGTTTGTTGGCGTTGGGTTCGCTCCGTTTGGGGGCAGACCCCAAAGCCTCATCTTTGGTTTGGCCCCCGCTTTCTCCCCCACCCCCACCCCAGCCATGAAAATATGTACAGAGGGAATGGACCACATAATAATAGGCTTTTCCCTCTTTAAATAAGTCGCCATTGGGGAGGAGAGGGAGGACAAAGAGGTCTCCGAGGTGGGCTCCGAAAAGGGGGCGTTTTCAAGTTGCCCACGCAGAGCTCGTGACTCGCAGGAAGCCCTCCGCGTTGGTTCACCACTTGTGGCACGAGGCTCCGTGAAAGCGGCCGCAGACGCCTTTGCGTTGGAAACCCGCTCTGCGCGCCCCCTCCCCCGCCCCCCTGAGAGCGGCATCTTCTGGTGTCCACATAGGTGCCAAGTTTTAGGGTGGGAAGAAGGCGAAACTCCGTTTGAGATGGACGGTGGCCCCAGGAGACCTCCATTTCGCCACCCCCCAAGCCTTTTCCGTTCCGTTGCATTTCTTTGTATCCAAAACACACACACACCCCTTACCCTGTCGATGCCTTTGCCGAGAATGTTATTTTTTCCACCAACCGGGCCCCGCGCCTGCAGTCCCCAAAGCCTGCAAACAGGGCTTGCCTCCCCGGGGGAACCTTCCCCGAGCTTCACCTGCCCGGCTGCCTCTCCGCCCTCACCTGTGCGCCCTCCCGCCTCTGCGCGAGTGGGTGTTCGCGGAGCAGGTGCTGTGCACGCCCCCAGGGGGATGGGCTTCCTTACCCCGCGCCGGCCTCCCCTCGCCTCCCCTCGCCTCCCCTCGCCTCCCCTCGCCTCCCCTCGCCTCCCCTCGCCTGGCTGTGGCCTCTGGGGCGACCGCAGCGCACCCGGGAAGGATGCTCTTAGGCCGCCTCCTGGACCTTCACGCTCCGTCCCCTGGCGTCACAGGGTAAGGGGGCGCTCGGAGCGAGGACCCCAGGCAAACTCGTGTCTTCAAAGGACCGTGTAGCCCAGGGTCTGGCCTGTGTTGGGCACTTTAAAAAAATAATAACTGAATGATCTTCATTAGGAATCTGAGCAAAGGTCTTTCTGCTTTTTAAATGAACTTCTTATTTTGGAATAATTTTAGATTTACATAAAAGTTGCAAAAATAGTACAGGCCGTCCCAAGGCGCCCCACACCCCGTGCTGCCATCCTCCAATGCGTGGTACATTTGCCAAAATTAGCAACTGACGCGGGTACATTAAGTCAAGTCCAGACGTTAAGTCTTTCTGTTTCTGAAGCACGGAGGTTTGCAGGGCTCTTTACGTTGAGAGCCCTGCTCCGTGATGTCTGCCTTGGCGCGGTTCCCTGGGGACCGTGGGTCAAGGGGCAGGAGCGCAGGGGGCGAGGGGCCGCCACTGGCTTTCATGTCTCCTTCTCCCTGGGAGACGGACAGGAGGCGTCTGCCTGCTTTCAAACCGATCTCCATCCCAGGTTCATTGGGTTTTGAATTTTAAGAAAGTGGTTAGGTCTGTTAATGGGCAAAACCTCTAGAGAGAGGGGATTTTGACAAGAGATGTCAGCGGGGGTGGGAGCACGTTCTGAAGAGCCAAGTCACTGGGGGGCCACGGCTTCTGGGGAGGGCAGCCTGGGCTCCTTTCTGGAAAGGAGTCAAGAGGATGACATGGTGACAGAGACGGAGGGGGGCGCCCTGCGGGAAAACCTGGCCACGGCTGAGAGTAAAATAGGGATCCTGGGCCCACCCACCCGCTGCCCCGGGGAAGGGACCCCAGAGCCAGGGTTCCCTGTTGCGGGGGGCGGAGGTGTGGGCCGAGCTTGCCGACTGAGCCAAGCTTGTGGTTCCCTGGGCCACCTAGTGAATTGCGTGGTAACCCATTTTACAGATGAGGCAGCAGCGCGGCCACCACACTCGTGCCACAGGGTGATGGAGCCTCCTTTCAGCCTTGCCCCCCCCCCCCCCCATGCCCGGGCGCCAAACCTCACCTGCTGGCTCCCAGGTGCCACCCGGCTTCCCAGCGCCAACACTCTCTCCCCCCAGGCACCAGCCCCTTCCCATCCCTCTCTGCATTTGGGGTTTTTCCCGTCCCTTGCACAACACAGGGCTTTGAATGTTTGGTTGTGTTTTATTTGGCATTTTGGTGACTAATAGTTCAAGGTTACCAGCCTCTTTCCTCTTGCTTCAATCCAGTCTTCGAGGCCGAGTCCCTGGTCCTGCATCTCCCCTTCTTAGCCAGGAAGCAAGCGACCTTTGCTGGAATGTCCCGAGGCCACGGCGGGAAACTTTGTTACTAGTGGGAGGATTGAAGGGAATGTATTGAAGGTTCTTGGAAAGGAAAGGCTCAGTGCAAACTCAGGAATCATAGTCTCGTGGGCGGTGCAGGAACCCAGCCCCTCGGGCCCGGGGGGAGGCAGGGGCAGCGCGGTGCACAGGGGCTGAGGGGCTGTATCCGAGGACAGCGCGGAGGTGGGAGGACTGAAGGGCGAGTCTCCTCTCCCTCCCGGGACCCAGGGTCCAAGGCTGCGGCTCCTGAAATGTGGAGAAAAGCTTTCTTTCCCCTAACGACGAGGAGGGAAGGCCGTGTGCGCCACAGGCAAACGGTCCAGGCCTCCCCCTGCCTGTGTGTGCAGGTGCCACGAGTGAGTCTGAATGTTCAGTAGATACACTTGGTATCAAAATCAGAAGTTAACCAGCCCGGCCGGCGTGGCTCCGTGGTTGAGCGTCGCCCCGTGAACCAGGAGGTCACAGTTCGATTCCTGGTCAGGGCACGTGCCCGGGTTGCGGGCTCCATCCCCAGTGTGGGGTGTGCAGGAGGGAGCCAGTCAGTGATTCTCATCATTGATGTTTCTGTCTCGCTCCCTCTCCCTTCCGCTCTGAAATCAGTAAAAATACATATTTTTTAAAATCGTTAGTTGCCAAAAGAAGACAGTGAAAAGGAAGTGCCTTCCCTGCCCCGCCCCAGCCGGGGTCCCTCTTTGCGTCTATTTCTGGCTCACGTTTATCAGCACCTTTGGCCAGTCTCTGGCTTGGACTTGAGGTGGTTTCTAATCTTGTTACTACAGGCAACATTGTAACCACCGTTACCAGTTACATTGCACGCGTGCAAGTCCGGAGGTGAATGCCTGGGTGGCCACTGGGTCCAGGGGGTGTGCCCCGGAGCACCCAGCCGGCTGCACGCAGCCTGTTCTCACAGGTTGAAGGCAGATGTCAGGTGCCTTTGATTTGCACCGACGAGTACCGCTCACACCTGTCTGCAGGCACCATGGTCCAGGGCGGGGGTCCTCAAACTTTTTAAACAGGGGGCCAGTTCACTGTCCCTCAGACCGTTGGAGGGCCGGACTATAGTTTAAAAAAAAAAAACTATGAACAAATTCCTATGCACACTGCACATATCTTATTTTGAAGTAAAAAACAAAACGGGAACAAATACAATATTTGTGTTTGCATGTGGCCCGCGGGCCGTAGTTGGAGGACCCCTGGTCCAGGGGATGGACTGGTGTTGAACCCAGCCCCCCAGCTTGCTTACTGCGCAACGCTGGCGGATTGATTGACCTTTCCGGGCCTCAGTTTCCCTGTCTGCCGAGTGGGACCGAGGACACTCATCTCTCAGGGCTGCTGTTAATTCATTTGATTTTCGTGAAGTCATCCGCTGAGGACGGGCCGGCCTGGGCTCAGGCTCTTTGGGGGCGTCTGCGTTTCCTTTTCTGTGAGGGGTGCGACCTCCACGCATGCACCTGCCTGGCGTTCTGTGCTCCCCGGAGCTCTGCGCACAGCACCGTGACGGGGCGGTTCCCTCTAATGCCGACAAGCCCGCCTCCTCGCCGGGCCCTCCTTCCTGCTCACGGGGAGGTGGAGGCCTGGGGCAGGCCCACCGGCCGGCAGGGTGACGCTGTGCTGGGAGGAAGAGAAAAGGGGGGCAATAGAGAGCTGGGGTCTCGGGGCCTGTGTCCTGTGGCGTGAGGACGGCAGGTGGAGAGAGGGAAGGGAGCCCTCAGCCCTTGGCAGCTTCCATTCTGTCCTGAGCTCTCCGGCTTGGGGTTCATTTCTCAATGTTTTGTCTTTAGAAGTGTGGAGACAGCACCATATGGACACAGGCCTGATTCACGTTCTCTTAAAATACTGACACGTGCTGCTTGTAGGAGAGAAACTTCTGGAATCGGAATATTGTTGTTGCTCTAAAAACTGACCCCACACGAATATCTTTGGGGGGAGGGTGGCTGCCCTCCCTGCACGGGGGTTGGTTGGGGGGGGGCGCGTGATGCCCTGGGCTGGACGCGGCACTCGATGCATTGCCGTGCCCTCGGTCACTCACAGGTGGTTCCCCAGCCCAGGAGGGAGTCACTGGTTCAAAAGCCACGAGCAGGGTTTTGCCACTGAAGGGTCCTAGACCCGAGTGACGAGCCTCTGGCTGATCCAAGATTCCTGCCTCTCGGCCCCTTCCCGTGATGCTGTCGAAGGAGGTCGAGGAAGGAGAGGGGATAAAACAGAAGTTTGTTAATTTAAGGCTCCTGGTCAGGGGCATGTACCTTGGTTGTGGGCACATCCCCAATAGGGGGTGTGCGGGAGGCAGCTGAGCGATGTTTCTCTCTCATCAATATTTCTAACTCTCTATCCCTCTCCCATCCTCTCTGTAAAAAAAATCAATAAAATATATATATTTTTTAAAGTGAAGTCAGCCCTGGCTGGTTTGGCTCAGTGGATAGAGCGTCGGCCTGCAGACTGAAGGGTCCCGGGTTCGATTCCAGTCGAGGACATGTGCCCGGGTTGCGGGCTCGATCCCCAGTGGGGGGCATGCAGGAGGCAGATGATCAGTGATTCTCTCTCATCGTTGATGTTTCTATCTCTCCCTCTCCCTTCCTCTCTGAAATCAATAAAAATGTATTTTTTAAAAAGAAGGGAAGTCAGAACAAGTCTGCTCCTTCCTCGCTGGGCAGCCCTGGCGGGGGAGGGGGGTTGGGCTGATGTGTCCGCGTGGACAGCGGGCACGGGGTGAGTGGGGAGCAGCCGGGGCTTTGCCAGCGGGACTGGTGCAGGTGGTGTCCGAGCTGAGGCTTACCTTTGCGCCCTCCCTGGGGCACTCGGGGAGCTGGTCAGAGAGAATTCCTAGGGCCCGGGAGGCTGGAGCAGCAGGTAAAATCTGATAAGATGTATTGGGGCCTATGTGATGTTTGTGTGAGAACAAGATCTCAAGGCCTGGGCAGTTCTAAATGTTATTACTCAATGCTATTCTTGCGAAATGTTAAAATGTAACAGTATTTTAACGTAGCACAGTATTTTGCAGAGCAGCTATAAACAGGATGAGCTTGACAGGAACCCAACAGATTAATGTAGCCAACGGCAAAGAAGAAATCTGTGTGTAATTAACCAAATAGTATGAATAAGCGATAGCTCAGCCTCCCTCGGTGGGACAGGTTTGGATATGAATCCTTCCACCTTCATTTGCTGCAAGGACAGTAATAAAACTACCTGGTGACAACCAGATCACCTTTTTTAAAAATATTTTTTTTATTGATTTCAGGGAGAAAGGGAGAGGGAGAGAGAGAAACATCAATGATGAGAGAGAACCATTGATTGGCTGCCTCCTGCATGCCTCAGGGGGATCAAGCCAGCATCCCAGGCATGTGCCCTGACCAGGATTCAAACCGTGGTCTCCTGGTTCATAGGTTGATGCTCAACCCCTGAGCCACACCAGCCGGGCCAGGTTTTCTTCTTCAATAGGACACCCCAAGTGGTGAACCCCTTGAGTTTGGTAACACTTGATTGGTGAAGTCCTTGATTCTTAAGAAACCCAAGGGAAAAATTCAGGATGGGCACATGATTCAATGGCAGCTAGTGGGGGTGGGAGGGTGGGGAGTGGGTTTTTTCTGGAATTACTAATTGGGAATATCTAATATAATTAGGCTTGTTCAGAAATACCTTAACACTTGGTTGTGAAGCCCATATGTTGGGAGAAGGAAACAGGCTTCATTTTATTTTATTTTTTAATATATTTTTATTGATTTCAGAGAGGAAGAGAGAGGGGGAGAGAGAGAGAGAAGCATCATTGATCGGCTGCCTTCTGCACGGTATCGAGCCCACAGCCCGGGCATGTGCCCTGACCAGGAATCGAGTGGTGGCCTGCTGGTTCACAGGTGGTGACACTGAGCCACACTGGCCGCACCGGCCGGGTGTAACAGGCTTCATTTTTAATCAGCTTAACAATAACCCACAACCGTCGGACCAACTACAGGCTTCATTTTTGAGGGTCGGTGTGGGTGTGGGCCCGTGGCCCTTGTGTGGAAATGTCCTCTGCTGCTGTCTCGTTGGCTGGCTTTCTCTGTTGGGAAGTGCGATGAGCTGTTAACTTTTTATTATGGCATGAAGTGGGATCTGCCTTTTTCTTTTCCTGGGTACACAGTTGCCCACCATTTTTTATGTCTGTTCTTTCCCAGTGAGCCAGTGTCCCTCCTGCTACAGCTGGTGTCCTCCTAGGATCTACATAGATCTGCTCCTGAGCGTTCTTTTATGTCACATGACCTGGTTTTGTCCCGAGCCAATCCTATATAATAAAACCCTAATATGCAAATGGACCAATCAGAAGAGCGACCAGTCGCTGTGACACACACTGGCCACCAGGGGGCAGACGCTCAACGCAGGAGCTGCCCCCTGGTGGTCAGTGCGCTCCCACAGGGAGGGTGGGGGGAGCGCCGCTCAGTCAGAAGCCGGGCTGGTGGCTGGCGAGCGCAGTGGAGGTGGTGGGGCCTCGCCCACCTCCTCAGCAGCACTAAGGACCCCTCGGGGGTCCCGGGCTGTGAGAGGGCGCAGGCCGGACTGAGGGTCCCCTCCCCCCCAGTTCACGAATGTTGTGCACCAGGCCTCTAGTATCACATACTTTATAAAAAAAATTTTTTTTTTTAATTTTAGAGCGGAAGAGGGAAAGGGAGAGGCAAAGAGAGAAACATGGGTTTGCTCCACTTTTTTATGCATTCACTGGGTGCTGCTTGTATGTGCCCTGACTAGGGATTGAACCCACAACCTTGGCGTATTGGGACAGTGCTTTAACCCAAGCCAGTATCACACTCTTCTTTTTTTTAACACTCACCCGAGGATATGTTCTGTATTGATTTTTAGAGAGAGAGAAGGGAAGAGAGAGGGAAAAGCAAACATTGATCAGTTGCCCCCTGTACACGTCCCAACTGGGAATTGACTGGGATCAAACCTGCAACCTAGGTATGTGCCCTGACCAGGAACTGAATCCACACCTTTTGGTGGACAAGACAAGACGACATTGCAACTGCCTGAGCCGCCCGGCCAGGGCCGGGACCACACTCTTGCTGACTCTGGGGGACAATGACAGGCTTGGCTCTCTGGCCGACTCTGGTAGAGAACATGCTCCCATCCATCTTGCTCTTCACCAGTTTGGGCCTTTTGATGTGACGGCGTGCAGGACAAATAATACAATAATCAACAAATGACATAAGAATAAACTGAGCCCTGGCCGGTTTGGCTCAGTGGCTAGAGCGTCGGCCTGCGGACTGAAAGGCCCCAGGTTTGATTCCGGTCAAGGGCATGTACCTTGGTTGCGGGCACATCCCCAGTAGGAGATGTGCAGGAGGCAGCTGATCGATGTTTCTCTCTCATCGATGTTTCTAACTCTCTATCCCTCTCCCTTCCTCTCTGTAAAAAAATCAATAAAATATATTTTTTTTAAATAAACTTTTGTGTACTCACAACTGTAACCTACTTTTGCCCCACCCTGTATATCTTTTTCTCTGCTTTTACTACTTTAACTTTTGTTTACTGGCTGATGAGAAAGAGAGAGAAACATGGATTTGTTCCACTCAGCCGTTCATTGGTTACATCTTGTATGTGCCCTGACCGGGGATCGTACCTGCAACCTTAGCAATCGGTACGCCGCTCTGACCAACTGAGCTACCTGGCCGGAGCGACTACTCTATAACTTCTTTATTGTGAATCACATCGATCCGAGAAATACATAGAACAGTGTATACTGTTGGCAAAGAACTACAAACCATGCATCTGTGTGGCCAGCGCCCTTTCCGTGTCCTTATGTCTAAGGTGTGTCTCTTGCATGTTGAGGAGCTCGAGATGAGTCTTGTGTTCTGCTCAGCCTGGAACCGGACCACCTGACCCTGGTGCGCGTGCGTTCCCTGCGGGCACTGAGGGACTCGCTGGACTCTTGCTCCCTCCTCGGTGCTTCCTGCTCCTTCTGCCGTGTCTTTTCCTCTCCGTTCCTGCCTCCCTTGAGGATCACCTGTTATCATTACGGGCACTTCCTTCACAGGTTTGGAAGTTTATACACTTTTGTTCTTGGAGACGTTTCATCAGAAATTACATTTCTCCTTAATTTACTAGAATCTAAAGTATTTGGGAGCAATACAAGGGCTCGGACATTTTCCTTTGACTTTTCACCCTGACTGTTGTCATGTATCATAATCCTATCTTTTTAAAGCTCCACAAGTCATTGTTCTGTTTACCCACAGATTTACCATTTTCTTTTTCTTCCTTTTTTTTGGGGGTGGGGGCGGGTGGCTTAAACAACAGAAGGGGTTTTTTTTTAGTTTTTTTTTTTTAATTTAAATTCTTTATTGTTGAAAGTATTACATATGTCTCCTTTTTCCCCCATTGACCTGTCCCCACGGCTCCCGGCCCCCAGCACATGCCCTCACCCCCTACTGCCTGTGTCCATTGGTTGCGCGTATATGCGTGCACACAAGTCCTTTGGTTGACCTCTTACCCCCCTCCACTCCCCCACCTCCCCACCTTCCCTCTGACGTTTCAGAGTTGTTTTTCTTCTGTGTGAAGCACGTCCTTGAACTTTTTAGTGATGTTTTGCTGAGGTCAAGCTTTTTAGTTGTTGGAAGATATTTCCCAAATCCTTGAAGGATGTTTCCGCTGGGTCTGGGATTCCGGGATTGCAGTTCTCTTTCAGACCCTGAGAGGCCCCTTTCCCTGCTGCCTTCTGGCTCCATAGGTTTCCTTGGGAAGGTGTGTGTTGAAAAGTAATTTTCCCTCCTCTTCTGGATGCGAATAAGGCTCCCCCCCCCCCCTTTTTCTTTGGTTTTTGCAGTTTTATTATGTGGCCAGGTGTGACTTCATTTATTCCACTTGGAACTGTTGGACTTCTTGTCCGTGGTTTGGGGTCTTTCTTCAATTCTGAAAAATCCTCAGTCTTCCTTTCCTCACAGATGACGCCTCTGTCCCGTGTTCTCCTCACTTTACTTTCTGCAAATCTACAGGCATGTCTGCGCTTTGGTCATCCAAGAAGTCAGTGCCAAATCCAGTGTCATAAACATTCTTGCTATATGTTATTCTAAGAGTTTCATTTCTTGCATTTATGTCTTCGGTGGGCTTTGAGTTCGTTTTTGTATACGGTGGAAGGCAAGGGTTTAACGTCATCCTGTTGTACGTGGTGTCCAGTTTTCCCGGCGCCGTTTGTTGAAAAGACTGTCCTTCCCCACTGAGTGGCCCTGGTGTCCTTGTCGAAATCATTTACCACATCCAAGCGTTTCCTTCTGGACTGATACCGACTAATGACTGGTGGCTCCGCCCTGGCCAGTGTGGCCCAGTTGGTTGGGCGTCCTCCCGTGCGCTGCAAGGTGCTGGTTTGATTCCCAGTCAGGGCAGGTATCTTGGTTGCAGGTTCGATCCTCGGCAGGGGTGGTGCCGGAGGCAGCCGGCCGATGTCTCACTCTCACATTGATGGTTCTCTCTCCCTCCCTCTCTCCTTTCCTCTCTCTCTAAAAATTAATTTTAAAGATATTTAAAAAAAATAGTGGGTCATGTATTCATAAATGTCGTGGTGCTTGGAGCCATTCGTCCCGTGATTTGGGGCAGGATGTTTCCCGTGCTGCTGTCCCCTCACTCGGACGGGAACCGAGGTGGCTGCTGTTTTCAATCACTTTTCCTGAAGCCACACACAGTAGACATGTGGCTGATCAAATGTTTCTCAGACTTTTTGTATGTAAAAGTAGTTCACCTGCCACACTCAACACAATTTAGAATGATTAAACAGTGATTAAGTATTAGTATTTTTTTAAATATATTTTTATTGATTTCAGAGGGGAAGGGAGAGGGAGAGAGAGACAGAAACATCAGTGATGAGAGAGAAGCATGGACCAGCTGCCTCCTGAATGCCCCACACGGGTGATCGAGCCCGCAACCCGGAAACGTGGCCCGGCCGGGAATCGAACCGTGACCACTTGGTTCGTAGGTCAACACTCACCCACTGAGCCTGCCAGCGGGCTTACTGTTCTTTTCATGTACAATCAATACGGCAGGACGGGGTCCTCAACTTCCAGTCCTGCCCATCCCCCATTCTTTTTTTTAAATATATTTTTATTGATTACAGAGAGGAAGGGGGGGGAGAGAGAGAGAGAGAGAGAGAGAGAGAGAGATCAATGATAAGAGAGAACCATTGATCGGCTGCCTCCTGCACACCCCCTACTGGGAATCAAGCCCGCAACCCGGGCATGTGCCCTTGTCCGGAGTTGAGCCTGGGACCCTTCAGTCTATAGGCCGACGCTCTAACCACTGAGCCAAACTGGCGAGGGCCCACTCCCCATTCTTCAGAATGCACGCGTCCTACACACACCTTGCTGATGAGTTTCATTCTCCGTAACGCACTGTTTGTCCTGACTTACTGCCAGGTCGAGACGTTTTCCTCTGGCCCCCGCTGTGTGGACAGGGCCACACGCCCCCTGACCCACCACGGCTCTTGCGTGCTGCTTCCGTGAGAGGCCCGCGCTGAGCGAGGACTGCCCCGCAGACATGGTGAAGATGACCAAGTCCAAAACCTTCCAAGCTTATCTGCCAAACTGCCACCGCACGTACAGCTGTGTCCACTGCAGAGCCCACCTGGCCAATCACGACGAGCTCATCTCCAAGGCAAGTGCTGTGCCCGGCGCCGGGCGGGGCTCCCGAGCCGAGGACGGTCCTGACGGGTGGGTGGAGCGGGAGCCGGCGCCGGGCGGCCTCCTGGCTGCGCTGGGCCCTCCGTCCCAGCCTCCGGGCGGCGTGGCTGAGGCCTGTGCGTGATTGTGTGGCCGCCACGGGCTCGCGATCTCCACACCGTGGGCAGGCGGGGACTCCGGGGTCACCACGACCCAGAGGGGTCACTGGCCAGAGCAGTAAGATGAGTGAAACCGGACACGGCGAGGGCACCAGGGGAGCCCAGGAACCTGGGGAAACGGCTGAATAAGAGAAGTGGGGCCCTTTAAACTGGGCGGCTGGGAAGAGAGAGGCTCCGGGCGGGGGAGGCTCCGGGTGGGGGAGGCCCGGGAGGGGGAGGCCTGGGAGGGGGGAGGCCCGGGAGGGGGGTGAGGCTCTGGGAGGGAGGAGGCCCGGGAGGGGGGAGGCCCCGGAGGGGGGAGGCCAAGGAGGGGGGGAGGCTCTGGGAGGGGGGAGGCCCGGGAGGGGGGAGGCCCGGGAGGGGGGAGGCCAAGGAGGGGGGGAGGCTCCGGGTGGGGGAGGCTCTGGGCCTCACAGGACCCGAGAGGCCGGCGCCATGACGGGTCGGCCCTTCGCTCTCACTGGGTCACTCTGAGCAGCTTGAGCTGCAGAGTCAACCCCTGGGCACAGGCAGAGCTGTCCACACGGAGGGGGAGGGCGTGTTCCCTCCGGAAGCAGTGAGGGTCTCCTCCCCCCCACAGGTCATGACCCCACCCACCCTCACAGGTCATGACCCCTCCCACCCACCCTCACAGGTCATGACCCTTCCCCCCACCCTCACAGGTCATGACCCTTCCCTCCACCCTCACAGGTCATGACCCCTCCACCCCTCTCACAGGTCATGACCCCTCCCACCCTCACAGGTCATGACCCCGCCCACCCTCACAGGTCATGACCCCTCCCTCCACCCTCACAGGTCATGACCCCTCCCATCCACCCTCACAGGTCATGACCCCTCCACCCCTCTCACAGGTCATGACCCCTCCCACCCACCCTCACAGGTCATGACCCTCCCCCCCACCCTCACAGGTCATGACCCTTCCCTCCACCCTCACAGGTCATGACCCCTCCCATCCACCCTCACAGGTCATGACCCCTCCACCCCTCTCACAGGTCATGACCCCTCCCACCCTCACAGGTCATGACCCCGCCCACCCTCACAGGTCATGACCCCTCCATCCACCCTCACAGGTCATGACCCCTCCCTCCACCCTCACAGGTCATGACCCCTCCCACCCTCACAGGTCATGACCCCTCCCTCCACCCTCACAGGTTATGACCCCTCCATCCACCCTCACAGGTCATGACCCCTCCCTCCACCCTCACAGGTCATGACCCCGCCCACCCTCACAGGTCATGACCCCTCCATCCACCCTCACAGGTCATGACCCCGCCCACCCTCACAGATCTGTTTCCTGGGCCACAGGAACCTCACGCTCTCCTGAAAACAGTCCGTCAGGACGTTGTTCCTTTCAGGAATCCCCTCCTAGGCTTCTTGTTTCGCTCGGTTAGAAGAGCATGTGTCCTCGGTGCTTCAGGTAACGATGAGAGGAGGTCTCCTTTCCGTCCATGATCGGAGGTGACGGTTACACGGGGCAGTTTCTCTCTCTCTGCTTCTGCGGCCCCTTCGTCCAGGCAGAGGTGTCCGGTCGCAGAGCCGCTCGGGCCTCCCGGTCGGGCCGTCCCTGCTGAGCGCCTGGCCCTGAGCAGGCGTCCTCCGTGGCCCCGGTGGCGTCCGCCCTGAGGCATCGGGCGGTCCGTGAGGTGGCCAGACGGAATCTGAGCTGCTGCGTCCCCAGGACGCTGAGCCCTGAAGCTGCTGTGACCTTCCGTCCCGGGCAGAGGCCTGGGGGGGGGAGCAGTCGGGACACTGAGGGAGCCTCCGAGGAGGAAAGGCTGCGGAGAAGCTCAACTCCTCCAGCTCACAGGCTGCCCAGAGGTGGCGGACTCGCGTTCTCCCCTCACCTCCGCGACTTTCAGCCTTTTCCGTCTCACGGCGCACGTCAGCTCGTGACCAAAGCGCGGCGGCGGCACGCCAAAATGGTTTGTGCCGATCTGACAAAAAATAGAAATAGTTACGATTCATTCGCACTGGACCGCCGTGGTGTTGGCGGTTGTCATTGCTTAATGTGATGATCTGAGGAGCAGAGGCCAGTGCCCCTGGCGAGCAGCCAGGCACCCGTGCTTTCAGAACCCTCGCGGCAGCGGCTGAACGTCGCCGTCTCCCGTGGTTGTTCCGTAGCGCCCGTCTCGGAGAGCAGAACCGAATCCACGCGAGGCGGAGGCCGTCCTGACAGGGTCACAGCCTCTGGGTCCATCTGTTTTGTTTTGTTTTTTATATTTTATTGATTTTTTACAGAGAGGAAAGGAGAGGGATAGAGAGTTAGAAACATCGATGAGAGAGAAACATCCATCAGCTGCCTCCTGCACACCCCCCACTGGGGATATGCCCACAACCCAGGTACATGCCCTTGACCGGGATCGAACCCGGGACCCTTCAGTCCGCAGGCCGACGCTCTATCCACTGAGCCACACCGGTCAGGGCATCTGGGTCCATCTGTGCGCTGACAAGCAACCCGGGCCCAGGAAGCCCGCCGGTGAGGCAGGTCTCGTTGTCAGAGGCAACCCCGTCTGCAGCCACATCGGGCAGAGCGCTGTTTTCGTCAAGTTTTATGTATCATCTGCGGCCACTTTGGTGGCACCACAGAGTGTAAATGGCCCCACAGCCTAAAACATTCATCTGGCTCTAACTTACAGCAGTTTGCAGAGCCCAGCTGTGGTCAGACTGTGGCTTTAATTTGAACCACAGATCTGATCACACATTTGATCCAAATCCTGTGTCACTATATGAGGATCCAGCCCCAGCTGGTTTGGCTCAGTGGATAGAGCATCGCCTGCGGACGGAAGGGTCCCAGGTTTGATTCCGGTCAAGGGCACATGCCTGGGTTGGGGGCTCAATCCCCAGTGTGTGTGGGTGTGTGTGTGTGTGTGGGAGGTAGCTGATGGATGATTCTCACTCATCATTGATGTTTTATCTCTCCCCTTCTCCCTTCCTCTCTGAAATCAATATATATATATATATATACAATTTTTTTGAAAACCCAAGAGGATAGTATTTAAAAAAAAAAAAAAAAACAAGGATTCACAAAATAGGTGAAAATTCGGAAAATCAGTCTAGAAACTTGGAAGCCGATAGGGATGTGTGAAAAGTTTTTATGATGAATCTTTAATTGGACATAAATAATATTCCTCATTCTAAGAAGCTACTTAAGGGAAGACCCCTTTTTAAGTCTGAAAGCTGTATATTTAAATCAAAACACTGTTAGTCTCAGGCTAGGTTTTGCTTCAGTAACAACCCCAAATCTGTGGCTTAAAATGAAGGTTTGTTTATTTATTTATTTATTATTTATTTATTTTTTAATCCTCACCTGAGGATATGTTTTCTGTTGATTTTAGAGAGGAAGGGAGAGAGAGAGAAACATTGATCGGTTGCCTCCCCTATGCACACGGAGATCGAACCCACAACCTGGGTATGGGAATTGAACCCACCATCTTTTGGTGAATGGGATGCTCCAACCAACTGAGCCACCCAGCCAGGGCTGAAGGAGGGTTTGTTTCTTGCTCAGGTAAGGTGTTCATCATGAGCCGGCCAGGGCTCTGTAATTACACATTAAAGTGATGTGTATGTATAAAGGAGTTCCTATCCCAACTCCATTCCTTAGAGTAATCACTTAGTAATTTGGTGTGTGTTGTCTGGTGTGTGTGTGTGTGTGTGTGTGTGTGTGTGTGTGTGTGTGTGTTGGGGGGGGGTGTTTCCTGTTTGTTGTGTGTGTCCATGACAACACATTTTCACTTTAAAATAGAGCTCACGACACGTCATTTCACAGCTCTTCCTTCGCGTAGCAGTATTTTGTGCCCACTTTCCAGCCCACTCATACCGATCTGTTCCTGTCACCCTTCTGAAGCGCCTGAGCCCGGGTGTGAAGTGAATTCATTTGTTTGCTCGCTTATTGGTGGGTTTTTCTTTTTTCCAATTACACACACTCTGATGGTGACCATTCTTGTCACATATCCTTGCGCACTCGAGCTGATCTGTTCTTTGCAGTCAGTTCTGAGAGTGGGTTGCTGGCCATTCGGTCGGTGCCTCCACATCTTGATATGGTCACCTTGTGCCAGCCTCCCTCACGGCCTTCTGAATTAGTGCCAAGTGGCAGGCAAAGAGACCAAGACGGTGTTCTTGCAGGGGTTTGCATTTCGCTGATTATTTTTGTGGTCCATCTGTTCTGTTGGGTCATTTGAGCCTGGCACCAGACAGACGAACCTCAGGCTGAGTCTGGGACTGACCTGATCTATCCGGGAGGCACTAACACCCCATCCCGCCTCCTAAGTCATCTTGGGATGATCAATATGCTACGAGCTGCTTCTTAGTTTGTAACACTCCCGGGGTGAGCTGTCCTTTCCTCCCAGGAGGGGCCACCTTGTGACTGTTCATTTCAGTGGAAAAGCATGAAAACGCCCCCTTGCCCCTAATATCTGACAGATGTGGTGCATCTGAGTGAGTGAGGACCCCTGGCAGCCCCTGTGGGGCTCTCGGAAGCCATGACTCCCCCCCACCCCCCTGCTTTCGGGAAGATCTTGTCCTGCTGCAGGCCCTGAGCTCAGCCCCTCATGCTCTGCCAGGCAGCCCTTCAGCTCGTGTGCCGATCCGTGACCTGAAACACAGCTCCTCCACTTTCATTCCAAAACTCGAGACTCATGTCACCTTTGCCTCGTCACCATCACCTTTAACACTTCGCTCTTCTTTCAGTCCTTTCAGGGAAGCCAGGGGCGCGCCTACCTCTTCAATTCTGTGTGAGTATCACGGCCACTTGGCCCGGGGGCTGCTGTGCTCGGTGTCAGATCCCAGGGGTCGCGTCTGTGCCCGTTGAAGCACTCGGTGCTGGAGTTCAGTGCTCCCCAGTGTCTAGAACAGCCGTGGGCAAACTACGGCCCGCGGGCCGGATCTGGCCCGTTGGAAATGAACAAAACTAAAAAAAAAATGTCCGTACCCTTTTATGTAATGATGTTTACTTTGAATTTATATTAGTTCACACAAACACTCCATCCATGCTTTTGTTCCGGCCCTCCGGTCCAGTTTAAGAACCCATTGTGGCCCTCGAGTCAAAAAGTTTGCCCACCCCTGACCGGTGTCTCTTACATGATCTTAAAGAATTCTCTCTCGTCTTGAGAGTTTCGGGAAGGCATGCGGTTCTGAGGGATTAGTCTGCACACATGCTGTGGTTTCCTTCCCGTTTGGGGGTGGGGGGGTGAGTTTTGCTACAGCAGCACTGTGCTGCCTCCCAGAGCCTGGCCCGTCCTGGGGAGATAAAAGGTGGTGCCTTCTCCTGAGAGGTGGTGGTGGGCAGGGCTGGGGGAGGCGGGCAGTTACAAACACTGCTGCCTGCCTGGTAACCAACTGCCTCAAGAAATCACCACCGAGGGGGTGGCCCCTCTTGGGGGGGCGGGGGGTGGGGGTGGGGGGAAGGCCTCAGGGGGCAGGTCTCCAGCACCGGCTGCTCCCTCCTGCAGGGTGAACGTGGGCTGCGGCCCTGCCGAGGAGAGGGTCCTTCTCACCGGCCTGCACGCTGTCGCAGACATCTACTGTGAGAACTGCAAAACCACGCTTGGGTGGAAATACGTGAGTGACCACCTTGTTCTGACATTTCAGAGAACACACAGATGTACTACGATAAATAAAACATTTACAAATGGAAACAAAATTTGCAAATACGTAGATCTCCCCCGGAAGTGTAATCCTATCAGAGTTCATTTTTCTTTTAAATATATATTTTCATTGATTTCAGAGAGAAAGAGAGAGAGGGAGAGAGAGAAACATCAATGATGAGAATCATTGATCAGCTGCCTCCTGCATATGTCCCCTGGACTGGGGATCAAGCCCGCAACCCGGGCATGTGCCCTGACCCGGAATCGAACCATGACCTCCTGGTTCATAGGTCGATGCTCAACCACTGAGCCATGCTGGCCGGGCAAGAGTTGATTTTTTAGAATGTTTTTATTGCTTTCAGAGAGAAGGGGAGAGGAAGAGAGAGGTAGAAGCATCAATGATGAGAATGATTGATCAGCTGCCTCCTGCATGCCATCCTGGTTTTCTTCGTCAGGGCACGGCTCTCCCTCCTGGAATTCTCGATCGTTGCTGTGTCCCACGTCCCCATCAGATATGAGGAGACAGTGCCCAGCACAGAGGCGAGCTTAGTGAGGCCTGCACATTCCCCCGTCCGTCCCCCTGCTTGGCCCATTCCATCCCTGACCACCCCGGCCCCCAGCAAAGGGCCTTGGCGCCCTACAGCATCTCTGAACTATGCCCGGGCTCCCGTGCAGTCGCCTGCACCCTCCTCTCGCCTGGAGTCCCTGGAAGGAGCATCTCGCTCCTCTTCCTCCTCCCAAATTGCCCTGCGCACGGCAGGTGCTCAGTTAACAAATCTCCCGTTTCCCTACAAGTTTAACTGTAACCTGATGCCACAGGCACAGCAGCCCTGCGCTGCCCCCAATGGGCTTGTCACCCGAGACAGACCCCCGCCATGAGCCCGTGCAGGGGACGTCTGGGGAGACATGCTCCCGTACACTCACTCACTTTCTCTGCTCAGAGTGCAGCGAAGTTGAGAATGAAACAGAGTCTTTCCTGAAACCTTCTGTTTCTACTTTCTCCCCAAGGAACACGCCTTTGAAAGCAGTCAGAAATACAAGGAAGGGAAATTCATCATTGAGCTTGCCCACATGATCAAGGACAATGGCTGGGAGTAAAGCGAAGGCTTCCTGTTCTCTTCCGAATCCTGTTTGGCGAGAGACTTTATTGGAATGGAAACACAGGAGCGCCCTGGGTGACTATTTCTTGAACTTGAACCTTGCAAGCCTGCCTCTGCCGGCCGTTCCCATGGGTAAGGCTCCATTTGGTCTATGTCCTCTTCATGTATGTGGTCGTTTCAGAAACGTTCCAATGACCCTTTTCTAGTGTCTCAAATTCTAGAGGAAGAATTAACCAGCTGATGGCTTACCTGTCTAGTTGATACCCTCTAGACCTGTGACTTTAAGATCAGGTTTGGCTGCTCTTTCACAGCTGACAGAAACGAGCTGAATCTACAGACCAGGCGGACAGGGTCTCTTTAGAGCAGGTTCACCCCTGTCGTTTAGAAGGACAGTGTTATAGTCCACTTTTTTCCTAATTTGCAAAATTACAAATTGGTTATTTCTCTTGCAAATGAGCTGTTAAGTCACAGTGCTCATTTCAGAATATTCCAGAAGCAGTCAAATCTGTACACGAAGGGTGTTTTTCTTAGTCTTGTTCAAAACCAGAAGATACCATTGATCACATTTTAGGTGAGCTAGAAATAGAGAAATGTGTTCAATGGAACATCCTGTTTATTTAAGCCAATAGCCTCCTTATCTAGGAATCAAGTGAACCAGTTGTTAGCAAAGACTGACCCAGGGCCTGCGGGCGCAGCTGTGCCAGGGCCAGGTCCCGGACCAGGCTCCGGAGGTGGGGCTGACGTGAGGCAGGCACTGAGCGGCTGGGCCATGGAGCACTAGTTTAACACACTGGACTGAGTAAATCCGACTTCCTTTTCTACTCTGATGTACTTGAAGAAAAATAATTATTTTTGCATATGAAAGAGGCCGGAACTAACAGGATAAACTTTCAAACTTGAGATTTGGTAGATTGTTTTTAATGTTTTCAGAAAAGGTTAAAGTTGCAAGATAGGTTTAAACTTTATAAATGAGATGTTTGGTTTGCTCAGTGGGTCGCCCTGCCTTGCCGGGCTGTCCCATGGGCTGTCACAGAAGGGCCTGCGCAGTGTCCTAGGTCCTGAGTAGCCGCCACATGTTTTAAGTTTTGACCCACCCCTGGGAGTGGGCACTGCACGGGTTTTGGCCAATTTGTAAAGAATTTAGATCAAAAATGTTCCCAAATAAGTTTTGTTTCAGTGTTCTAACCCGAATCCAGCCTGTGGGCCAGCTGCTGCTCCAGGTGTGCGGGGAGGCCTGTGGTCGCCGTGGCGTGAGGCTCACTGGATCCCGGCGCCACGGGCAGGAAAAGGGCCCCGGGGAGCAGGGAGAGAGCCGTGTGCCCAGGTGCTTCTCAGCCTGTAGGCGAGGTTAGTCCAGTGGCAGCGAGCATGAGCCCCTGCCCCGACCCCAGCCTCCCCTGAGCCCAGAGCCGTGGCCGTGCAGGCACTGGGCTCCTTGCCCGGTTCTGGTTCGGCTGCTCACCTGGAGCTTCCCTTTTGGGACCATCTCTGCCCGAGTCTCGAAGCCTGGGGACACGTGGCAGCAGGAGAGCAGGCGGGTGAGGGCCCGGGGAGCCTCTGCCGCGCATCTGGGCTGAAGGAAGGTCCTGGTGCCGCTGGGGCAGCCTCTGCCCTCGCCGAGCTCCAGCTGGCGTCCAAAGATCTAGGCTGACCGGCCCGGCCGCGTAGCCAAGGTAGGGTTCGCTGTGCAGCGAGCAGTGGGAAACCTGAAGACGCTTCGTGCTCGCGCTGGCACGTGAAACCGCAAACACCGGCAGCTCGGTCCTTAGGGGAAACGTGGAGGGACTGAGGGACTGAGGGAGCCTTCCCTGAGTGAGTCCTCGGGGTGCAAACCTGGCCGAGACGGACACGCCCTTCTTGTTGTTCTTTTACAAGCCTCCGCTGCACCTGAGGCTCCGCCGACCAGGGACGTGGCGGCGCTGTGCCCCTACCTCTGGGCCAGGGCAGGGGCTCCTGCGTGTCTCCAGGTCTTTGCTGCCACTGAATCTAAAATTCTCCTGACCAGTTTTGTACATACTAAACTTCTATTTAAAGCTTTTATATGTTCTGGGCAATTTTACTGCTCCTTCAGTTTGAGCACTTTGGTTTTGTATCATATTTGATGGCATCAAAACCTTTTTCTTGGTCTTATGCCTTTTGTTTTTTTATATAATTGATACAAATATTCTCACCACTTTTTTGTTGGTCTGCAAAACCCAAGCTCCTTTTGAAACCAAATGAACTGAGCTGGCTTCAGGGAAGGACATGCACGAGCCACAACTCTGTGCTGGTGTGTTCCACCCTCTCAAATTCCGAAACAGCAAATGTCATCCTGACTTTTAAGTTATTTAAACTATTTTTTCCCTGAGTGGGAGGTGATGCCAGGATTACAAATGCATTTAACTTAAAACTGGGCTGTGTCCTCTGGCTCAGTACATTTGCTTTAGAAACGTGGTTTAGTCTTGTTGCCGTTTTGTATATACATATATAGTATTTTTATACCTTAACACTTATTCTTGATGGCATCTGTCAGATATTAGCAAGGATCAGAAATGGGAATTTTTCAAAAGTCCTTTAATTTACCTGATGACCTCACCAGGTACTTAGAAAATCCAAGTGCTTTTAATTTCTGGAAAACCACAATGTAAGCTCCAAAGTAACCTACAGAATGTAAACCTCATTTGTCAAAGGCTCTGGGCCCACCTGGGGGCCGCTCCGTGGGGCTGCAGCCTGGCCTAGCCCGGAGGCCCCCCTCGGAGCTGGACTGCCAGCGCGAGCACACAGCCTCCCCCGCCTCTGTGTCAGTGTGAGGTTCAGAAATAAAGCTTCCATGTCCAGCGTCTCCTTTGCAGTAGCCGGTGCTTGGCTCTGCTGCTGAGGGACAGGCCCTGGGGCCACACCGCCCCCACGGGATCCCAGGGTCTTCTCCAGAGGCAGCCGGGCCCTGTGCTGTCACACACCCACCTGCCTGCCGCCTCCTGGGTCTGCCAGGCTCTCGGAGACCGCGCTGGTGCAAACAGCCTTTCCCGAGTGAGTTCGCAGGCATCTGTAGCTTGGAGGGTGGTGTGAAGGGGTCATGAAGAAGCGAGGGACCACTGTGACTGAAGGTGCAGAGGAGCTAGACAGCTGACGGGCAGGGAGACCACAGAGGGACGGGCACAGCGAAGAGCCACTGTCAGGTCAGCAGCTGTGGGAAGGTGACTCAGCGTCAGTGTGGCCGTGCACGAGGGCCACAGGAGGAGGCAGGTGAGACACCGGGTTTGGGCCTGGTGTTGAGCATCAGAGCTGGGAGAAGAGCCAGGTGCATTCTGGAAGAACTGTCGAGACTTACTGACGGAATTGAGGTTTGGGGTGAGAAACGAAGGATGAAACGGAGTTAGAACTTCAGCGTGCTGAGCGGGAGGAGGTGGTGGGCTGTGCCGACCCAAGGACCTTAGCGTTGAGAAGAGGTGTGAGGGGAACAGGGATCTTTTGGAGCCCCAGGGTAGAGGAGACGGCTCCCGGGAGGAGGCAGCTGTCCCCGGCTTCTGAAGCAGGCACTTCAGGAGAGCTGAGGTAGTGTCAAGGTCAGGAGAAGGGAAGCCGGGCGGGCACAGGCTGCAGAAGGAACAGAAAACAAGGGTGGGTGGGCAAGAGGAAGCTTTTTGGAAAAACAGGGTCAGGGAAGGGACTCTTAAGTTAGGAAATGCTGGTGTGGCTGCCTGAGAGTCCTAAGAGCTGGGACTGGCGGCCAGGTTTGAGTACAAGGATGGGCCCTGAGGGTGGAAGGAGGTGGGGGCATGCGCACACTAGCTGGATGGGGCCTTCTGCACGTCCAACAGGAGCCAGCTGCCCTCACCCAGGTGTGGTCTTGTCACCAGCCTGAGACAGAAGGTGGGCAGTCCTGGGGTAGAACCCAGAGCAGGCGTGCCTTGGGCATGGCTGTGACTGCCCATGGTCCTTGCTGAGCTGGACCCAGCAAACCCAAGCAAGAGGGGGCAGAAAGGTTTTTGGAAGTAACATCTAGGTTCTAGTCCAGGGTCCTCAAATCACTGGCATCAGAAGCCCCGCCTCCAGGTCAGACTCTAACAAGGTTCGGGGTGAGGCCGCTGGTCGGGAGGCCACATGGAGTAAAAATAGTCCCAAGAAGATGACGGAAGTGGGAGGTGATGGTAAGAAAACTGGGACAGGAGACAACAGCTCTTCTTCCCAGACCCAGACCCAGAGGTCCCAGACGTGGGCTCTGGCTGGGGCCAGGACACTGGGCTCCTGGGACAGGAAAGGGAACCCAAGCAACAGGCAAGGGCTGGCCTAGGCGGGCAGAAACCTCGGGGTGTGGAAACCAGCACCGCGTCCCTACCGGGTCCGAGCAGCAGGCCTGCTGCTACCATGCGCTGAAGTCCTTGAAACCTCCACTGGGCTTCTTCTTGGCCACGGGGACAGCTGCGCTGGTGGATGGTTCCTCATCAGCCGCACGTTTCCTGGGGAGAGAAGAGCCGGGCGCCAGCTGCTGTGGGGGCCAGGGTTCCACATCACCCCCACCGCATCTGATCGCTTCAGCTACACCAAGCCTCCCAGCTCCCGCTCACGGCTCAATCCCGGATCGGTAAGCACATGGACGCACCCTGGGAATGGACACCAGCTCCCACCCCACTCACGTGGCTGCAGGGTTGATGTACTTGCCCACCCCCTGGCGGTAGGTTGGGGGGCCCTGGTTCCCTGACTTGGACTGGCTTTTCTTCACTGTGCTCTCGGGGGCCGCCTCCGCGAGCTGTGTCTTCTTCCGCTCCTCGGCGATCTGTGGTGGAGCAGGGATGTGGCTGACCCGGAGCCCCTCGGGCTGGATAGGACTCCCCGAAGCCCTCCCCCTGTGGCCAGACACTCCTCACCTGAACATCAGCCTCCTCGTAGGGGTCCACAAAGACCGTGGTGGAGTCGATGCGGATCTCCTCCTACAGCAGAGGGAGCCCGTGAGCAGGGCTGGTGGGAGATAGGACCCCACAACTGCCCGCTGAGCCTGAGGAGCAGCCCCTCTGTTCTCCCGGGGCACATACCTTAGGGCGGTCAGTTTTGGGATCACTCTCCACATTCTCCATGGCCGTTAGTGTGTCAAAGCCACCGACAACCCTGCAGCAGAGGGAAGGGTGCCTCTGAATATGCCCTGCTCAGGGCACCCCCAAAGGCCAGGTCCCCATAGCATGCCAGGAAGAGGGGCTGCAGGCCCATGCTGGCCTCACAGGCGAGGGCGCAGACAGATTCAGGAAGACCCGTGGGCCAGACAGGACTTTGGGCCAGGACAGGAGGAGCCTGAGAGGTGAGGCTTTATTGGGACACAGCCCCGCTGCTTCCACACTGTCTGTGGCTGCTCTGCTACCACCACAAAGCTGAGGAGTGAGACAGACCATAAGGCCACAAAGTTGGAAATTCCACCTGGGCCTTCCCAGGATGGAGAGAAAGGAGGTGCCCAGACCTGTGATTTGGGGTCTCCAAAGGAAAACCCGAGGGGCTGACCGGGCAGGACAGCCACCAGGCAGGGCTGCAGCTGCGCTCTTCCTAGCCAAGGTCCCCTGCCCAACACAGAAGCCCCCAGTCCCCGTCCCGCACGGCTGTGACCTCGGCAGGGCCAGGCCGCGGAAAAGGCAGCGAGAGGCTCCAGCTGGGGAAGGAGCCCGCCCTCCCAACAGCCCCGACCTCACGCAGCAACTTCTCTTACCGCCCGAAGATGGTGTGCTTCTTGTCGAGGTAAGCGCAGGAGCGGAAGGTGATGAAGCTGGGAAGGAGAACAGGGAGGTCAGGAGGAGTGAGCTTCCCCACGGCCGCTGGGCACAAACCAGGCCACACACGCCCTGCCCCGCCTGCTCACTGTGTGCACAGCACAGTCCCTTGCCTGCCTGCCTAGGGTAGGCTGTCAACCAAGGTGCCACCAGGCGACTGGGGCCTCTGGCCACTCGGGAGGAATCCCAGTGCACGGCCACCAGGAAGGGGCAGTGGAGGTTCAGGCCCGGCCACTGCCAACCTCCCACCGGACACTATGTCCAGAGCCCAGAGGCAGAGGCTGCCCTGGAGACAGCGCAACTAGAAGACCAGAGCCCATCCACTGAGAGACTAAAGGACCAAGGACTCTGAACCAGCAGGAAGGGGCAACGAGCAGGACAGGAAGTCAAGACAGAGACGCAGGTGCACGAACAGCAACACTGACCTAGATCAGCTCACTTCCAATGTGGCATAAAAATGGGTGGAATTAAAAAGGGGACATCTGTAACACTGTCAATAATAAAGATAATTTTTTTAAAATGGGCGGAATTAGGCCCTGGCTGGGTTGCTAGTTGGTTAGAGCATCATCCTGATATAATCAGGGTTGCCAGTTCAATTTCAGGGTACTTATAAGAATCAACCAATGAATGCATAGACAAATGGAACAAATCTATGTTTCTCTCTTCCCCCCTTCCCTCCTCTCTCTAAAATCAACAAGTGGGTTAAAAAAAAATGTTTTTAATGGGTGGAATTAAATTCCCAACTACACTAACACGGATGGGGGGGGGGTGACTGGAAGGGTCTTGTCTGGGAGTGAGGTAGATATAAACTAGTAACTTTAGACTTTAGATATACCTGATTTAAGGCTAGAAGTAAAACATCTAACTTCCAAACCAGGAGAAAGGGGAGAGGAAGAAATAAAAATATTTAAAAAGGTTCATCAGAAAGCACAAAGTATTAGCAGTATAACTGGAAAGTAAAGTACGTACTTAAGATTCTCAGGTTGAATTAAACCAGTATCTAGGTATGTGCCTTAAAAGGCCCTAAAATTTCAACAAGCTGAAAGGTTAAAAGTAAAAGATGGAAGAAGAGATCAGACAAGACATGAAGGCAAAAAGTGTTCCCAGGCTGGTTACAGCGCACGGAGCCACTCAGGCTTGTGGACAACGCCAAGGGCAGACTTGGTGGGAGGCTAAGGTGCCCGTGAGCAGGCCACCATCTCCCCAGGGGGGGTGCTGCATGCCTTCCTGGTTGGATTCAGGGCAGGGCTGAGGGGGAACCTGCAGGGAGCCGAGCCGCTTCCCGAGCCCCTCCGCTAGCCACCCAGCAACTCACAACTGAGACTTGTTGGTGTTGGGCCCCGAGTTGGCCATGCTGAGGATGCCCCGGCCGGTGTGCGAGAGGTTGGGCCGGAACTCATCTTTGAAGGGTTTTCCCCAGTAAGACTCCCCACCTGGAAGAGAGAGGAGCATGGTTGGCAGCAAGAACGGCGGGGGCCTAGCTGAGTGCAGCCAGCAGGACGCAGCCCAGCTCCAGAAATCTATGCTGAGTCTCAGGGGCACTGGGCACTGCTGGGACTGGTCTGGGGCAGGGGCACCTTGGAGGGCAGCCCTGGCCCTGAGGGCCCCTCATCACCAGCCCCCAGGGCCTTGAAGCCCCTACGTGGGGTCCAGCCCTGAGACTGAAGTACAGGGTGAAGGCCACATGCTGTTACTGCTTACCCGCGGGCGAGGGAGTGGCCTGGGCCCCGGCAGCTGACAAGCTGGGGGGTGGGAGCTTTGGGAGGGCAGCCAGACATCTGGGACTGGGGGGGTAACCTCTCTCTGCTGCGGGCCCTGAGCACCCCTTGTCCACTGACAAAGATGGGTGCCCGGCCCTGACCAGTTTGGCTCGGTGGATAGAGCGTTGGCCTTCGGACCAAAGGGTCCCGGGTTCGATTCCAGTTAAGGGCATGTACCTTGGTTGCGGGCACATCCCCAGTGGGGAGGATGTGTAGGAGGCAGCTGAATCGATGTTTCTAACTCTCTATCCTGCTCCCTTCTTCTCTGTAAAAAATATTTTTTTTAAAAAAGATGGGTGCCTGGAGGCCTGTGGAGGAGGCAACATGCTCCCCTCCATCTCAAAATGAGAAAATAGGGACGTGCCCAAGATCACCTAACGCCACATCTGGAACTCGGCATGTCCCACCCACCTACCCCCTCACGGCCGATGGGGCGGCCAAAGCTGCCCAGGGAACCCCAGCACCAGTACCTACCCGTGCCTGTGCCAGTGGGGTCACCTCCCTGGATCTGCAAGAACAAAAGCCAGTGAGCAAGCCATGCCTGTGGCCCTGCCAGCCCTTCCACAGCCCCCACTCGGAAGCAACTCCCCACCGGCCAGATGGACACAGAGGGGTCTGAGCTCTTGGTGAGGGGAGGCCCTCCCAGGGCCTCCCAGGGCCTCCCAGGGCCCGTCTCTGCACAAGCCCAGTGTGGCCAGGCTGGGTGCTCAAGGGGTGAGTCTGCTGTTTCCCTGCCCCTGAGAAGGGGCTCCCACATATGGCAGAAGTCACCTCTAGGAGCATCTGGCCCTGGAGGCCAGCATTGACCCAGGTCACGCACCACAAAATTCCGGATGGACCTGTGGAAGATGGTGCCATCGTAATACTGCTTCTTGCAGAGCTTGATGAAGTTCTCGCAGGTTTTTGGTGTCTGCAAAATAAGCCAGGTACTTCCGTGAGGCATGAAGCAGCCAATGGGGGGGTCACCAATGCTACCCAAGCCCTGACCACGCAGTGGAAGAGGGTTAGCTGCCCAGCGTGAACACAGTAAGGTCCAAGCTGCCCAGCCTGAGCGCGAGGGCCACAGGGAGATGCCAGCAGAGCAACGGGGGTGGGGGTGAGGGGGTGGTCTGTGTGTGTGCTGTGCGTGGTGTGTGCGTGGTTGTGTGTGTGTGTGTGTGTGTGTCAGGTGTGTGTCCACCGCCCACGTGGGCCGAGGAAACGCAGCACACGCTGACAGGGTCCCTTCTGGGGAGGGCAGTGGGCACAGCCCTAGAGGACAGAATTTTCCACTATGAGCACACCCAGAGTGCAGCTCCATGCTTCAGACCTGGGACGACCCTGGGCAGGGGGGACGGCTGCCACACCCACCATGTCGCAGTGCAGCTCCAGGTTGAGGTCGCCCCTGTTGGTGTGCAGCCGCACGTAGCCCTTCTTCTTCACAAACTGGTAGCGCAGCACGTCCTCGTCAATGGCAGCTGCAATCAAGCAGAGGCCCAAGCTCCGTGCCTTCCCTCGCCCTGAAGACCCGCACCCCACACCAGGCACAAGGCCTGGAAAATTCCAAGTTCCAAGGAAAGCTCAAGGTTGTGCCCTGGCTGAGCACGGGGAGGCTCAGCAGTTACGGCGGGGACGCTGGGAAGGCCGGGACCCAGGGCAGGAGGGGGGTGGAGATGAGAGGGTTGGGGACCTGACCCGCTGAACATATAAGAGGAAGAGAGCTTGGCTGGAGGGCTAAGATGCCCACGGGCAGCCTGGGAAGAGGAAAAGGTGGGGGGCTCCCTCACAGGCAGGACACGGCATGGGGAGGGTTCCTGCTGCAGGCCTAGCCCTGACTACAGCACCCCCATTACAGACGCAAACACACCTTCAAAAGGGCCATCCCCTGACCATTCCTGAGCTAAGAGCCCACAAAACCCAGACGCCACGGAGCGATGCTGAGGACAGGGAGGCAGGGCACCCGCCTCAGCCATCATGTGGCAGCACTGGTGACAGAGGAGGGGAGGCAGCTACCTGCTTCGTGGGTGGTCTCTGGAACCATGGCGGTGGAGGTGAAGGAGGCGCTAACCTTCCCAGTGGAATAGTGGGCCTGCGGAGAAAACCATGTGGGCGCGTCAGCAGCGCCTGGGAGGCCCGGAGGCTGAGGACATGGGAGCAGCTTAGGCCCCTGCTCCTGCCTCTCCAGGAAGGCGTCCGTGGCCACCACCCAAAGATACACCAGAAACCTCCTGGGGACAGGGTGGCCCAGCCCGAATTGGCCTTTCCCTAAGGCCTCAAGGAACGAGGGACTCTATTTTCCTTTTAAAAGTTTTCAGTGTCGCCCAAGCCGGTTTGGCTCAGTGGATAGAGCGTCAATCAGCCTGCGGACTGAAGGGTTCCAGGTTCAATTCTGATCAAGGGCACATGCCCGGGTTGTGTGGGCTTGATCCCCAGTAGGGGGCATGCAGGAGGCAGCTGATCGATGATTCTCTCTCATCACTGTTTCTCTCCCTCTCCCTTCTTCTCTAAAATCAATTAAAAAATGTTTTAAAAAAGTTTTCAGTGTCTACAATAAACACATTTTTAATCAGGAAAACATAAGCCCCAATAAATATTTTTCATCCTAGGCAGAAGGGAAAACAAAGAGGGACTTCTCCCCATCAGAAGGAAGCACACCAAACGCTAAGAGCTTGTGTGAGAGTGGGGGAATTATGAACAACAAACTTTTCTTTTGCAAATTTTCCTGAATACTTCTTTAAGGAGAGAGCCTCAGAGCCCCACCTCCCCACCGCCACAGCCCCAGCTCTCCAAAATGAAGAGGGGAAGGGGCAGCTTTGGGGCCTGACAGACCAGGGCACAAATCCTGGTGCCATCACTGCCAAGAGAGGACCTCAGAGCCAACTACTGGGTATTGTAAGAAGGAAACCTGACTGCCCGGGAGGGACGGGCACCGCACCACTTGTCCCTACCTCAGCACTACGGGACCCCTGAAGCACCCCGCCTTCTCTCCCTGGGTTTGCTCTGGGCACCCCACGGGACATCCCCTCCCACAGACCTGCATGCCTGAGGCTACTGTGTCACGTGGTAGCAACAAAGCCCCCAGGCCCTGTCCACCGAGCATGTCTGTCCCAGGGCCCCAGCTTGGGCCAGAGCATGAAATAGATCCTACATGGCCCTAGCTCAGGGGTGGGCGAACTTTTTGACTCGAGGGCCACAATGGGTTCTTAAACTGGTCCGGAGGGCCGGAACAAAAGCATGGATGGAGTGTTTGTGTGAACTAATATAAATTCAAAGTAGCCGAAACCGGTTTGGCTCAGTGCATAGAGCCTCGGCCTGCGGACTGAAAGGTCCCGGGTTCGATTCCGGTCAAGGGCATGTACCTGGGTTGCGGGCACATCCCCAGTGGGGGATGTGCAAGAGGCGGCTGATCGATGTTTCTCTCTCATCGATGTTTCTGACTTTCTATCTCTCTCCCTTCCTCTCTGTAAAGTATCAATAAAATATATTTTAAAAAAAAAAATTCAAAGTAAACATCATTACATAAAAGGGTACGGTTTTTTTTTTTTTTTTAGTTTTATTCATTTCAAACGGGCCGGATCCAGCCCACGGGCCGTAGTTTGCCCACGGCTGCCCTAGCTGGTTTGGCTCAGTGGATGGAGTGTCAGCCTGCGGACTGAACGGTCCTGGGTTCGATTCCGGTCAAGGGCACGTGCCCAGGTTGTGAGGTCTGTCCCCAGGAGGGGGCATGCAGGAGGCAGCTGACCAATGATTCTCATCACTGATGTTTCTATCTCTCTCCCTTCCTTGCTGAAATCAATAAAAATATATATAAAAAAAGAAATAGACCCTACACGGCTGGGGGCCACCTTCCCTGCACGGCTCCCAGCTCGTCTGTCAGCCCCAGCTCCTCAGTGCCGCTGTCCTCTGGGCCCCCAGGGGCGCCTTGGCCTGGGGTCCCAGCTGCTTCCCCTCCGACTGTACCCCAGGACGTCCTCACTCCTAGGCGCTCCGATGGGCGGGTGGCTTGAGCTGGCAGCTGCGCGCCCCGCCACCTACTCACCGCATTCAGCTTGTCCACCTTCCTCTTCTCTGGGACTTTCATGGTGGCCGCCAGGACCTCGTCCCCCTTGAACTCCTTGTAGAGCTCCTGCAGTGTTTCTCGGGTCTCGGCATTGGTATTTTTCAAATAATAAGATGGGTCCTGTTTGGCCTTTTCTTCATCTACGAAACAGCATGGTGGCCTGAGCAGCTGGGCCCCAGGAATGTCCCCAGATGTGTGTGATGGGAAAAAGGCCAGAGCTGGCTACCCCAGCAGGTCCCGGACCAGAACACAGGCCAAGCCTCCATCACAGTGACATCCTCGTAGTCGCTGCAAACCCAGGGAGGGCGTGTAGGGCGAGAGTGAAGGAACAGCCCAGAAGGGCAGTGCCACCCGCCACGACTTCTGCTGGAGTCGGCTACGGTCTCTGTCCCTGGCCCAGCCTTGGTCCCAACAGAATTCAGACACAGCCCAAACCACAGCACCACAGTGGTGCTGACCGGCTAGCTGAGCAGTCCCCACCTACCTGCCTAACCTCCTGTCCCTGTAGTGAGAACAGAGACAACTTCTAAGGAGCAAAGACGGCCCCATCGAGGCACCTGAGGGCCTGTCCGAGAAAGCAGCCCGAAGGCCCTGGAGCTGAGTCTTGAGAGGGGAGGACCAGGTGTATGGGCTCTCCCCAAGGAGGCTGTGGGCACTCAGGCCTAAGGCCTAGCTGACACCCACCACATCAGGCCCTGTGGGCAGGCCTGGGCCAGGGTGGTTCTGCCAATCTCAGCGCAAGAGAAGCTGAACGCCAGCTTGAGAAATTCCAAACTTGCCTCAGCTCAGTCAAGACTCTGATCCCAGGAGGGCGGAGGCTTTGGCCAGGGAGCATGGACCTATTTCCCCCAACCCCTGGCACCCAGACCACCCCTGGATGTTCATACCTGGGTCAGTTATTTTCATGTTATTCTTAACATGAAAGAAGTTGGAGACGTTGAATTTGTCCAAATTTGTAGGGTCCTAGGGCAAAAAGAACACGTGGAATGAGTCCAGCCGGGTCCCGGGCTGTGGCCATGTGGCTGCCACAGGCAGCAAAGAATAGGTGAGTGGCATGAGGGTCCTGGGGCCAGGAGGGGAGAGGCCTGTGGCTGCACAGAAGCCTGGGGGTCGAACAGAGAACAGGGAGCCAGGGAGAGGGCTCTGCCCCGGGCAGGGCCATGAGCAGAGGTGGGGTGGAAACTGGAACAAATGGCTGGCTGCTCCCCAAACTGCATCTGCATCTCTCTGGCACAAGGCCGACAAGCATCCCTTGCTGTGAGGCAGCCACAAGACGGATGGGTCTTCTCGAAGGAAGGTGGGCAGATATGCCGTGCCCACCTCCAGGCCTCTCACATGCTGCCCCGTACTCCCTTCAGCTTGGCTGCCAAACACAGACCCCACAGAGCTCGGGCCCTGGGGACAGCGAGCCCACTCCCTTGGAAGGAATGTGCACTGACCTCCAATTAGAATGGGACAAGCCACAGTAGGGATCGTCCCCCTCTAAGTCACTCCTAAAACACTTTCTAAGTCCGTGTTTTTCATGAACTCACCCAGGATTCTCTGACACCACAGGGGTGCCCTGTGCCCAATGCTTGAGCACACACCTGCCCCCACTCTCAAGAGGGCGGGTGGAGAGCCAGGCCTGCAAAGAGGCCACTCTGTACCGAGATGGCTCGGGGGGCCCTGACAGCAGGGAGAGGCATCAGAGGAGATGTGGGAACCAGACTGAGGAAGCAGTGTGTGCGAAGGCCCATGTGACCGAGTGTAAGGAGGGCAGGAGGTGGGGGCACTGTCAGTGGCAGCTGGGAACCTCAGCCAGACAGGGAGCAAGGAGGAAGCCACTGACCCCGGGTGGAGAGGTGGGGCTGGCAGAGGCAGCTGTGCCAAGGTTCTCGTGGCCCCTCCCGAGAGCACAGGGGAAGGGACCGTACCTGGAGGGTGATGATGTCCTGCCGGGAGAAGGGCTCGTCCGTCAGCAGGTCTCGGAAGTTCTTGGCCTTGATATTGAGCTGCTCCACTGCCTGTGGCCAGGAGGAAGCGGCTGTTACTGTGCCTGTCCCAGCCCGCCCGGACGACGACACCATCCAGCGTGAGGAAAAGGACAGAACTACCAGGCACCCCCCACGGGCTCAGAGCCATGGCCCTGCCCCTGAGGGGAAGCTTGTTGAGCCCCAGAAACTTGAAGACTACCCTCTGAGCAAGGTTCCTCACAGGACTCTCTCGTGACAGGTCTTACACATCAGCAAACAGGTTCAGCGAGGCCGCCCATCTGTATCAAGCCCCTGAAATCCATGCACTCGGGCAAGGTGTCACCCCAGAGCCTCTAGAGCCACGCTGGCCACCTGAACCCTGCCAGCGGCCAGGGACAGGCATGAAAACAGCTGAGAGGCCTCCCTGCTACGTGGAGCCCACAGCCCTGCCGTCTGTACTCTGCTGGCACACCTGGAGGACAGGTGGGAAAACCAGGGTCTCCTCTCCCAACACTTGCCCACCAGCCACATCTGCTCCTCTTGGGGACTCCGCCAGGAACTGGGGGGCTCAAGACCCCCTCGAAGCCCTGGAGAGCCCTCAGAGCACAGGGTCCCTCCCAGGGCCTGACCAGTGAGTCTGCAGAAGACGACTGTGGGGAAGACCCCTGGGTACAAAAGAACTTCCCAGAGGTCAGGTCCAGTGGCCACAGGAAGGCCTGCCTTTTCTAGGCTGTGCTGATGGCTCTCAGAGTGTCAGCCCCATTGGGAAAGGCGGGTTCCCAGGAGCAGACCCCTAGAGAGCCGGCAGGGGACACAGTTCCCGAGAACCTACCTCGTAGGCATAGACGTTGCCAGTGGTCCTGATGGCCACGATGTGGGTGTTGTTGGTGAACACGGTGTACAGCACTGGACAGTGGTACTTCTCTAGGGAGGAGGCATGCAGAGGGACCAGAGAAAGGCCCAAGGTCAGAGAACGGGAGAAGGCAGACGCCTGCCTCAGTGTGCCCAGAGTGGGGCCCAGTGGGCCGGCCAGCTGCTTAACCCCCTCCTCCAATCCCCACATGGCTTTCCTCAGAGGTATCTGCCTCATCAGCCCCAGGCCACCGCTGGCAACACTGCCCTGGCCTCCTCCTCCACTGCAGACACTGCCACGTCCCTCACACTGTCGCCTGGGATATTGCAACAAACTCCTGCTACTCCCCTATCCCACCAACTCCCTACAGGTAGCCAGGAGCCTGTCCAAATAAGTCACAACAAATAAACTGCAAAAAGGCGAGGAGGATGACTTTTAGATTAAGAGAGTTAGAGATTATCAACTACCTATTTGTGTGGACTTTTTAAAAATCTTGATTTGGCCGAAACCGGTTTGGCTCAGTGGATAGAGCGTCGGCTTGCGGACTGAAAGGTCCCAGGTTCGATTCCGGTCAAGGGCATGTACCTGGGTTGCGGGCACATCCCCAGTGGGAGATGTGCGGGAGGCAGCTGATCGATGTTTCTCTCTCATCGATGTTTCTAACTCTCTATCTCTCTCCCTTCCTCTCCGTAAAAAATCAATAAAAATATATTTTAAAAAAATATTATAAAAAAATAAATAAATAAATAAAATCTTGATTTGAAAACTATACAAAAATAATTATGACAGCGTTCTGGAAATTTGATCACTGGCTGGACAGTCAATAATATTAAGGAATTCTTGTTAATTTTTTAGATGTTAGAGTAGTTAGAATAGTACTGTGATAACTATTTTTTAAGCCCTTATTTTTCAAACTTAAGTATTTAAGCATGAAATGATACAATGTCTCAAATTTGTTTTAAAATCACCTACGCAGCCTGGCCAGCATGGCTCAGTGGTTGAGCATTGACCTATGAACTAGAAAGTCATGGTTTGATTCCCTGTAGAGGTGCTTGCCTGGGTTGCAGGCCAGATCCTCAGTGTGGGGTGTGCAGGAAGCAGCCGATCAATGATTCTCTCTCATCACTGATATTTCTCTCTCTCTCTCTCCCTCTCCCTTCTTCTCTGAAATCAACAAAAGTATATTTTAGCCCTAGGTGGTTTGGCTCAGTGGATGTTGGCCTGCGGACTGAAGGGTCCCAGGTTCGATTCCGGTCAAGGACACATACCTTGGTTGCAGGCTCCTCCCTGGCCCAGGCTCTGGTTGGGGCTCATGCAGGAGGCAACCAATGTGTTTCTCTCACATTTATAATTTCTGTCTTTCCCTCTCTCTTCCAATCTTTCTAAAAATCAATGGAGCCCAGCCGGGTGTGGCTCAGCAGTTGAGCATCAACCCAGGAACCAAAAGGTCACTGATTGGATTACTAATCAGGGCCCAGGTTGCAGGCTTGATCCCCAGTGGGGGGTGTGCAGGAGGCAGCTATCGATGATTCTCTCTCATCATTGATGTTTCTATCTCCCTCTCCCTTCCTCTCTGAAATCAATAAAAAATATATTTTTAAATAATAATAAATATCAAAGGAGAAATATCCTTGGGTGATTACGAATATACATATAATATTTAAATAAATAAATAAATATCACCTAAGCAGGCACTCAGTAAATAGTTGCTGAATGAGATACACTGTAGACCTCCCCACATCAGCTGATTTCTGAGCAAGGAGGCCCACAACACTCAGGGCGGAGCTCCCTAACCCCAGGGACTGTTCCTCAATCGCTAAGCTTCTGTTTTCCCAAGGCCTGTTCACTCATCACTATGAACCAGCATCTACTATGGGCCAGGCTCTAGGATCAGAGAGAGTGTCAGGTGGACCTCAGCTACTTCAACATCTCCCTAGATTGTATACACCCAGTGAGCATGGACACCAGCCTTGACCATGGCATCTGCACAGGCCAAGAGAACCATGCCAGGCCAACCGAGAACCCAGAGCAAGATCAGTGCCCTCAGGGGTTGCCTCAGCGAGGGCATCTGGCCAGTGAGAGGGAGTGTAGCAATATAAAGCAGGAGGGTCCTGGCTGGGCTGGGCTTTATGACCAGTGGCGAGGAGCTCAGCCTAAGAGCCACCCAACAAATCTGTCAGATCCACACACCCCTGCCCAGCTGCCTGCCCTGGGCCTCTCAGCCTGCGCAGCTTCTGCCTCCAACCACGAGCAGACCAGAGACACAGGGCCCATCTGTGCCCACAAGGCCTCCAGAGGCCCCCATGGCCCAACTGCCTTCGTGGGAAGAAATACCCAAAACCCAAGGTTTCACTCCTCCACCCTCAGCTTTAAAAACTACCTGGACCTTTAAGAAAAAATTGTGTTAGCCCAGTCGGCGAAGCTCAGTGGTTGAGCTTCGATTCCCAGTCAGGGCACATGCCCAGGTTGTGGGCTCAATCCCCATTGTGGAGTGTGCAGGAGGCAGCCAATCAATGATGCTCTCTCATTATTGATGTTTTTATCTCTCTTTCCCTCCCTTTTCCTCTCTGAAATCAATAAAAATGTATTTTTTTAAAAAAAGAAAAGAAAAAAAATGTTAGCCCTGGCTGGTTTTTCTCAGTGGTTAGAGCACTGGCCTGTGCACTGAAGGGTTGAGGGTTCGATTTCCAGTCAAGGGCATGTACCTTGGTTGCAGGTTCAATCTCTGGCCCCGGTTGGGTAAGTGCAGGAGGCAACCAATCTATGTGTCTCTCTCACATCTATGTTGCTCTCTCCCTCTCTCTCTTGCCCCCCTCCCCCTCCTCTCCTCACTCTAAAAATCAACAGGAAAATATCCTCAGGTGAGGATAAAAAAAAGATAAAAAGGAAAAAATTATGTTGCCTCTTTGAGAAATTAAAAGCAAGTGCCCAGCCTGATCAGAAGGGAATGACTGGTTGTGCAGAGACCTTGGCGTGAGGCCGCGGCCAGGTTCTGCAGGCCAGTCCCTGAGTTGGCTGTAAGAGACCCTCTTACCTTCACTGTTCTTTGCAAAGTTCAGTTTAATCAGGGACCGCCCGTCCAGTTTCTGGAAGAAGTAGAATTCATAATTAATAATAATAAGTAGCTGATATGAAGAACTGCTGAGGCTAGAGGACACAGACAGACTGGAAGCGTCTGACCATCCGAGCCTTCAGACAAGGAAAAGGCACAGGTGCTGACCTAGGGCCCCAGGACAAAGGGGTTAACCTAGATAAGGGGCTGCCCAGTGGAAGCCCAGCCTCTGAGCCAGCAAACCGGCCCCAGCAAAGGGGTTGCCATCCAGCCTGGAGGCCAGGCCTGAAGGGCAGGTTTGTTTATACTCTGTGATGTTTACACAGTTTCATGGCAAGCACAGATTATTTCTCAAATTGAATTATTTTGTCTTGGCCAGTGTTCTCAGTGGTTAGAGCGTTGGCCCCTGCACCAAAGGGTCACGGGTTTGGTCCCAGTCAAGAGCACGTACCTGGGTTGCAGGTGTGATCCCCGGCCCTGATTGGGGCGTGGGCGGGATGCAACCAATCTGTGTGTCTCTCTCACATCGATGTTTCTTTCTGTCTCCCCCTTCCTCTCTTCTTCCCTGCCCGTCTCTCTAATAATCAATGGAGAAAAAAATAGCCTTGGGTGAGGATTAAAAAAACACAAATGTATTTTTTTTCCAGCTGGATGGTGTTCACCTTATTCTTCTATTGTGTAACTATTTAAGAAAGATAAAATATTTTTAAAAGTAGGGGAAAAGGAATAAATATACTCAAATGCTAAGAGCAGCTGTGATGGGATCCTCTATTTTTGTTTAATCCTCACCCAGGATATGTCTATTGATTCTACAGAGAGAGAGAAACATCCACCAGTTGCCTCCCACACATGCCCTGATCAGGGACCAAACCCCAAACCTTCCTGGTGTGTGGGACGGCACTCCAACCAACTCAACCACCCAGGCCCCGCGGGATGCTCCACTTTTAGCATCTCTGTGTGTCTACAGTTTGCCCCTCCTACAGGAAACGCCACAATCAAACGAAGTCCAGGCAGCCAGAGGAAAGCAGCAGGCCTGGGGGGTGGGCCTCAGCTGGGGCACTGAAGGGGCTGTGGAGACCATGGAACACACAGGTAAAGCTGCCCCTTGGGAGCACCTGACTCGGGGCTCATGTCCCTGTAGCCACTGCCACCCAGGTGGGGTGGGCCCAGCCCTGCTACCCAGGGCCCGAAGACGACACTGGTGGGTGTTCCAGGACTGGGCCTCTGAGCCAACCTCCAACCCTGTGTCCTCCCTCTCCTACAGTGGCCAGTCCACCAGCCACACACCTGGCTTCATGCTTTCCTCTTCTATTCAACTACTCCCACACACCTGTGCAGGTGAGCATTAGACTCCAGGACAGGTGATGGGGTGCTTGCTGCAAGGCTGCTCCCACCAGATAAGATAGCCCTTCTCACTTGGCCAGTGTGGCTCAGTAGTTGAGTGCCGACCCAGGAATCAAGAAGTTGCTGGTTCAATTCCTGGTCAGGGCACATGCCTGGGTTGTGGGCTCCATCCCCCAGTAGGGGGCATGCTGGAAGCAGCCATTCGATGATGTTCCTCTCTCATCGATGTTTCTACCTGTCTATCGCTCCCCCTTCCTCTCTCTATAAAAATCAATAAAAACAGCCCTAGCTGCTTTGGCTCAGTGGATAGAGTGTCAACCTGCGCACTGAAGGGTCCCACATTCGATTCTGGTCAAGGGCACATGCCAGGGTTACAGGCTCGATTTCCAGTAGAGGGCATGCAGGAGGCAGCCAATCAATGATTCTCTCTCATCATTGATGTTTCTCTCTCTCTCCCCCCTCTCATTTCTTCTCTGAAATTAATAAAAATATATTTTTAAAAACATTAAAACACAAAAAATAAAATGGTAAAATTCTGGAAAGAAATTTGCCAGTAGCTACCAAAACAGAAAATGCTTCCACCCCATGACCCAGCAGTCCCAGGACGACAGTCATGTGTATGCCCAAAGAAGCATGCACCAGGGTGGCCCTGACCACTGTTTGCAATAGCAGGTGACTTCAAATCCCTGCAGTACCCCCGCACAAGGGCACACACAGCCACCACAGAACAAGGCAGGGCTTTATGCACTGACAAACTCGGATCCCCAACACACTTCAGGATGCGAAAGCAAGGTACAGAGGAGTTCACGCCTGAGAGCGCACCCATGGCCCAAGCAAAGATGTACACCTGTACACACGTGTGTGCATGTAGGAAACATTCCTGGAAAGGAATGTGTGTACAGAGAGAAGCACAGTCCCTCACTGTGCCCCACCAGTCGTCCTCTACTGCGCCTGCGTGTATATGAAAACCACAGAATCAAAGGACAGGCGATGGGACAGCGTTCACGGGCATCACTTAAGCTCCTGCACGACCCTTACCTCGCCGTTGCTGGGGTTGGTCCCGTACTTCTTAAGCCAAGGAAGGATGTTCCTGAAGGGAAGAGAACAGAGAGCATCAGCGTGATGGGCAGGTACGGCACAGCCAGGAGGCTGCTTCCAGGACAGCTGCGAAGGGGCTTCGCTCCGTTCACTTCTGGGGCAGAAGCCAAGGAGAGGGGCGCCTTGCCTCATCAAAGGAAGCAGGGCTATTTCTGGAAATGTGGTTCAGAGTATATTCAGGGTTTTTACTGCAGTTATATATAAACAACACAAACTAGCAAACAAAGATGTACACAAATGCTGATACGTCCATAAAATGAGATACTGGGCCATCATCAAAATTATAATTTCCAGAGAATTCTTAATGACATGGGGGAAAATGACTGAGTAAAGAATGGATCTAGAACTACCTTCATGGAATTATCTCAACCATGTTACCACAAATAAACGCACAGAAAAAGATGAGTATAGCCCTGACCAGTTTGGCTCAGTGGCTAGAGCGTCGGCCTGTGGACTGAAGGGTCCCGGGTTCGATTCCGGTCAGGGGCATGTGCCTTGGTTGCGGGCACATCCCCAGTGGGGGGTGTGCAGGAGGCAGCTGATGGATGTTTCTAACTCTCTATCCCTCTCCCTTCCTCTCTGTAAAAAATCAATAAAATATATATTTTTTTAAATAAGATGAGTATAAATACTGACAGTGGTTACCCCAGATAGTGTGATTATGGTAAATTTTTCCTTTGAAATGTTTTACAATTTTTCTAAAATAAGTCTGAAATGTGAGAAAAGTATATAAGCTGGCTTATGTTGGAACATAAGACTGAGTATAATGCTTCAAAACACAGCACTGAAAAGTATGCACCCTAATTATGACTTTCATAAAGTGAAAAAGTTTAGTTCATTAACATTCCAAAACAAGTACATGAGTGGCAACTAGAACACCGGGACCACACTTGGGGGGTGGGAGGGGTGTCAATGCCGCTCCAGGAAGACAGCAGCACCTGCCAACAAAGCTGCCTGCCAGGGGTCACAGCAGCATTGCTGCTTCATCTCTGAGGCCCTGGCAGTCCCTCCTGGGTCCCCAAGAGACCTGCCCAGGACCCCCGAAGCCCCAGGACCTCAGCGTGGCCTGGCTTGTACCGCCTGGAACCATTAACCCTCCAGTGGGCCCCACATCCCCTACCTGAGCAGATATCAACAACCTCACCCCATTTGTTAGCTCAAAAGTCAAGGGAGAACTCACAGCAAGTCAAAGACGACGCCTTCAGGGGTGCAGACCGGGTAGCTGAAGGGCTGCAGAGAGAGACTGAGAAAGGACATGGTCACTCCTGGTCATGCAATGGACTGGCCGGGCCACTCCCACATGGCTCCTACGACTTCTCCCTTTGCCTCTCCCTCCTTCGGTCATTCCTCCAACAACTTGGGTGATCCTCTGCACAGCCTGAGACAGGTGCCAACACAGACGGGTCCCCCCACATCTCTGCCCCTCAGAAGCTCCCAGCACAAACCAGTAAGTACAAAACAAGGATTTCAGGAGTTGAGGAGAGGGTTTAGGGACAACTGCAGCCGAGCCCTCTCCACACCCTGTGCTGTAATATCTAATACACATGCGATCATGTTCAAGCCCAAAGGAGCTCACTGGAGGTGGCCTGGGAGAGGCAGGGCTGGAATTCGCTCTCCAAAACCTCACATGACAGGCATAGGCAGGCCACACTTTTCTACTGAGAGCTGCCTCTCCCATCCCAAGAGGCTCTGGTGGGCACTCATGATTTGGGGGTGCCCTGCCTGCTCCTGACCACAGACTGTGCAGACAGTTCTCCCCATATTTCCTAGGGGCGTTCACATGACTCAGGCAAGGCCTGAGGCCCCAGGAGCCCAGGGTAAGTTCTGATATGTGGGTGTGGGGTAGAGGGGCCTGCAGAGGCCCAGACTACCACAGGGCATGTACCACCTCCTGAAGGGTCTCCTAAGAAAAGCAGAGCCCACAGATGAAGGGAGACCATACCTGGTGGACTTCCTTGGGCCAATACCCTTTTTCCTGCATGGGATTTCTGTCACTAGCCATCAAAAGCCCTGGCTTGTTTATACATCAGTCACCTGTAAGTTTGGTCACCACAGGTCAGTCCCCAGGACCTAGACAGCCTGGCAGCTTGGGGCTAGGCTACCTCCCTGGATATTGCCCCAGAAACCCTCAGGGGGTAATCTCACCCCTTTCTCTCTGGCTCAAAAGTCTACTCTAGCCTTGTGGGACTAGGATTGTTGCACCCCAGCACACGGGGGTCTGTGGGGTGGGCAGGTCCGGTGGTTGGTCCCCTGGGGCCTGAGTTTTCTAAATTTGAGCTCTGGTGCTGCTACTGCTGCTGGGGGCTGACCAGAGCAGGACCTGACACAGAATCATGCTCCAAGCAGCAAGAAATGTATATACATCTTCTCCCAGACACAACCTAAAGGCACATTCTCAAAGCACATTTTTTACCCAGAACCCAATGTAGTTAAAAAATGAGCGAGACACAGATCAGAGACCCCTTGCAGGAATTGGGAACCAAGGATAAAAGCATTTCCATAAAACCAATTCATATCCAATCTGAGTAAGACTGATGACAAAATCTGGTGGGTTGGGAGAGAAATGCAGCCAAAGGCATCTGAGTCTCATTCGTTCACCCTCCTGAGTAAGTGCTATGAGCGGGAAAAGCCCTCACTCACCACTGCATGGGAGCCTCCCGGGGGCCCTGGGCACACGCAGCGGCTGCATCTCCGGACATTCCTGGCACCCTCAGCACCCTGTGGTATCTGGCTGACCTGCCTCAACTGGGCACTGGGATCACCAGGAGAGCTTTATCAGCTCTCGAGGATCACTCTGTCCTATGGAATCAGAACTCGGGGGATGAGGAGGAATGCTGTGCAGACATGCATGTGTACAGAGCAGAGATGACCATGGCTCAAATTTAGGAAATGTAGGCCCAAGGGGACCGCCAGATCTGCCCACCCCACAGCCCCCAATGTGCTGGGGTTCAACAATCCTAGTCCCATTTTTTCAGCACACCCAGCTTCTGTTCATACTAGTACACATACCAACTGGTGTGGGAAGAGGCATTTGAGTGACTCTAAAGCTGGACCCCTCCCCACTCCCACCAGTGACCTGCATTCCTCAGGGAAGGGGAAAGGAGCTCATAGTATCATGACTATTGCAGCAGTTGTTACCACTTGGACTCTGGACAAAGGTAAAGTGTGAAAGGCACAGGCCCACAGGAGACCGCTGGGTTCACGCCTCAGTGGCACTACTGCCACTGGGCAAGGGACTTCACTCTTCTAAGCACTGATTACCTCAACTGTAAAACAGGCTTAATAACAGAGACTACCTACCTTAGAAGGTAAGACTGAGGTTAAAAAGACAATGTACTTGTAAACACAGACACAGAATAAGCAGAAAAGAATCATTAGTTCTTATCATTGTTGAGTCACCTTCTCCCAGTTCAGGGAAGGTCTGGAGGGAGAGGTGGGGTGGACAGACAAAACCCACAACTGCATCTCCAAGGATCAGATTCACTGTCAAATAACTGAGTATCACAGAACTATTACAAGGGAAAGATTAAACTCTCAAAACTCTTACCTGCAGTGGTCAAAAGGTAAACGACGAAAATTTGTTTGTGGAATATCTGTTTAAAACAAAAATAAGAGACAGAAAATTTATTCTGTAAAAAATTTCACCTATATATCCCTATCAACAATTCAGTTACATTTTAAGAAAAAGTTCATGTAGCCCAGCCTGTGTGGCTCAGTGGTTGGGTATCGACCTATGAATCAGGTGATCACGGTTCAAGTCCCAGTCAGGGCACATGCCAGGGTTGCGGGCTCAATCCCAGTTGAAGGTGGTGCAGGAGGCAGCCGATCAATGATTCTTTCTCATCATTGATGTTTCTATCTCTCCTCCCTTCCTCTCTGAAATCAATAAAAATATATTTTTTAAAAAAGAGAAAAGAAAAAGCTCATGTAAATTACCTAGTGCAGCAACTGCTTTGGATTAAAAACTTTCGATAGAACCAAAGCACATGGGATACATCAGGAAAGAACTTAAGAAAAAAAAGTACACACCACATACCCCAGAGATACAGCGAGTTCGATTCCAGACCACCACAAGAAAGCGAATATTGTAATAAAGGGATTCAAAGTTTTTGGTTTCCCAGTGCTTATAAGAGTTATGTTTTTACTACACTATAGTCAAGTGTATAATAGCAAAATGTACTGTAGATATATACCTTAATAAAACATGCTTTATTGCTAAAATTATTAACGACCATCTGAGCCTTCAGTGTGTCATAATCTTTTACTGGGTGGAGGGTCTTGCCTTGACATTCATGGCTGCTGACTGATCAGGGTGGTGGTAGCTGAAGGTTGGGGTGGCAGTAACAATTTCTTAAAATAAAACAACAGTGAAGTGTGGCGCATGGACTGACTCTTCCTTTCATGACGATTTCTGTAACTTGCAATGCTATTTGACAGCATTTACCCACAGAATTTCTCTCAAAATTTAAATTAATCCTCGTAAACCCTGCCACCATTTTATCAACTAAAGGTATGTTGCCAAACTGGTTTGGCTCAGTGGATAGAGCATCGGCCTGTGGACTGAAAGGTCCCAGGTTTGATTCCGGTCAAGGGCATGTACCTTGGTTGCGGGCACATCCCCAGTAGGAGATGTGCAGGAGGCAGCTGGTTGATGTTTCTCTCTCATCGTTGTTTCTAACTCTCTGTCCCTCTCCCTTCCTCTCTGTAAAAAATCAATAAAATATATTTTTAAAGGTATGTTAATATTCTAAGTCCTGTGTTGTCACTTCAAAAACCACTTTCTTTACTCATCCATAAGAAGCAATTCCTCATCCATAAAGTATTATTATGAGATTGCAGCAATTCAGTCACATTTTCAGGCTCCACTTCTAGTTCTAGTTCTCTTGCTATCTCTACCACATGTGCAGTTACTTCCTCCACTGAAGTCCTCAAGCCCTCAAAGTCATCCAGGAGGGCTGGAATCAACTTCTTCCAAACGCCTGTTAATGTTGTTATTTTGACTTCTTCCCATGAATCATGAATGTGCATAATGGCATCTGGAATGGTGAATTCTTCCCAGAAGGTTTTCAGTTTACTTTGCCCAAATCCATCAGAGGAATCACTATTTACTGCAACTATAACCTTATGAAATGAATTTCTTAAATAATGACTTGCAAGTCAAAATTACTCCTTTGATTCATGGGCTGCAGAATGAATGTTCTGTGTTGTCCTGTGTTGTCACAACACAGGACAACATTAATTCCATTGTACATCTCCATCAGACCTCTTGGGTAACCAGGTGCATTATCAATAAGTAGTGATATTTTGAAAGGAACCTTATTTTCTGAGCAGAAGGACTCAACAGTAGACTTTAAATATTTAGTATGCCATGTTGTAAGCAGATGTGCTGTCATCCAGGCTTTGTCATTCCATTCACAGAGCACAAGCAGAGTAGATGTGGAATAATTCTTAAGGACCCTTGGACTTTCAGAATGGTAAATGAACATTAGCTTCAATTTCAAGTCAACAGCTGCATTAGTCCCTAGAAACAGAATCAGCCTGTCCTTTGAAGCTTTGAAGTCAGACACTGACTTTTCGTCTCTGCCTATTAAAGTTCTAGATGGCATTTTTTTCCAATGTAAGTCAAGTAGTAGCACTGCCATCACCTGAAAGCTGGTTGGACATGCAGTCCCAGACCTTCTGAATTATAGTCTGCATCATTTTAACAAGATCTACAGATGATTCATACTCACATTAAAGTTTCAGAGACCTTAGTACACTTAGCCTTCAGAAGACATTACTGACCCAACAGAAGATATTATTGTTATTTTCAATTATAGAAACCAAGACAACGATTTTTCTCAAAGGAAACATGGGCTAATGTATTAAAATAATCTATGGGGGTGGGGGGAGGAGCAAACAAACAAAAGCCCAAGTCACCATAACAAATATAATAAAAAAGTCTGAAATATTGCTATAATTACCAAAATGTGACACAGAGATACAAAGTGAACAAATGCTGTGGGAAAACTCACCCCCAGACTTGCTCAAAAATAATGTCTGCAAAGTGCAATAAAGTGAAGAGCAATAAAATGAGATATGCCTGACCTTATTATCTTGATAGAGAAAAAATGTTATTTTAACCTACATTAATAAAAACACAACAAGATTGCCCAGCCAGTGTGATTTAGTGTCAACCTAACAACCAAAACGTTGCTGGTTCAATTCCCAGTAGGGGGCGTGCAGGAGACAACCAATCAATGATGTTTCTATCTCTCTATCCTTCTCCCTTCCTTTCTCTCTAAAAATCGATAAAAACATTTTTTAAAAAATACTTTATCTGGAGAAACCAAGATGGTGGCATAGGTAAACACCGGAGTTTGCTGCCTCGAACAACCACTTCAAAAATACAACTAAAAGACTGAACGGACATCATCCAGAACCACAGGAAAGCTGGCTGAGTGGAAGTTCTACAACTAGGAGGAAAAAGAAAAGCATACCGAGACTCAGAGGAGGCGCAGTGCTGAAGTAAAATACTAAGGTGCGGAGTGCATGCGGAGAGGGCTGGCGGCTGAGGACGCCGTGGTCGTTTTCAATTGGGAGGAAGTCTCAGGCTCTGAGCTCCAGTTCCGGGCGAGTCTCTAGGGACCCAGACTCATACGGGAGAAGCGGGACTGTCTGGCATCGCTCAGAACCCTAGGGCAGCTTTCTCTCCGTGGGGCTTGCAGTGATTACTGTGACACTGAGAAGCAGAGCCTCTGAGGGCAAGACTGAGAGCAGCCATAATTGCTAACCCCGCCCTGTTGATCCCGTGGGACCCGCCCCGCCCTGCCCAAGCCCTGCAGGGAGACTTTTGCTGGATAGCCTCAGGCAAAGGCTAGATTAGCACCTCCCTAGAGATCCAGGAGCCAGGAAGCCCAGTGGTCAGAGTGGGACCATCCAGTTTGCAGCTCTGTGGAACCATAAAAGGCACACTCAGGGGGCAGACTCAGTGAGCACCAAAGCCCCATCGAAGCAAGTCTAGCCCCAGAGGGGTGTCTCCAGCACAGAAGTTCTCCCACTGCAGACACAGCTGATTCTCACAGCCAATTGGCCTGGAGGTCAATTCCTCACAGTGATAACTACAACAATCAAGGCTTAACTACAACAAGACTGTGCACAAAGCCCACAAGGGGGTGCACCAAGAGTGTCTACCTCAGGTAACTGGGACACTTAGCACAGAAAGGCACTCTATCGACACAGCGAAGCATAAAAAATTCCAAGACAAAGAAACAGGACACAAATGACAGAATTGGAGGAAAGTAAACTGTTGGATATAGAGTTCAAAAATCACACTTTTAAGGTCTTTAAAGAACTGTCTAGAAGCCGCCGATAAATTTAATAAGGCCCTCGAAAAGACTGGTGAGACCGCTGATAAATGTAGTGAGATCCTCAAGAAATCTAATGAGGCCCTCAATATTGTGATAAAGAATCAACTAGAAATTAAGCATACACTGACTGAAATAAAGAATATTATACAGCCAAAACCAGTTTGGCTCAGTGGATAGAGCGTCGGCCTGCGGACTGAAAGGTCCCAGGTTCGATTCTGGTCAAGGGCATGTACCTGGGTTGCGGGCACATCCCCAGTAGGAGATGTGCAGGAGGCGGCTGATCGATGTTTCTCTCTCATCGATGTTTCTAATTCTCTATCTCTCTCCCTTCCTCTCTGTAAAAAATCAAAAAAAAAAAAAAAGAATATTATACAGACTCCCAACAGCAGACTAGAGGGTCGCAAGAATCAAGTCAAAGATTTGAAATACAAAGAAGCAAAAAACACCCAACCAGAAAAGCAAAATGAAAAAAGAATCCAAAAATACGAAGATAGTGTAAGGAGCCTCTGGGACAGCTTCAAGCGTACCAACATCTGAATTATTGGGGTGCCAGAAGATGAGAGAGAGCAAGATATTGAAAACCTATTTGAAGAAATAATGACAGAAAACTTCCCCTACCTGGTCAAAGAAATAGACTTACAAGTCCAGGATCGCAGAGAACCCCAAACAAAAGAAATCCAAAGAGGACCACACCAAGACACATCATAATTAAAATGCCAAGAGCAAAAGACAAAGAGAGAATCCTAAAAGCAGCAAGAGAAAGAAAATCAGTTACCTACAAGGGAATACCCATACGACTGTCAGCTGATTTCTCAACAGAAACTTTGCAGGCCAGAAGGGAGTGGCAAGAAATATTCAAAGTGATGCATACCAAGAACCTACAACCAAGACTACTTTATTTAGCAAAACTATCATTCAGAAGTGAAGGCCAGATAAAGAGCTTCACAGATAAGAAAAAGCTAAAGGAGTTCATCACCACCAAACCAGTATTATATGAAATGTTGAAAGGTATCCTTTAAGAAGAGGAAGAAGAAGAAAAAGATACAAATTATGAACAACAAATACACATCTATCAACAAGTGAATCTAAAAATCAAGTGAATAAATAATCTGATGAACAGTATGAACTGGTGATTGTAATAGAATCAGGGACATAGAAAGGGAATGGACTGACTATTCTTGGGGGGGTAGGGAGGAGTGGGGGTGAGGGAAGAGATTGGAAAATAATCGTGCACCTATGGATGAGGACAGTGGGTGGGGAGTGAGGGCGGAGGGTGGGGTGGGAACTGGGTGGAGGGGAGTTATGGTGGGAAAAAAGTGTAACTAATGTAATAATCTGAAAAATAAAGATTTAATTAAAAAAAAATACTTTATCTGCCCGGCCAGCGTGGCTCAGTGGTTGAGCGTTGACCTATGAACCAGGAGGTCATGGTTCGATTCCCGGTCAGGGCACATGCCCGGATTGCAGGTTTGATCCCCAGTGTGGGGCATGCAGGAGGCAGCCGATCCATGATTCTGTCATCACTGATATTTCTCTCTCTTCCTTCCTCTCTGAAATCAATAAAAATATTTAAAATATATTTTTATCCAAATTAGAAAGGAGGAAGTAAAACTCTCATTATTCACAGATGACATGATATTGTACATAGAAAAGCCTAAAGACTCCACCAAAAAAACTACTAGATTTAATAAACCAATTTGGCAATGTAGCAGGATATAAAATCAAACCCAAAAATCAATGGCTTTTTTTAAAAACACCAATAATGAATTCTCAGAAACAGAAACTAAAACAATCCTATTTACCATTGCAACAAAAAAATTAAGATACTTAGGAATAAACTTAACCAAGGAGGAGAAAGACTTGTACTCGGAAAACTACTGGATGTTGAAAAAAAGAGATAGAAGAGGATATAAACAAGTGGAAGAATATTCCATGTTCATGGATTGGCAGAAATCAACATCATTAAAATGTCCATACTACCCAAGGCAATCTACAGATTCAATGTAATCCCTATTAAATTACCAACAGCATATTTCACAGACCTAGAACAAATACTCCAAAAATTTATATGAAACCAAAAAAGACCCCAAATAACTGCAGCAATCTTGAGAAAGAACAAAGTTGGAGGAATCACAATACCAGATTTCAAGTTTAACTACAAAGCCACCATAATCAAAACAGCCTGGTACTGGCACAAGAACAGGCATATAGATCAATGGAACAGAACAGAGACCTCAGAAATCGACTCAAGCCATTACGCTCAATTAATATTTGACAAAGGAGGCAAGAGTATACAATGGAGTCAAGACAGTCTCTTCAATAAATGGTACTAGGAAAATTGGACAGATACATGCAAAAAAATGAAACTAGACCACCAACTTACACCGTACACAAAAATAAACTCAAAATGGGTAAAAGACCGAAATGTAAGTCGGGAAACCATAAAAATCCTAGGAGGAAACCATAGGCAGTAAAATCTCAAATATTTCTCATAGCAATATGTTTACAGATACATCTCCTAGGGCAGTGGTCGGCAAACTCATTAGTCAACAAAGCCAAATATCAACAGTTCAACAATTGAAATTTCTTTTGAGAGCCAAATTTTTTAAACTTAAACTATATAGGTAGGTACATTGTTATTAATTTAATTAGGGTACTCCTAAGCTGGCCTTTGCTAAAAACATCCTCAATCTGATTGAGGTACGTTCGCTGAGGTCAACCTCTTCCAACTCTCCCATCCACACTCGTCTTGTATACTTGTTTCGTCTATCTCCTTTCCGAAAACCGACTTCTGCGCATGGGCCACGAAGTTTCAATCGCACTGTACGTGCGCACCCACATGTGGTATTTTGTGGAAGAACCACACTCTAGAGGCCAAAGAGCCGCATGTGGCTCGCAAGCTGCGGTTTGCGACCACTGTCCTAGGGCAAAGGAAACTAAGAAGAAAATAAACAAATGGGACTACATCAAAATAAAGCTTCTGCACAGCAAAAAAAAAAAAAAAAAAAAAAACCCCAAAAAAAACATCAGCCCTAGCTGGTTTGGCTTGGTGGATAGAGTGTCAGCCTGTGGACTGAAGGGTCCCAGGTTCGATTCCGGTCAAGGGCATGTACCTTGGTTGTGGGCACATCCCCAGTTGGGGGGTGTGCAGGAGGCAGCTGATCGATGTTTCTCTCTCATTGATGCTTCTAGCTCTCTATCTCTCTCCCTTCCTCTCTGTAAAAAATCAATAAAATATATTAAAAAATAATAATAATTTTAAAAAATCAACAAAATGAAAAGGGAGTCCATTGTATGGGAGAACATATTTGGCAATGATACATCTGGTAAAGGATTAATATCCAAAATATATAATGAACTCATGCAACTTAACAAAAGGAAGACAAACAATCCAATTAAAAAATGGGCAAAGGACCTAATAGACACTTCTCAAAGAGGACATACAGATGGCCAAGAGACATATGAAAAAATGCTCAAAGTCACTGATCATCAGAGAGATACAAATTAAAACGACAAATGAGGTATCATCTCACACCTGTGAGAATGGCTGCCATCAACAAATCCACAAATGACAAGTGCTGGCCAGCATGTGGAGAAAAGGGAATTCCTAGTACACAGCTGGTGGGAATGCAGACTGATGCAGCCATTATGGAAAACAGCATGGCGTTTTCTCAAAAAATTAAATATGGAACTGCCATTTGACCCAGTGATCCCAATTCTAGGAATATATCCTAAGAAACCCGAAACACCAATCAGAAAGAATGTATGCACCCCTATGTTCATAGCAGCACAATTTACAATAGCTGAGATCTGGAAACAGCTCAAGTGCCCATCAGGAGATGAGTGGATAAAAAAGCTGTGGTACATTTACACCATGCAATACTGTGCAGCAGTAAGAAAGAAGAATCTCTTACCCTTTGAGACAGCATGGAGGGACCTGGAGAGCATCATGCTAAGTGAAATAAGTCAGTCAGAGAAAGACAAGAATCACATGTTCTCACTCATATGTGGAATCTAATTAACACAATAAACTGATGAACAGAGTGGATCCAGAGACATGGAAGCATGGAACAGAGTGCGGAATCTCAGAGGGAAGGCGGGGTAGGGTGGGTGGGTGGAAGGTAATCAACTAAAATCGCCCTATGTATATACGCATAACCCATGGACGCAGATAGTGGGGTGAGAGGGCCTGGGGCAAGGGTGGGCAGGAGGGGGGTCAATGGGGGAAAAAGGGTGACATATGTAATACTGTCAACAATAAAGAGTTAAAAAATAATTAATAAAATGTATTTTTATTGATTTCAGAGAGGAAGAGAGAAGGAGACAGAAACATCTGATGAGAGAGACACATTGATCGGCTGATTGAGCCCAAAACCTGGGCATGTGCCCTGATCAGGAATCCAACCCAGGACCTCTTGTTCCATGGGATGCTCAATCCACTGAGCTATACCAGCCAGGCGATAAAAACATATTTAAAAATCACACCAAGATTAGACATTTTCTCATATACCTTCCTCTTTTCTGACTTGTCTGTTTCCTCAGCCCATTTGCCTACTATAGTTTCCATGTTCTTGTTCACTGTTAGTATTATTTTTTAAATATATTTTTATTGATTTTAGAGAGGAAGGGAGAGGGAGAGAGAGAGAGAAACATCGATGAGAATCACGGATCGGCTGCCTCCTGCACGCCCCCTACTGGGAATCAAGCCTGCAAGCTGGCATGTGCCCTTGACCTGAATCCAACCTGGGGTGCTTTTGTCTGCAGGCCGACTCTCTATCCGCTGAACCAAACCAGCCAGGGCCATTGTTATCTTTTACAGGCTCATTGTTGTGAAGACATCATTCCTTAATTACACCCCACACATACCAAGGGGAAGAGAAGGATTTCATGCCTTACCTGGTTTCTTGCCACCATAGAAGTTGGTGTATTCAGCACAGGTAATGTACCTGAAGGAGAGAAAGAGAAATCTTACTTCCACCCCCTTTGTAAAGAGGACAGTCTCCCGAAGTAATGGATGACTGAATCATTTTACTGAGTCAGCAAATGTTTCCTAAACACCTACGATGCGAAAGTCAGATACTGATAATCACAATAGACATGGGGATACACAAACAAGGAACAAATACAAACAGTCCTGTTTTGCTCTGAAGAAAATGAACTGAACTTAACAGAGGCTGGATGGTGAGAAGGAGCCAGCCACGTGAAGATCTGGGGGAAGAGCTTTCCAGGCAGAAGGACCAAGCAGGTGTATCACCTATAAGATCCGCGAAGCAGGAAAAGTTGTTGTGTCCCCATAAAGGGGTGAAGCCACTGCCTGCGCGTGGGGCCACGTGGCAGCAGGTGAAGGAGACACCGACGGTGACCCGATCACAAGGGGCCTGCAGGCCATGTGAGGGCCCTGGGTTTGCTGTAGACAGGATGGAAAGCTGTTGGCGGGTTTGAGCTCTGACACGATCTAACCTACGTCCTCAAAGCATCCCTCTGGTTGCTTCCTATGGAGGGACAAGCAAGAGAGGCAGCAGAAACCCAATTGGGAGATAACTACCAAGTCCAAGGAGTTGACATCAACTCCCCTTTGTGGGAGCTGGTGGGCGAGAGAGTGGTCAGTTCCTGAAATTGCCAGCAGGACTTGCCAATGGGCTGGAGAAAAAAACTGCTGAGAGAAAGAGGTGCCAAGGCGAACTCCCAGACTTCTGACCCGAGCCAACTGCGGCGAGGAAAATGAGGGAGGAGAGGCTCGGGCTCTGAAAAACAAGGTTCCCTTTGAGGCATGTTACATTTGAGATTTCCATTAGACTTTCAGGTGAAGATGTGAGTAAGCAGCTAACTACTGCAAGACCAGACCGATCACCCACTGGTGGATGGGGAGGAGGACCCCCAAGAAGGGCTCGGAAGGAGAGAGGTGGCCAGTCGTGTCACATGCTGCTGAGGAGCACGACCAAATGAGGACTGAGAACTGACCACCAGACTGAGCAACATGGACATCACTGGGATCCTGACAAGGGCAGTGCTGGGGCCCTCGCTGGTTTGGCTCAGTGGATACAACGTCGGCCTGCGGACTGAAGGGTCCCGGAGTCTATTCCAGTCTAGGGCACATGCCCAGTAGGGGACATGCAGGAGGCAGCCGATCCATGATTCTCTCTCATCACTGATGTTTCTACCTCTCACTCACTCTCTGAAATCAATAAAAATATATTAAAAAAATAAATAAAAATAAAAAGAGTGGATTAGAAAACTGTGGTACATGTACACAATGGAATACTACGCTGCAGTGAAAAAGGAGTTCTTACCATTTGCAACAGCATGGATGGAACTGGAGAGCCTTATGCTAAGTGAAATAAGCCAGTCAGAGAAAGATAAATACCACACGATCTCACTCATTTGTGGATGTAATGAACAACATAAACTGATGAACAAAAACAGATCCAGAGACAGAGAAGCTTCGATCAGACCGTCAAACCTCAGAGGGAAGGTGGGGGAGGGTGGGGGTAAGGACTTGTATACAAGCATATAGGCCTAACCAATGGACACAGACAACAGGGGGGGGAGGGCATGAGTGTGTGTGTGTGTGGGGGGGGGGAAATAGGGGTAACATGTATAAGGACACATATGTAATAACTTAACCAATAAAAAAAATAAAAAGAGTAGTGCTGGGCACGAGAGCCTGACCGAAGTCGTTTCTAGAGACAGCAGAAAAGAGCCAGTGGACAAGCCTGCACGCTGGAAGCAGGTGGCAGCTGGAGGGGACTGTGGGAGAGGCGGGTGTTTGACACCGGAAGGCTCTGCACGTGTGTGCGAGCTGCTGCGCAGGGACCAGCGCCCCGGGAGGGGCTGGCTCAGGAGCAGAGCCCGCGAGCGGACAGGGCAAAAGCGAAGTCGGGGGCCGTGTCCGAGGAGCGCCCAGGTGGGAAGGCCGCGCCCAGGTGAGGGCACTTACGGTCTAGATTCTGAATCTAGAAGGAGAGCAGACGCCTCCAAGCGGGAGATTTGGGCGGCTGGCGGGGAGGGGAAGGTATTGCTCCACCTGAGGGGACGGAAGCTTCGGGAGGAAGCGACACCTGAGGGGGTCCTGGGGTCCACTCTGAAGGCGGGAGCGGGAGACACCGCAGAGCGCAGAACGGGCGAGATGGAGGCCGAGCGGGACTCAGGCAGAGCCAGGAGCGCCTGGCTGCGGCTCAACTTACATCTTGTCTTTCTGGTGCTGTCGCTTCCCCATGTTGGCGGCGGCGGCGGCAGCAGGACCAACGAACGCGGAAAATCGTCAACATACAACCCAGCCAGCCGCGTCCGCCGCCTTCCAGCCGAGATCCTTAAGTACTTCCGGGTCCCTCCCGGAAGTGGGCGCTGAGCATGCTGGGAATTGTGGTCCCTGGAGGCCAGCGCGCCAGTTGCTGTCGCAGCCGGTCCCTGAGCCGTTTCCCAATTGGGCTCTTGTTCGGTCAGAGCTGAACTGCCTCTGACTCGAAGCCCGTCTTCTGCCAAGCGCCTCGCCTTCCCTCCCAGCCCGACTCAGTGCCCTCCCCACTCAAACCCGTCTTGGTTTGACCTGGGCCCTCAGGTCTTTTTTTTTTAATGTATTTTTATTGATTTCAGAAAGGAAGGAGAGACAGAAACATCAACCGTGAGAGCTAACCACCAATTGGCCACCTCTCACACGCCGCCCACTGGGGATCGAGCCAGCAATCCAGGCATGTGCCCCTGCAGGGAATGGAACTGTGACCACCTGGTTCGTAGGTGGACACTCAACCACTGAACCACCCAGCCAGGCCTCAGGTCTTTTAAGTAGCCCGCCTGGAGCCTGAAGTCCCACCAGCCTCCGCTCCATTTTTGCTCCCCTCAATGACAGATGTCTCCAAAGCGACATCCACAATCACTATGTACCCGCTCACCTCCCATTCCCCCCACCCCTTGGGTTTCCGCAGCCTCCAGGGCTTTCTCCTGAGTGGCCCAAGCCAGAAGGTCCAAAGCCCTCACTGATCCCTTGAGTATCTTCTGACCCACCCTTCCCTTGGCCAGAGCCCCAGACGTACACTCAAGTACTGGTGACCTTGCCCAGTCTTGCGGTTGGTTTTAAGTCCACTGGTAACCCCTGACACCAACACAAAATTGCCAGTGCTCCAGACTCCTGACCTCTACTCGGGTACGCACTGATTCCCAATGTAATGTCTCCTGAGAGCGCGGAATTCTCCTCCCTCACCCCGTCTCCACCCTCCCCCACCATACCACTCTCCGCCTAGTTACCCAAACCCAGTTGTCCTGCCCTTCTCATCTCACCTCATGGCTGGCCCCTTCTCATTTCAACATGTGTCACCTCCTCAAAGAGACCGTCCTCGCCCACCCACACACCCCATACATCTCCGCCTCAGCTCCCATAGGGCTTATCACAACTTACAATCAGTATTAATTTGATCTATATACTGGTTTCTCACACACACACACACACACACACACACACACACACACACACACACGAGCATGGGATGGATGTAAGTTCCTTAAGGGAAGGGGCCCCAACTGCTGGTTTATTATCTCCAGTCCCAAGCAAGTTGTGGGACATACACAAAGGCTCGATGAATATCTGCTAGTGTCCATCAGTCATTGTTTTGTGAAGGCTCACATCTCACATGCAGGTTTGTTTCTAAGGTCAGGGTGTGAAGCAACAATCAATTAGAGTCACTATCTTTGAAATTCCCTAGGAAGGTGCCAAGTCGGAAACTGACACACCAGCTCATTTTACTCTAGGGAGGGAACAGATCACTGTTTCTAAACTTGTACCCAGCTGAAACCGGTTTAGCTCAGGACGCCTGCAGACTGAAAGGTCCCAGGTTCAATTCCGGTCAAGGGCATGTACCTGGGTTGCGGGCACATTCCCCGTAGGAGATGTGCAGAAGGCAGCTGATCGATGTTTCTCTCTCATCGATGTTTCTAACTCTCTATCTCTCTCCCTTCCTCTCTGTAAAAAATCAATAAAATATAAAATAATAATAATAAAAAATAAAAAAATATACCCAGATGAGGCTTGTGTTCAGGGGCCAGGTGTAGGAAGAAAAAAGGTATACTTGCAAGTCAGTGGGGTCAAGTGAGGGGCCACAGAGTCACTGCAGGGAAAGGCATCGCTCTCTCCTCACTCATTTCCCTTTCAAGATGCACGTGGCTGAATTCCCATGTTAGATGGCAAGCGAGGGGAGTTCACAGTAGCACTGACCTGACCACCTAATGTATGTAAGCTCAGGCCTCAAGGCCTCAGGACAGCACTACCCTGACAAGCTCTTCAGGGTGCAGGGAGCCCATGGAGATTGCACAGCCCCTAAGAAGCCCAGCATGCAAAGGCACATCCATGAGAACTTTATTCATTCCCCCGCCACAGTCTGCAGGGAAGAGGTTATGGGCCCCGCTTGTGGGGCACAGACTGTGTACTGCCATGGTCAGTCTCTGAGTCATCTCTAGGTCTGGGCACAGGCTGGAACTTGAGCAGGACAGGTGGAGTGAAAACGGGGGTCTCCACAGGAGGGGCTGGTGTCTCCTCGGTGTTGGGGGAGTCATTACAGGCTGAGGTCCTGTGCAGGAGACAGCCAAGATATGTCCATGAGATGGGACATCAACACCACCTGGAGTACACAGGACAACCCCCCTTCCCAGGCGGTGGGATGACTCTAGACACATTTATACTTCCAAAAATCTCTCCCAAAAATGTTTGTTCAAGGCTGCTCCCTGGCCGAAACCGGTTTGGCTCAGTTGATAGAGCGTCAGCCTGCGGACTGAAAGGTCCCGGGTTCGATTCCGGTCAAGGGCATGTACCTGGGGTTGCGGGCACATCCCCAGTGGGAGATGTGCAGGAGGCAGCTGGTCGATGTTTCTCTCTCATCGATGTTTCTAACTCTCTTTCTCTCTCCCTTCCTCTCTGTAAAAAATCAATAAAATATATTAAAAAAAAAAAAAAAAAAAAAAAAAAAAAAAAAGGCTGCTCCCTGCAGCAATGTTGTGACTGTGAAAACCTGGAAACAATCTAAACATCCATTAGGGAACCAGGTACAGCCATGCAGTGGACTATTCTGGGGCCGTTAAAGGAATGAGGTAGGTCTGTATATCCCAACAAGTAAAGACACCCCAATGCTACAGTAATGGAAAAAAGCAAGTTGCTGAGAATTACATACAATGTGATCCTGCTTTGGTTGAAAAATTAACCTGTGAGTGTATGTGTGTGTGTATGTGTGTGTTGGAGGAGTACACATGAAACTCTTAGCAGAACTTTTAGCAACAAGGGGACTCATATTTTATGTATGCATTTCTGTATTGTGAACTTTTCCCCATGAAATGTGTTCTGCTTTTGTAAAATTTTTTAAACCAATTAAAAATAACCTATTTTTGCAGGTGGCATCATGAGAGCACAGCTCTCAGAAATCAAGGTAACAAGAACCTAAAAATTGTCCCCATTAGTGAAATACTTCAACAGGCAAGAATGGTTGAGCCCTGGCCAGTGTGACTCAGCTGGTTGGGCACTGCCCCATGTACTGGAAGGTTGCTGGTTGGATTCCCCTCTCAGGGCACATGCCTGGGTTTCAGACTCTATGCCCAGTAGGTGTGTGGAGGAGGTAGCAGATAGATATTTCTCTCTCCCTCTTCCTCCTTCTCTCTCTAAAAATCAATAAAAATCTTTTTTTTTTTTTTAAGAATGGTTCAGTAAATGATGTTCCATCCATACAATGGAGTATTTGCATCTATTATTATTGGTGAAATTAAAGGTGGGTGTGTTGTTTTTTTTATCCTTGCCAAAGTGTATTTTTTCCACTGATCTTTAGGGAGAGTGTGGAAGGGAGGGGGAAAGACAGAGAGAGAGAAACAAGGATGTGAGAGAGACACATCGATTGGTTGCCTCCCGCATGTGCCCCAACCAGGGTCGGGATGAATCCTGCCACCCAGGTACGTGTTCTTGATCAGAAACAAACCCGGGACCCTTCAGTCCAAGGGCCGATGTTCTATCCACTGAGCCAAACCGGGTAGAGCTGAATTGTATACTTTAATGTAAGTTAAGTATGTAATATGTAAGTAATAATATATCAATAAGGCTATTCAAAAAGTTATCTGGCCCTAGCCGGTTTTGCTCAGTGGATGGAGTGTCGGCCTGCGGACTGAAGGGTCCCAGGTTCGATTCTGGTCAAGGGCACATGCCTGGGTTGCAGGCTTGATCCCCAGTGGGGGGCGTGCAGGAGGCAGCCAATCAATGGTTCACTCTCATCATTGATGTTTCTATCTCTCTCTCCCTCTTCCTTCCTCTCTAAAATCAACGAAGAAATATTTTTTAAAGTTAGCTGATGCAATGAAACAGCCAGTCTAAATCATATTTTAGAATAACACTCAATGATACAGGAAATACTTAATATCCGTAAGTGAAAACACACGGGTGATTTTTAAAACCCCATATTCAGTAAATCCCTGCTTTGCAAAACAAGCATGTATATAAATCACAGATAGGGCTGCCCACAGTTGATGGACTCATTCCCTTTCTGTTGGCCTCTGGGCTGTTTCTAATTTCTCACCATGACAAACAGTAGGGAGCTTTTCACTCCTGATTACATAAGGGTCCTTCCTGGAAGTGGAAGGCATCATCATAAAGACCATCTGCCTAGCCCTTGGCCACGCCACCACAACGCTGGTCAGAAGCAAAGCAGAGGCTGAGCCAGAATGGTACCTGGCCCCAGGGATGCTCAGAAGCACACTTACCAAGGGAAGCCAGGGTAGTGGAGCTTGTGCACACCGTTTCTGGGCAGGTACGAGAAATGGAAGCCTCCAGGTCTGAGGACCAAGGGGGTCAGATTAACCATGTGGCTGCAAGACAGGGCAGAGAGGCACTGTCAGCTCTGGGACCCTCCTAGGCGGGGCGTCTCCAGTCTCCGTGGGCACCACTCTGACATGGGGACAGATTGCTGAGCCCAGACTCCTTCCGTGAACAATGAGAATAACCACTCAGGACTGTGGCGAGGGTTAACTAGGAGGCGGGGAGGAAATAATAGCTGAGCCTGGCACAAAGCACGCTCCCCAAAATGCTCCCTTTCACTTACCTCGAGCCCCAAGTAAATTCCTTTTACCTCTTTGGGTTCGATGACAGGCCAGGCCAGTTTAATTTCACTTCAGAACTTGAAACTTCCAATTTCTCTGTCTGCAGGAAACAAAGGTAATATCAGGACAAGTTTGAGGGCCTCACTGTGGTGGTGGGGGGGGGGGGGGAATTACCTATATGAGAACTATGTGGCTTTCATTTTAATCAGAAAATATGTCAGGCTCCTCCTCTGTGCTCAACTGATAAGGTCCTAATCCAGCCTGGGGAGGAGGGGCTGGCTGGAGGGAGTATGTAGGATAAGCGGGAGTCAGGAGGGGTAGGAGGTGAGGAAGGGCACTACAGGAGAATGACAGCCTCAGAGAGAGTCATGATGGCTGGGGCGGGGGGGGGGGGGGGTGCTGTGGTCCTCCACTTGTCCTCTGGCAGCCCTAGGATTCTGCCCAGTGCCATTTGGGGTTGCCTTGCTCAGCTGAGGCCAAGCAGGTAGCCTTCGACCCCTACCCCAATTATTCAATCAGAGTAGCACCCCTTTTATTGCTTTATCCACTGCTGTCCCACCCAAGACTTTGCCTATAGTCTTAGAAAGGGCTCTGCTGCTTAAAAACAACATTCTGAGGATCACTGCTGTGGGCCCGAGAGCTGTGGGAGTGGCTGCCCCTCCCAGGATTGTAAGGGCGGGGGGGGGGGGGGGGGGCAAACACCCACTGACCGACTTGCTAGGCCGCGGAGGAAAGGGGCCAAAGACCCTGGGCATAGTGTAGACAGAGGGTGACGACCGGACCACCACAGAGGACATGGTGGTGGCAGGTGGTGGCAGCGGTGGAGGTGGCAGCAGTGCTGGCGGCAGGCATGGGGAGGTTGACCGGTTCCGCAAGAGGACGGGTTCTAGTTTCTTTACTTTTGGCTTCCTTCTCTTCTTCCTGGCTTCTGTGACAAAAAGGTGCCAGTGGGTGCCTATCCCTCAGCCAGAACAGGGTGGAGTCGGGCCAAACACGATGGTGTTTTCAGCTTCTCCAACGAAGAGGGGAGGTGGGCCCCCCAAAGGGCACCACAATGCACCATCTCATTGACACCACAACTGCCTCACGTGGAAAGGGTACTTTTGTCCCTATCTTCAAGTGGATCCAGAAACTCCAACTGTACACGGCACAGGCAGGATCCACGACCAGGCTGCCTGACTTCAAGGGCAGAATTTCATGGGAAGTGATAGGGTATCACTGCCAAGGAGGGCTGGGCTTGACCTGGGCAGGTTGGTCTGCTGCTTCCCCCACCCCCAACCAGTAGGGCAAGAGGAAAGTTCTTGAATCCGCCAGTACTCTTGGGGATCCAGGCCCTGGACAATGAGCCCACCGACTATGCCCAGCCCCAGGGCTGTCCTGGGGTGTGCAAAAGGCCCTTCTATGAGAAAACAAACCCACAGGGAGGAGGTCTTGCAGAAGGGGCTCAGGGAGGGAATCTTTGAGGGGAAGGACACTGGGGTCTGATTCCTCTCCTCTCTCCATGTTAGGTCTTCCTACTTCAACAAGTCTCACTATATTTACTGTGCAAAGTTGAAGACTACCAACAAAGTGGGTGTTAACAGGCTCCTCATACCGCCCATTGGATCAGCTCATCTAGAATGAGGATAACTAATACCAGGGAGCACTGTCCTGGAGGTTAAGAACTGGCACCCCGGAACAATCCAGACCTGAGTTCAAGTCCAGACTCCATGACTTACTATGTGACCTAGCCTCCCTGGACCTGTTTCCTCTTCCGTAAAACAAGGATAAAATAACATCAACGCTACCTCAGGAGGCGGTGGTAAAAGGTGCACATGCTGGGCATCCTGCCGTCAGACGAAATGGTGTCGTGGGGCACTCACACTCGGCATCACGGAGAGTGAAACACCCGGGTGAGCTGGGCCTCCCGGTGTGATGCGGAAGAAGGTAGCCCCACCACCAGCATAGTCTATTGCTGAACACAAACACACCAAAAGAACTGAACCCAAATCTAATCAAGGCAGGAGAGTGCCTGTCCAAGAAACACAGGCAGAGGGGGACAAACATCACTGATGACCAAAACAACAGATACAGATCCATGATGTGGGCTAACCCTGTGGTCCTTGAAAGACAACACTGTTCTTCAAGTCCATAGCCGGGAGGGGAGGAAGTAGGGCTTCCCTTCCACCTCAGAGGGGACTTCAGCAGCAGTGGCTACGGACCCTCGTTTGCCATCATCCCTGTGTGGTCAGTAATTTGGTACTAGTACCCTTTCATTTTACCCTCACAAGTGCCCCAATGTGGACACAAATTCTATGGTCACCCTAGTGAAAAGGAACCCTAAGAGGGCTACCCACCAAACCAATGCGTGGGCCTTCTTGGGTCCTGAAATGACAGAGCAAGTGTAGAAAGACTGTTATGGACCTTCTGGGAGATCGTATATGGACTAAGTATCAGTGAATATTAGGGAACTGTTGTTAATTGTATCAGGTTTGACGTTGTGATTATGTCAGAAGCTGTCTTTTTTTTTTATTAAGAGACGTTAAAAAGTATTCAGGAATACAGTGATGTCTGAGATTTCCCTTAAAGGGGGGTAGAGCGAGTGAAACAAGCATGGCAAGGCAGGGGTAGCTGCTGAAGCTAGGTGACGGGTACTGGTGTTCACTGTAGTCTCCAGTTCTGCGTTATGTTCACTTTCATAACGAAGACTTCAGGGACAATGGGCCCTGGGTCAGATTTGCGGGGTTACTCGGGGCAGGCAGAGGTTGAGCCTCACTCTGGGAGTAGAGGTGCACACGGTGCATGCTCCTCTTCAGGTGCTCCAGGCGTTGGTGCATCTCCACAGCGCCCATGCTGTTGCAGAAGTTCAGCTCCCCCTGGACTGCACAGAAGAACTTGGCCTGCGACGGCAGCGGGAGAGGTGGGGCAAGAGGAAGGAAGCTGGACCCGTGAGCCGCCTGCCTGCCTGCCTGCCGCACTCCCCAAACTGGGTTGCCTCAGGCTTCTCAAAGCCCCAACTCTGCAAACCCAGCTGGGCCCAAGCCCTCCCTCCTTCCCCGCCCCCCGTGCCCAGAGTTCCGCCCTGGAGGGCAGCAGGACTTCCCCCCCAGCCTCCCGCAGCTCCCCCTGCACCCCGCACCCAGAGGAAGGAGAGGAGCCCGCGCCGCTCGCACTCGGCCTGCTTGTCCTTCCGCACCACCCTCTCGGCCAGCGCCGGGTTGCGGTCGAGGCTGCGGAAGAGGCGGCGCAGTGCGCGCTCCGTGTAGGTGGCCGCCTGCCTCTCGAAGGCCTCCTCGGATATGCGCTGGCAGAAGGTCACACTCTGGGGGAACTCGCTGTCGAACTCGTCCAGGATCTCCATTCGGTGGGGCTGCGGGCTGGCGGCGGCCGTCGGGGCGGGGTCACCGAGGGTCCAGGCACGCCGACCACACCCGCTGCGGGCTGGGCGAGAAGGGCCGCTCCCTGCGCCCCGGCTCAGGTCTCGGTGGGCGGTGGGGGCCTCGGCACACACCCGCTCTCTTCCCGACAGCCTCCGCGCCGCGCCCACCCTGGCTCCAGCCAATCCCCTCCGAGATCGCTGACGGGCCAACTCGCGCGAGAGGGCCGTACGTGACAATGCCCGCAGCTCTGGGCATGCGCTCTTGCACTTTCGAGGGGGCGAACACCACAGGGCAGGACTAGACCCTAATTCCCACGCGGGCGGCAGGGCTTTGGTCAGGGCTGGCCGAGGGCCACACCAGGAACATGGTAGGCGCAGGAACCCTCCAGCTTCTTTAAGGCCCACGCCCCCTCGGCCAGCTTCCAGCCCCGCCCCATCTCAGCTGCGCCCCCTCCTCATAGTGTGTAGCCTTCCAGGCCTCCAGCCAGAGCCTTGCTTCTTCCGCAGACAACTTCCGGGGGACTTCACTCTGCCCCGACTCCAGCCCCGCACTTTTCACCGCTTCCTCTTCCTCTCCAGCATGAAACCCACCCTTCTCCCGCTTGTCCTCTCCCCCATATGGTAGGCAGTTAGACATGAGCAGAGTAGGAAGGATAGGCCAGGTACACAAGGTCACCAGGGTGGAAAGTCCCAGGTGCCTGGGAAAGACAGTTGTAGGGTGGAACCTCACCCCCAGGTGACCTTTCTTCTCCTAGCATATCGTTGGTCATGCAGCTCCCCTGGCATGTGGCTAGTCATGTGGTAGACTCCCTTCGAGGAGGAAAAGGGGGTGGAGAGTAGACTCCCATACAAGACCTTGCATGACCACTTCCTGAAGCATTAATCCCTCAAGACAATGAGAAGACCTGAATCAAATAATCTTAGGAACAAAACCTGGGGTCTGTTGACCAGAGACAGAGTTGCCATCAAACTGGAGAGAAAAATCTAGGCCTCAGTTGTGTTTCAGTTCCAGGCCCAGAAAAGCAGCCAAACCAAACACCACGGCTGAGGACTGGTGGGGGTCAACCAATCAGTGGAGACCAGGACCCTAAGGACACTCCTGATATTCTATTGAGATCCTTCCCTGAAACCTCCAAATAAAAGCCCTTAAGAAGAAGGACCCACCAAGCTGGTGTGGCTCAGTGGTTGAACGTTGACCTCTGAACCAATTCCAAGTGAGGGCACATCATTGATATTTCTCTCTCTCCCTTCCTCTCTGAAATATATATATATATAGGATGAAGGACCCAGCTCAAGCTTTCTCTCTAGAGCACACCTTGCTTTCCCCCCCTCCCCTCCCCCCAGGGGCATTTTCTTTGCCTTTCTTTCTCCTAAGCTCCAAGGGTCCTTCTTTTGTCTCTGCAACCTGTTTCCTGAGTCCATGCAGCCCAGCTGGCTCACTTCTTCCACGACTTGTTTCTTCCATGTGTTATTGCCCCTCAACCTCCCCATGGATCCAAGGGCTTCTACCCACAGGACGGGGATGAAACCGGCTCCCCAATGTGCTCAGCTAGGGTTGAGAGGAACTCCCAAACACCCATCTGGAACCTGGGCTTCCTCTTAAGGAGATGGGCTCGAATAACTGTCATAGGGCACATAACTGTCATTGTGCATTGTGTCAGGTCCTGATGGTGGAGATGGCCCTGCCAGCATGCCTGGGCCAGGCTCCTTGGCAGTTCAGCTCCAATCCCCCCAATTCCAGCTGTGAGGGTGGGCACGCCAGGCACCTCATAAGTCCCTCCTGCAGGCTCCGGGCAGCATATTTCCCTGTAAGAGAACAAGATGGTGCAGTTGGTGGCATCACCTGTGGGCTTCATATCCCAAGGATACCCACCCACCCCAAATAGCGCTTTTCCTGCCGAGAACCCAGGAGAGCATTCTCTCCAGAGTCTGGTCCTCCCCAAGCCTTCCAGGAGGGCTTGTTCCAGTTCACCTCCACGTGGTCAAGGGTGAGCTGGGTCTGAGCCAGGCCCAGAAAGACCTTCCATGCAAAGCAGTGGCCTCTATTCTCCTACAAGACCCTGAGCAAACCTGGAGTTCCGAGTCTTACCCAGGGTGCTAGTCTGAAAGATCCTCTTCAAACCAGAGCTTTTCTTAATCCAGGGCCTCTGACTCTGCACCTGTCCAGCCATGACAGAGGGAGAGTTTATGGAGCAATTCCCCAGCTCTGCACTCACCTAATCCTCTGATGGAGGGGCCGGCCCAGCCCCGAACCACTACCTAATACTGGGAAGTGGACTGAGGCAGCAAAACTCCCTCCCCCCAGGTGCTGTGTGTGGTGGACTAGACCTGACTGATGCCCTTTCATCATTGCACTGCTTCCCAGCAGCCCACAGTAGTGCAACAGGGAAAGAGTGTCAGGCAGGCCTGCCAGCGCCTGCCTAGCCGCTCCCGGTGGTCTGTCGGTGGGGATCTCAGACCAGGAATGCAGGCCCACTGGGGCGGGGCCTCTGCCTGGGGGAAGGGTGCCCTCTGACCCCAGAGGCCCAGGCCTGGCCAGGATCTCAAGTTTCCATGGAGAAGGGAGCCAGCAGGGCAGGGGGGAGGGGAGAACCTGCAGGCCCAAGGGGCCCCGCCTGGGAGGAGGAGGTGGAGGTGTGGGGGATGGGGGCCCCCATGGTCGGTCCCAGATGCTTTGACAATATCATTGCACTGCTTCTCAGAGCACAGTAGTGCAACCTCGTCAGAGCACCTGCGGCCAGCAGGGGGGACCCCCTCCCCCAATATGAGTAGGGTGGAAGCTCAATCCTGGGAGGGTGGGGTCAGAGGCCTGTCCTGGACCTCAGGGCCGGGAGGGGGTATTTCAGCGGGACTGCAGTCCTCGGGGTCCTCAGGGTCCCAGGGCACCCGGACCTTACTCAGCACGCTCCAGATAGCGGTGGACGAGAGACCCCCAAACTATGGGCTAGCTCTAAATCCGGAGCGGGAGCGCACGGGGGAGAGGGGGGCTCACACACAAAGAAGAGGGGCTCGTGCTCCACCACAGTCCGAAGCCCACTGGCGCCCGAAGCGAGGGTGGTTCAGCCCGACGACCCTGCGCCCTCGCCGGCCCTCGGCCCCGGGATAAGGGTGGCCCCACTTAGGGCCGACACGCCCCTGCCAGCTCAGGCCCCCATCCCTGGCCCCTGGTCCCCAACTTTGGGCTCCGCGTTCTGTCCTAAAAGATTCGCTGCCCCGAGGCCCCGAGCGCGCAGAGGAACGGGGGTAGGTGGGGGGGTTCCCGCCCTCTGGAGCCCCTGCCCGGAGAGCGAGCCTGCAGTCGGGGCTGCGCCCCTCCGCGTCGTTTCGCCGGGTAGGGGGACCCTGCTACTCACGCGACCGGACCCCCTTCCGCCCCTGGCCCGGGGCAGGACGCGGAGGGTGAGCGGGAGAGACGTCCCGGTGGTCGTCCGTCCCCGTCGTCTGCACCAGGCCGACCCCGCACCTCGTGGCGCCCTCTCGCCCACCAGCTCCATCTTTAACCCGCTGACAGTCGTCGCGGCCGAGCCCCCGGCTCCTGAGCGTCACGCCGCGCCCATTGGCCGGCGCCGGCGCCTCGCCTCCCGCACACCTATTGGCTGATGCGGGAGCGATTTCAAAATAGCCTCCGGGCCCGGATTGGCGGTGCGGCGGCCGGCCGAGGGCTCCGGGGTTTTAACAATGAGTTCCGCCAACACTTCCGACCCATTCATAACTTACCGAAAGGAGCTCTGCCCGCCTTTTCTCGGCTCCGGCGTCGGCGAGATTTCCAGCTGCGAGGACAGGAGCGCTTGGAAGTCGGTGGGGGGCGCCGGCCGCGCGGCTGAGCCCACGGGGGAGGGGGCTGCGACCCTCGGAAAATGCCTGCGCGCCGACGTTGCTCTCTGTACCTCGCAGGCGGGATACTCGGCTGCCCAGGTCCTTCTCCGGGGACAGCCCCCTCCCACCGCCCGGTTTGACCCTGGTGGAATTTGCCCCAAGCCACCCGGGTAGGCCTAGGCTGGGGAGACCGGGTCCTGGAGCCCGTGGGGCCTTGCGGGTCTGTGGGAGGTCCAGGAAGGGGGTGTCGGCTGGGATCCCTGCGTGATTGCGATCCGCTTCGTGAATAAACATCCATTAAGTGCCGCCCCCAGGCTGATGGCCTGGAAAGACATACTACACCGACCGCCTCGCATAGCTGCAGAGGGAGGGAAGGGGGCAGCAGGTGGGAGGCAGGGTGCTTAGACCCCCCCCCCCCCCGTTTTATTTTCCCAACCCAGTGGCTGAGAGCAAATGTTTTAGAGGCAGGCAGAGCTAGGTGTGAATTTTTGCAAACCTCAGTTGCCTCCTCTGCAAAATTAATAATCGTTGGCCCTGGGTCTGGCATTTAGTGTTCAATAAGTGAGAACTCTGCTGCTGCTGCCGCTGCGGTGTTAATTTTGGGTCTTGTCCTGAATTCTGCCCGGAGCCATCTTACCTGCTCCCACCTTGGTTTTCCAAGGATTACTATATGTTGTGTGCACTGTTTGATTCTGCTCTTAATATTCTGCACTTGCCCTGACCAGGTTGGCTCAGTGGATAGAGCATCTGCCTGCGGACTGAAGGGTCCCAGGTTCGATTCTGGTCAGGGGCATGTACCTTGGTTGCGGGCACATCCCCAGTAGGGAGTGTGCAGGAAGCAGCTGTTTCTCTCTCACTGATGTTTCTAACTCTCTATCCTTCTCCTCCCCTCCTCTCTGTAAAAAAATCGATAAAATATATATTTTTAAAAAATACTCTGCACTTATGTCTCTGTGGTGGTAAGGAGGTACTAAGCAGAAGCAGAAGGGGACTCTTAGGACCAGGAGGGGACAGGGATGGATCAGAGTGCCCCCTTGGATGGGCAAAGTGTGTTCCACACTATTGGTGCCTGGCAAACAGCCCCTTGGCAATTAACACCACAGAAAGGATGCTCCCTGCCAGACTCTTTATTCTGGCTGTAATAGAGCCCTCAGGTAAACTTCCCAACGTCCGGGGCAAGTGGGAAGCACTGCAGAATAATCCCCCCACCCACCAGCAGCCTCAGCCAGGGAGGGCAGATACTTGGGTTGGATAACGTGGATGCTTTTCCCACACGGAGTCCCAGAACGCCCCATGGAATTAAGCTCCAGTTGCCCACAAGGGTAACTTGCCCAGCTGCCTTTCCTTCTCCTCTCACAGCCCACTGGAATTTGCTGGGACTCCAATCCCGTCAGTTGAGAGATGGGAGAGGAATGTAGACTTGTAGACAGTGCTGGAGAGGTTTGGCAGTGGAGAGGTCAGCCAGGAAGGGGTCTGTGTTTGAGCGAAGCCGGAGCTCACAGGGGAGAGGGTGGGGAGTGACGGGCCTACCCAGGGCGCTCCTCCCCTCAGGCCTCAAAATTAGCTACAGCTTCTCCCACCCCTATAAGGTAATTGATTTCTCAAATGTAAGGTGTTACGCCCACGCTCCTCCAAGCCCCCTTCCAGCCAGTTGCTACCCCCAGCCTCTCCTGGGACTCTTTTACATCATTCAGGAAAACGGCTCCCTCTTCCCCCAGCAGCAACCCTAAGCCCCTACCCTCTCCACACAACCCCATCTGGGTGTTTAGCAAGTCCAGTGAGCCTGTAATCTCCACCACAACCTCTAGAGGTCACCCACACACCAGCAGAGCTAACTGTTACCTTCCTTTATTAGCGCCCTCCTGTTTACTGTTCCTGCTTTCAAGTTGTAATGCTTTGCCTGACTAAATGGTGCCTCTCCTTCCAGGAAGCTCTCACATCTATGCAGGTAGCAGTTCTTTGAGGTTCTCTTTCCATGCGTTATCTTTTGAAGTTTTGTTATCTCCTTGGGACTTTGGAAAGTTGGAGTGGGGACCTGAGATTTCACATGCCTGGACAGGCTGAGGTGCATGGGGTGCCTTTGCACTGAAAGTGAGAGAACCTGTGATGCTAATATCCAGCAGACAAGCAGAATCCTGGCCTGGTGCTTGCTTAAAAACAAATGTCAAAGCCCTAGCTGATTTGGCTCAGTGGATAGAGCATCAGCCTTCGTACTGAAGGGTCCTGGGTTTGATTCTGGTCAAGGGCACATGCCCAGGTTGCGGGCTCGATCCCCAGTACGGGGCCTGCAGGAGGCAGCTGATCAATGATTCTCTCTTATCATGATGTTTCTATCCCATCCCTCTCGCCCTTTCCCTTCCTCTTTGAAATCATATATAAAGTAAATTAAAAAACAAATGTCAAAGACTTTCACAATTGCTAGGGGAGGGGTGTCAGGAGAGTGGGGGTCCTCACCTCAAGGAGAGAGAAGGGGTCTGGAGAGCTTGTATCTCACCCCTGCTGAAAAGAGTGGGGCTTCCACTTATCCTGCTGAGGCCCTGGCCACAGCTCTTAATAGGAAGGTTCGTGAAGCTCAGGGGTCAGAGGGTCACTTGCCATCAGACAGTCTAAGGGTGGCAGAGCACTGCTGGAATGCATGGAAAGGCACCAGAAGGGTTTGGGCAGGTTCAGTTGTTCAGCTGTGTGGGAGAGTGCAGTTTTGTGCTGAGGAAGAGATGGTGAACTGGGCCAGAAAGAGCTGGGACCTCCTGGTCACACCCAGGCTCACTCCAAAACAATCACAGACCAACATTCTTTAATTAACAAAGGCACTTAAGAACCCCTACAAACCCAAAGTCTTCACCAAGAGTGGCCCTACAGGCGCCTCAACCCTGCCACCCTCCATCCACCCATCCACAGCACTCAGAGTTCATCATGACCTACAGAGGGATCCACGCTGGGCTTGATGAAGATGCCTTCCATGGCCTTCCACGTATTGTGTGTGTTGGCGCTGGGCATGCCGTGCACCTCATGCTGCCCACGGATGGGGCTCCCGTACTGCTCGCCGGTGACGGACAGGAACACAGAGGTGCCCACGTGCTGGAAGCGCACGGCGGCCTCCCGCTCCCAGTGCTTCCCCGAGCAGCGCACAATCCACAGGTCAAGGTCGTCACCCTCACCGTCTTCCCCAAAGGCGCTCACCTCCTATGGGTTCGGGGGTGGGAGGACAGTAGTCACCACAGAGGGCACACTGAGTCAGTCCCCTGTGGTCACTCGCCTGGCAGCAGCACTCACACCTAGGCCACTGGGCCTCAGGTTCTTCCCTGTCCCTCTGAGCCTCAGTTTCCACAGCTGCAAAATGGGACAACGCAACCCCAGCCCCAATACCCAGTAGGGCCTTCACAACACAGGTTCTTCAAACACATGCTAACCCCACCCCAGCTGTCTGGGTGGTGACCACTGTCTCCCACAGAGCCAAGGCCTCCTCTCTCCTCCTCTATGTCCCCCTACCTCCATCCTAACCCCTCTAACTCAACATAAAGTCCCATCCCTCAAGCTGACAGTCAAGGTCTCTACTTAGCTCGTATTTTTTCCTCTAACAAGCCCCCTCCCTTCCCCCAAGCACGCTCTGTTCCACCCCCACTTCCTCCCTAGCCTTCCCCCTACCCAGTTCCAGTGAACTCCTTCCCGGGACCTGGAAAGATGCTCTGCTCCTCTCCGTGGCCTGGAGGACTCCTGCTCATCCTTCCAGACCAAGCCTGAGAGCTCCTCCTCCCTTTCGGGTTCCCCACCCCAAAGGCCACGTGGATCCCCTCCAGGGTCCAACTCGCCCCCCAGGAGTGGAGCGACCAGCAGGTTCAGATCACACGCTTCCTTGTCCATCTTTCCGCTCGGCTGAGCGGGACCTCGGAGGAGTCCCGTGTGTCCCCGAGAGGGGGCGCTCGGTAAGCATTTCTGAATGTAAATTCCTATTTCCCAGGGGAAGCTGAGGCTCAGAGAAGGTGAGACGAAGCGTAGGCTCTGTCCCCGGCCCCTAACCCACCCGCCCCAGCCAGGAGCCTGGGGCCGGGGGGAGGGGCTCACCTGGTTATTGGACAGCGGCGACGGGAAGTGGTGCGTGTGCAGGTTCTTGCCGGTGAGCACGTGTGTCAGCCTCACCGCCTGTCCGCAACGCACCGGGGATCCGCGCGGGCATCCGCCCTCCGAGCCGCTGCGGATCCGCCAGTAGCTATTGGCGTCGTCAGACGCCTCCACGCCGGTCACCGACTGTTGGCCGCTGCCTGAGGGCGACACCCCACCCCACCCACGGGGTCGCCGTCAGTCCCGGAACCCGCGACCCTCAGCCCGAACGCCATAAACTTTCCAGGACGGCCTCCACCCCGATACCCTAACGGCTCCCCCCCCCCAGCTCCCCCCCTGGTCCCCGGATGAACTCTCAGACCACCCTCTTCGCCCCCAACCTAGCGACGACCCCCTCCAACCGCCGGTCCTTGTCCTCCTCGGTCCTCCGATAACTCCAGCCAGGACACCCCCAGACCCTTGGCCGCAGACCCCCCCACCATCACTCGGCCTTCAAACTCCCAGCTCCCGCCCCGCCCCCGAGCGATGCCCAGTCCTAGGCCCCGCGCACCGGATCCGTATTTGACGTCGTGCGAGTGCAGCCGCACCCTGTGCTGCGTGTTGAACAGCTTCAGCACCGACCCGCAGGTCACGACCCCCGCGCCGGTCTTGGCGGCGCCGTTGCCCGGCACCGAGAGCGCCAGCAGCAGCCCCAGCAGCGCCGCACCCGCAGCGCGGCCGCGTCCCGCGCTCCACATCGCCCCGGCCGGGCTCCGCCAGCTCCGGCTCGAGCCGCTTCCGTCTCCGCAGCCGGCCAATCCGGCTGGGACCGAGCCCCCGCGGCAGCCAATCGCGGATCCGCACGGCGCTCCGCCGGCCCTACCATTGGCTCGTCGCGGCCAGCTTTCCAGAGGAGGGAGCTGGAGACACGAGGAGGGTTCTGATTGGTCCACGCTTCCGACGCCCCACCAATGAGCAGCCAAGGGAGGCTGGTGCGGCTCCCAGCGGTGGGAGAGCTGCCGGGGGAGGCTGTAGGGGAGGGTCCAACAGCAGCCTCTGAACCCGGTCATGAAGCTGCTTCATCCTGGATCCCCGAGCCCGCAATCGTGGCCTCTGTCCTCAGCCCCTGGGTCCGAAGCTGCAGGGTCTTGAGGTTGCTCGACCACTGAATGTTGTGGTCACAAAGTCGACAGATGTCAGATAATGAATCGCCTGGCCCTTCAGCTCCCGGCCTCCCGGATTCAGTACTCCCCCAGTCACTCGGTCATCTCCCCTCTCTGACATTGGGTCACCTCAGTCCCTGGACCCTGGGGTTTCTGAATCCACATGCCTCTCACCGACTCCTTCCCTGACACCATTGCCACCAGGCAGCAGAGGGCAGCAGGGAGCTGTGGTGTTTGGTGTAATGGCATGTTCTCACCGGAAAGCCCTAAAGCTCTTAGGGAACCAGAGCCCCGTTAGAAAGTGACTGTAGCAACCAAGCCTAGGCGACTGTGTGTTCCAGGTTCCTGACATGCATGGGTCTTCAAGGGTGGGAAACTTACAACAGTCACCAGTTGCTCAAGGCCAAAACTTGGGATTCATCTCTGATTCCTCTCTTTGCTGCACTCACATCTAATCCAACACTGACTCCAAAAAAGATTGGGAGGCAACTCTCCTGCATCCCTCATCACCACCCTAATCCAAGTCACCCCATCTTCCCTCTAGATATCTACCACCCCATCCTAACTGATTTCCCTGCTTCTGATACCCTGGCCCCTCCAAGACATTCTCTACACAGGAAAGTGACTGTGCCTTATATATCAGATCATGCCAGGCACCTGCAGAAAGGGACCGTTGTCAGAAAGGGAAGTGTTCATTCTTTTTGTTCTCTTCCTGTTTCTGTCTGGGAATCGGGTGACCTCTCCTGAGTTAGTACAAGCAACTTTGGGGTCCCTGGAATAAAGGTCATGGTCCCAATAACAAAACCCTCAAAATACACAATTTTTCATTCCCCGATGGCATATTTGTGGGTGTCTGTGGCTACAATAGACTGTATTTCTAGACTTATTAGTGAATCAGACCCCTAGTTAAATTAAAAAGCATTTTAGTGGAGATATTTTGTAATTCAATTAGACGTTAAATGACCAACCTATTATATGGTCAGTTTTATTTTTAAAATTGCTTCTTGTTTCAAAACACTGTATTTCTTTGGTGTTGTGTGGGCTCCAGGTTCAAGACATGTCCGAGTAGTCAAGCTTCTTGAGTGTTTTGCAATCTCATAAACAAAATGGACTCATTCTTCTACTGAGCAAGTTTATAATAAATACCCTACTCTAGAAGTGGATTATAAAAAAAATAGCGCTGGCCAGGTGGCTCAGTTGGTTGGAGCATCATCCTGTACACCAAAGGTTGCGGGTTCCATTCCTGGTTAGGGCATATGCCTAGGTTGTGAGCTCAATCCCCAGCCAAAGTGAGTATGGGAGACAACCAATTGATGTTTCTTTCTCACATAGATGTTTCTCTCTCTTTCCATTCCCCCCCTCCTAATAAATTTTTTAAAAAAAACACACACAGCCTCACCATGGTGGCTCAATGGCTGAGCATTGACCTATGAACCAGCTGGTCATAGTTCCATTCCAGGTCAGGGCACATGCCTGGGTTGCAGGCTCGATACCCAGTGTGCAGGAGGCAGCCAATCAATGATTCTCTCTCATCATTGATGTTTCCATCTCTCCCTTTCCCTTCCTCTCTGAAATCAATAAAAATATTAAGAATATGCCCTGACTGGTTTGGCTCAGTGGATAGAGCGTTGGCCTGCGGACTGAAAGGTCCCAGGTTCAATTCCAGTCAAGGGCATGTACCTTGGTTGCGGGCACATCCCCAGTAGGGGGTGTGCAGGAGGCAGCTGATCAATGTTTCTCTCTCATTGATGCTTTTAACTCTCTATCCCTCTCCCTTCCTCTCTGTAAAAAATCAATAAAATATATTTTTTTAAAAAAAGAATAAATAAGACACACATACACACCACCACCACCACCACCACCACATATCCTTGAATAAGGATAAAAAATATGAAATAAGCCTTAACTGGTTTGGCTCAGTGGATAGAGCGTTGGCCTGCAGACTGAAGGGTCCCAGGTTCGATTCCGGTCAAGGGCATGTACTTGGTTGTGGGCACATCCCCAGTAGGAGGTGTGCAGAGGGCAGCTGATCAATGTTTCTCTCTCATTGATGTTTCTAACTCTCTATTCCTCTCCTTCCTCACTGTAAAAAATCAATAAAATATATAAAAAAATATATATATATAAAATAAAATCCAGGATCATGACAAAGGGTTTGGAGCCACTTAAGTCTCAGAGTGGTTTCTCACACAGCAAGACACCTGGAACAGGAGCTAAGGTCAGGTGTCTCTAGTACCATGTGCCAGTAGTTTCCAAGGGGAAGGGCCTGCTCCCCTCCCAGGACAGTCCCTGGGCACGTACTCCGGAGGCTGGGGAGGGGATATGTTCAATTCTCCCTTAAGGACTCGGCAGTGGGGCCTGGGAAGTTGACGGGTATCAACAGCTGCTCGCTCTCAGAATCCTAGGGCTCCCCTTCTTGGCTCCCTCCTGCCATCAGCATTTCTTGCCCTCTCTGGAGAGGGGTGGAAGATGGCTGCTCTTCACCATCTACGCTTGCCTTCAGCCGTCAGTGCAAACTGCACCAGAATCTCTAGGAAAGAACCGGAGTGGCCTAGCTTGGCTAGAGTTGTGCCAATAGGTCCCAGCACTGTGGCCACGTGCAGGAAAACGGCTATCGTGGCTCCACACTATGATGGTGGTGGCAGTGGGTGGCCTCAGGGAATGGGTCTTATGGGCTGAGCATGTTCCCTGAAAGATCCTTACCAAAAGAGCTCTGTGGTAAAGTGGGTCCCTGGCCTCTGCCCCTGGGTGCTGAGGCAGTGTGAAGCATCTTCACGTGGTCTCTCAGCCATGGGGAAAGGGTGGTGAGGGGAGAGGTGGAGCTGGTCCCTGGGCAAAGATGCCTGAACAGGGGAGCAGACGGACTGCCCTGAGAAGGCAGAGGGAAGGAGGGCGCTGCACTGGTGGCACAGGAAGGCCAGAAGCCCCCAGAGAGCCTTGGAGATGAGACCTGCCGTGCCCACGGACCCTTCTGGAGACAGGCAGCCTGTCCGGCACCACTGAAATAAGGAGAGTCAAGTGGCCAACCTGGGGCAGCCAATCCACAGCTTGACCAAGTCGCAGCACCATGTGGCTTGGCATAGAACCTCCAGATTCAGAAGGTGGAGGTAGGAAGTACAAATTAGGAAAACAGGTGGCCCTGAGAGCAGCAGCAGGAAAGGGTGGCTCCTCAGTAGGAACATGAGGGTGTGGCATGCCAAAGGGAGGGGGGAAGTGCCTTGACAGAGGAGCCGCCTCTGGAAGCAGAAGCCATGATGCACAAGAGGCTGTGATGGAAGGGGACCATGAACCCTAGAAGCCTGAAGAGCCGGGACGATGCTGACTGGAGGACAGAAAAGCCATGAACAGCGATTTGTGTTCAACAGAGCATGTGAGGTCACAGGGGTCAGAGCACTGCCAACTGTCCTGAAAGTCAGCGGCGGCCAGGCCTGGCCCGCTGGGGTGTGCTATGCAGGGGCAGGTGAGCAAGTGCGTGAAAGGGAGGCTGAAATCTCCAGACGAGAACACTGCTCCATCAACAGAAACTTTATTCTCCCTGTTGGATCTCTTGAGAGGCTGAGCAGAGCGTCTTGTGGGCATTTAGCCTGTTCTGATCTCTGCTCAGATCAGGGGCCAGCTGGGTGGACATTTCCCTAGAGCAGGAGAGAGAGTAGGGAATCCAGAACTGGATTCAGCTTAGGGAGCCTCGGGCAATCTCCAGGGCCGTCTGAGAAATGGCTGATCTCTGCCTACACTCAGGGGTGCTCTGGGTCTCATTCTCATCTCCCCGAAATGTTATAGTCCTCCTCCTCCCCCTCCCCCTCTTCTTCCTCCCCCTCCCCCTCTTCTTCCTCCCCCTCCCCCTCTTCTTCCTCTCCTTCCTCCTCCCCCTCCCCCTCTTCGTCGTCCTCCTCCCCCTCTTCTTCCTCTTCCTCCTCCTCCCCCTCCCCCTCTTCTTCCTCTTCCTCCTCGTCCTCCTCCCCCTCTTCCTCCTCCTCCCCCTCCCCCTCCCTATTCTGTTTCTCCCCCATGTCCACTACTTGCTCAGGCTGCTTGAAGCCCGTGCCAGTGGTCTGGGATGCGGAGGGCTTGGGCTCCAACTGGTTCGTGGGCTTGTGCTCCTCCGCTGTACCTTTCTCCTGAAGGTTAGGTAACTGGGGGCCTGGCTCCTCGGCCACCTGATCCAGGACAGTGGCCGGCATAGACAATATGGAGGGGGTGTCTATGCTGCCTGGGAGGGAGGCAGTGCGCTGGGAGGCGTCATGCTGGGAGGCCTCCAGGGACACATGCCGGGCCCACTGGGCCTCCTCCAGCATGCGCAGCAGGTCGTTCCAGTTGACCTCCGAGGACAGGCAGATGTTGGAGCCTTTCACTTTCTTGAAGCCCAGCAAGAGGTCCACGAGGGTCTCCGTGATGGGGAAGGAGATGAGGCCCAGCTGCTTGGTGAGGTTCCTCTCAAACTTGTACTTGCAGACAAGCAAGGAGACAGCCTGCTCCGTCATGTCGTTGATAAGCTCCTCAGACCAGGGGTTGGAGATGCAGGATATGGACTTGGAGGAGATGGAGGGCAGTGTCATCTTCTTCCTGTTGTAATGGGGGCTCTGTGCAGCAGCCAGGGAGGGAAAGGGAGACATGTCATGCCACTCTTGCTGTCCTGGGATGTCCCTCACACCACAGCACCCGACATGTCACCCACATGGACACCAGGCCTGTCACACTAAGGGTATGGCCTCAACACCTCTGCTCTGCTTCCCGCTCAACAGCTCAGCACAGGTCCTGCATGTCGGCCAACCCTCACACTTGTCACACTCTCATCACACTGGCCACCCCAGTCAGGCTACAGGACAAGGCAGGTGACCGTAGTCACATTGTCAGCCAAACTGGAGCCTGGACAACCCAGGTTCCAGCAGATTCTTGCCCAGGCCAGGGTTCAGAGGAGGGAGGTGCGCCCGGGCCTTGATGGGTAAGAGAGGGTCTGGGTTTGGGCTGGAGACCCACCAGGATGAAGCCACCTACATCTTCTCCACACCCTTCCTGGTCAAATCCCTGTCATCCGGGCAGATACACGGCAGCCCTGGCCCAGGCAGCAGGACCAGAGGGTCTTAGACCTAGGATGCAGAGCCCCACTCTAGGCTCAGGCTGCTGTCCACAAGGGACAGGACCCTCTCCACATGGGACGGTCTCCAATTTCACATGCAAATGTTAAAAGAATACCCAGAATTAAAAATAGCCTTTATTCACCTTTCATAACACCTGGCAGTATTTAGGCCAGGGTTCCTAGTCCCCATCAGCTTGGCCCCTGTTCAGGTGGTTTCCACTGTACAGGGCGAGAGACCTGAACCATGGGCACCTGCCAGTGACAGCGGCTTTTAGGAATGGTGGCTGACAGGGCCTTTGCCCTCCAAGTTTGCCCCTAAACTTTCCAGCTTTGCCCTAGAGGTAGTCACATCAGAATACAGTGAAGCGAGTGTTGGGGTGAGCTTTCTTACTAAGGAGGAGAGTGGTACGAATGCAGGGAGGTGGTGGAAGGTATGCGGAATTGTGACCTGGGTCAGGTGGGTCTGCTTGGGCACTTCCACCTTGATCCCGGGGGCAGGCAGGGTGATGTGTAGGCTCCGCCAGGGCTGGGCCCTTTGGCTGGAGCTCAGAGGCCCAGAAGAAAAGAGGGGTGATCTCTGTTCTTTGGGGTACTGGTCAGGTGCTTCCTGCCTGGTGTGGGGTGAGGGGACCTTGGGCTCTTCAGTGGGTATCACCTGGAGCCTAAATCTGGTGGCTCCTTGGGCATTAGACATGGTGGAACCACCTTCCTTGGACTTGTCCCGTGTTCTGGGCTTGTTTTTTCTTCCAGTCATCTTGGAGCTGGAGGCTGTGGTGGAGGGGAGATCATCAGTGGTCTCCTCTGGGTTGGGTGTGGCCAGTTTGGAGCCTGGTGTGATTTCTAAATTGGGCTCTGTGATGGGCTCCCATTCTGATGGGAAGAGAGGGCAGCCGTTCTGCCGGAGGGCGCCACTGAGTTTGTCCACAGCCTGGTTGACCACACTCTGCAGGGCAGGGAAGAGATGGTGCTTGGCCAGGAGGTCTAGGGTCCGATGGGGCTCACGGAACGAAGAGTAGCCGGGCAGGTTGAAGGCCTCCGACTGGCTCAGCAAGGACTTGATCTCCCTGTTGAACTCTCTCTTGAGGAATTTCAGCTCTCTCTCGCCAATCCCCAGCTCTGATGCTTCCGGTGTACCCAAGCTTGAGCCCAGTGAGTCCCACAGCAGGGCATCCCCCTGGGAGCAGGGCAGGCGTTTCTGAAGAGAGAGGGGGATTCTCAGAGGTGTCCAGGAACAGCCAAGCCAGGCTTGACCGAGCTCTGGGCTGGGCTCCATCCTCCCCACCCAAGGCCATGGCCCCACATCTTACCCCTCTGTTCTCCAGCCGCAGCAGCCGTTTAAGGCTCTTCTCCTGCAGCAGTCTGTCCCTTATGGGTGGCAGTGGGCCTAGGCCGCGGTAGCCCAGGTCACTGTCCCGGCCATAGGAACCCGGGTAGCCGACTGTGGCGTTGCTATGTGAGTCAGACATGGAGCTGGAGCAGGATGGATAGTTGTTGGGGTGCCCGATGCAGAGGCTGGGCTGGACATGGTGCCGGTGCACAGTATTGAGGCTGGGCCGGGCACGCACACGTCGCCCACCCCTCGGCATCTCCACTGGGTCCTGCACATCCACCAGCGGCGCCCCAGTCTCTGTCTTCATGGTAGCCATGCGCTCAGTTGCTTCCTCCACCACCCTCTGCAGGCTCTCTAGCACCTGGCCCTCCACAAGGAAATCCAGGAAACTGCCAAAGGGCCGAGGGTCCCTCGTGCTCCCACGGTGGCTGCGAAGCCCTGAGCTGCCGGAGGGGCCGTACATTGACGGTGGGTGTGGCACGTGGCCCAGATTGGAGGGCTGCTCCACTTTCAGGAACGGTGGCTTCTTAGGCGGCTGCACCTGAGCAGAAAGGCATGTCACAGTGATCAGGAAGGCCCCAGAGCAGGAGGGTCCCTGGGGTCCTTCTAAAGCACCAGGCGCTGGGTGGGCAGCAGAAGAAACTGTGCTTAGAGCCCTGGGTTTAGGCCCTGGTTCTGCCACCTTCAGGCTGTATGACTGTGGGCACAAGGGGATCTGAAAGCCCACCTCTGGCCCTCCCACAGGGAGTGAGTGGGTGATCACAAAACCCCTCTGACTCCTCACTTGGGCTCCTCATCTGTCTGTCCTGCTCCACTGCTGGGCTGTACAGACCACCTGTGGTCTTGAGCCCTGCACACCCCATGGCTACTTCTGCAAGTTGAGTCCTAAGCCTTGAATAAACCCCATGATCCCACTCTGGGCCCCAGTCTACTGAGCTCCTCCCAGGCCACTGGAAGTCAGGGGGACGTAGGATGAAAGTGAGGGTGCCTGGCCAGCATGGCTCAGTGATTAAGTGTCAACCTATGAACCAGGAGGTCAGGGTTTGATTCCCCGCCAGGGTACATGCCTGCTTGTGGGCTCATCCCCAGTAGGGGGCGTGCAGGAGGCAGCCGATCAATGATTCTCTCTCATCATTGATGTTTCCATCTCTCTCTCTCCCTCTCCCTTCTTCTCTGAAATCAATACAAATGTGTTTTAAAATACCTATGTGCTGATATATCTTTAAAAAGAAAAAGCAATTGAGGATGAGTAGGGCCCAGCAGGGGGTCAGCGCAGTGGAAATGAGGAAGGGGTGTTGTGATCTGGGGCACTGGGGCTGGCGAGGGAGCTATGGGGCCGGGCCTCAGAGTCAGGCCCTCCCGGGCACACCTACCCGGGCCCGGTACGTGATGTGGCCGGCCTCATCGTCCGCCAGGTATCCCGAGTGGTGGCGGCAGGTGTTCATGATGTGGGTGCACCGGTCGGCTGCCAGCCGTCCTCTCTCTTCCGTTTTGCCGTGCGGCCGCGGCTGCCTCTCCGCGTCGGGCGGGGAGAAGGCGTGAGTTTCTCCCCAGGCTTCCATAGGTTCGAGTCTCCGTCCCTCTGTAGGACACTGCGTCAGAGGCCCCGGGTCCACAGGTCCCTCGCTCCCGCCACCCCAAGTCCCTCCGGGGTCTGGCCCTGCCGTTGCTCCTGGAGACCCCTGGGCGTCGGCATACACATCCGTGTCCGGAACCGTTGGGGTTGGGGTCCCCGAGGACGTCCTCATCCTGACTTTGACCATCTCCAATCCTCGCCCCTCCCAGACCCCGGGCGCCCGGGCGTCTGTCCGTGGCCGAACCCCCCGACTCACCAAAGTTAGCGCCTCGCATGGCGCCAGGCAGTGCGATCTCTGCCCGCTCGGGGGCAGCGACACTGCTCTGGAGTCGCTCGGAGAACGCCCCTCGGGGTCATTTACATGCGGCATCTTGATTGGCTCTCAACCGGTGCCCTTTCTCCAGCTCCCCCGACACAAAGGTTGTGGGCGGGGCCCGCGATGGCCCCTCCCCTAATTCATCCAGTTCTGTCCCTCCCACATTCAGAACCAGGGAGCCAGGGAGCCAGGAGTGAGCGGCTCTGATCCCCACTCTGATCCTCACTCTGATCCCCCTACTTCTTTATCTGCCCCGAGGGAGGCGAGCCTAAGGGGCAAAGTCAAAGTCTCTAGTGACACAAGCACATTCTTCGGCTCCAATCGGGTCCCTGCGTCGCTCTGGGCCTCCGGCTCTTTCCAGCGTCCTCCCCTCACCCATTGTGGACAACCCCAAGGTCCCTCTTGAGCCCGCTCCCTTCTGCAGTCTCCCTGAGCGCAGAGGAAAGAGTTCCTGCTCTAAGTCACAGGTTTAGCTTCCATTCCCAGCTCTGTCGTTTCCTGCCTGTGGACTCAACCGCTATGATCTCTGCTCCTTTATAAAGGGAATTGAATGTCCTTCCCCAGGGAATATGGAGATGACATTTTCTTTTTTAAAAATATATTTTTTGTTGATTTTTTTACAGAGAGGAAGAGAGATAGAGAGTTAGAAACATCAATCAGCTGCCTCCTGCACACCAAGGTACATGCCCTTGCCCGGAATCGAACCTGGGACCTTTCAGTCTGCAGGCCGACGACGCTCTATCTACTGAGCCAAACTAGTTAGGGCTGGAGATTACATTTTCATACAACACACCCGGCACCCCATATATCTTTACCTCCTCTCCCCCTCTGCCTGATAAACTCCTCCTCATGCAGCCCCCTTTCCAGGTGTCACCTCTCAGAGAAGCCTTCCCAAAAGGCTCACCCTTCCTTCTCCAACAGAATGATGGCAAACCCCATTCCAGATTCTGCCACACTTTATCAGGCGGCACTCCTTGGAGTTAGGGATTGAGGTGCTCACCCCTAATCTCTAATATTTCTAGTACCACTCATAGTATTAGAATAGATGCTCGGTGAATTTTAATTTCCTTCTTCCAGTCTTTAGACACTCAAAGACCTTTAGCCTTTCCAGGATCAGTTTCCTAGTGGAGAATGCTGGTTGATTGAGGTCTGATGATTTTTTAAAAAAAATAAAGTATGGCCAAACCGGTTTGGCTCAGTGGATAGAGTGTCGGCCTGTGGACTGAGGGGTTCGAGGTTCGATTCCGGTCAAGGGCATGTACCTTAGTTGCGGGCACATCCCCAGTAGGAGGTGTGCAGGAGGCAGCTGGTCGATGTTTCTCTCTCATCAATGTTTCTAACTCTCTATCCCTCTCCCTTCCTCTCTGTAAAAAAATCAATAAAATATATTTTTAAAAAATAAAGTATGTTTTTATTGACTTTACAGGGAGGTGGAGAGAGAAACATCAATTGGCTGCCTTCTGAATGCCCCCTACTGAGGATTGAACCCACAAATCAGGCATGTGCCGAGACTGGAATCAAACTGGGACCTCTCCGTGCTCGGGAAAATGCTCAACCAACTGAGCAACACTGGCTAGGGTGAGGTCTGATGATTTAATAATCATGTTTGAACATAACAGTCAGTCCTTATGCCAAGAGCTCAGTGAGCTCTTTGAGGCCTCCACTTCATACTGTGCCCTCACAGAAATTGGTATCATTTGTCATTCTCTAGCTCAGCTCTTTCCTCTCGGCCCCTGAAATAGGGGCAGCCAGGGCCTAAAGGACCAGAGCAGATGCAGATGCAGGCTCAGAGCTCCGGAGGTAGTCCCAGCTCCACTACTCCTGGCAGGATCACTTTGGGAAGAAACTAACCTTCTCTGAACCTCAGTTTCTTCATCTATAAAACAAATTGGTAAATGGAAATGACATTATCAATGTCATAGGCGGTACACAAATACTGCACTTCCATTGGGAAAATCAAGACATCATAATGAAAACCCTGGTTATCAACTATGTGATTATTTGTACAGTCATGGGTAAGGAAAATGTCACTGAACCACAAAGGAAAAAAGGAGCCATAGCCAGTTTGGCTCGGTGGATAGAGCGTCGGCCTGCAGACTGAAGGGTCCCAGGTTCGATTCCGGTCAAGGGCATGTACCTTGGTTGTGGGCACATCCCCAGTGGGGGGAGGGGGAGTGTGCAGGAGGCGGCTGATTGATGTTTCTCTCTCATTGATATTTCTGACTCTCTATCCCTCTCCCTTCCCCTCTGTGAAAAATCAATAAAATATATATATATATATATATATATATATATATATATATATTTTATATATATATTTTATTGATTTTTTACAGAGAGGAAGGGAGAGAGATAGAGAGTTAGAAACATCGATGAGAGAGAAACATCGATCAGCTGCCTCCAGCACACCTCCTACTGGGGATGTGCCCGCAACCCAGGTACATGCCCTTGACCGGAATCGAACCTGGGACCTTTCAGTCCGCAGGCTGACGCTCTATCCACTGAGCCAAACCGGTTTTGGCAATAAAATATATTTTTTAAAAAAAGAAAAAAAGGAGGCTGTGAATGTAAAAATTAGTCTGGCACAGAGCTCAAGAGATGGAAGTAGGGGCTAATGCTTTCTCAAATGAAGCCATTGGTATTACATGTTTTCTTTCATTTTATTGTTTAGAACTTTTACAAATCACACACACACATACACACACAAGCCACTCCTTAAAAAAAAAAAAATCAGTAAAAGACAGGCAGTTTGAAAAAGAAGACACATAAAGAGCTAATAAAAACATGGAAAAGTTCATAGTCACTATGAAAAATGAAACATACAACCTGAGGGGTGTGGCTCAGTGGTTGAGCCTCGACCTATGAACCTGGAGGTCCTGTTCCATTTCCGGTCAGGGCGCATGCCTGGGTTGCGGGCTCGAGCCCCAAGCAGGAGACAAGCAGGAGGCTGGCTGGTCGATGATTCTCATCATTGATGTTTCCATCTCTCTTTCCTCTCACTGAAATCAATAAAAAACATTTTTTTTAAAAAAATGAAACATTACAAAAATGAGATAACATTGATATGATCATTATTTCTCAAAACTTGGGGAAGGAGAGAAGAGGAATTAGGTGTGTCTATTTGCTTAGGGAAAATACTGGAAGGACACTGTCCCCAGAAAATTGACAGTGGTAATCTCGGGGAAGGGTAAGAGATTTCTTTCTTCAGGCTTTCTCTTCTGCATGTTTCATATTAAATGTTATTTTTGCAGTCGCTGAAAGTGTCGCGTTGCAATAAATCTAGCCCTGGCCGTGGTCGGCTTGGTTTGGAGCCCACCGGGAGGCGGGAGGACGTTGCAGGGCCACGGCGGGGCCACTAGGTGGCAAGAACAAAGGCGAAGTGGGGACGCGTCCGGGTGTGGGCGGCGGGGAGGGGCCTGGGGCTGCGTTTCAGGGCGGAGCCTGGACTGTCCGGTTCACTCCCATCAGGTCCCCAGCCGCGCGCGCTCCGGCTGGGGGATGGCTTGGCCGCGCGTGCGGCTGGTGGTGACTGCGGACGACTTTGGGTACTGCCCGCGGCGGGATGAGGGCATCGTGGAGGCCTTCTTGGCCGGAGCTGTGACCAGCGTGTCCCTGCTGGTCAACGGCGCGACGGCGGAGAGCGCGGCGGAACTGGCCCGCAGGTGAGGAGTGACCCCCCGAGTCAGAATGGGGTTTGGGCGGCGCCGATCGGTGGCCGCGGGTGCTCCGGCTCGCGTTCCACCCTCAGGCACCGAATCCCCACGGGACTCCACGCCAACCTGTCCGAGGGCCGCCCGGTGGGCCCGGCCCGCCACGGCGCCTCGTCGCTGCTCAGCCCCGAAGGCTTCTTCCTGGGCAAGATGGGATTCCGGGAGGCGGTGGCAGCCAAAGATGTAGCTTTGTCCCAGGTGCGGAAGTGCGGCTGCAGGAGGAGGACATCCCCCAAGGCTCCTCCCAGAGGGTACCATGACGCCATCAGGGGCGGGAACGGGAGCGGGCTCTGGATGCTTGCCTGGTTCCAACTCTGGAGCAGTCTCCCGGAGGCACGGGGGTGGGGGGTGAGGGGTGGGGGGTGGGTAGCTGGTCCTCATCGGTAGCTGCTCCCGGCCGTTTAAGGTGCCATAGTCCTCTCCTTCCAGGTGCGGGAAGAGCTGGAGGCCCAGCTGAGTCGCTTCCAGGAATTACTGGGCAGGAAACCCACCCACGTGGACGGGCACCAGCATGTGCACGTGCTCCCAGGTTGGTGGTGCCAGGCAGGGGGCGGTGTGCCCAGGTGCGGTGAGGGGTGCTCGCAGGTGGGGAGAGGTGCTCCTCCCTGACAGCGCCCCGCCCGCCTACAGGCGTGTGCCAGGTGTTCGCAGAGGCGCTGCAGGCCCATGGGGTGCGCTTCACGCGTCTGCCACTGGAGCGAGGATTGGGCGACTGTACTTGGCTGGAGGCCCCTGCTCGCGCCTTCGCGTGTGCAGTGGAGCGCGATGCCCGGGCTGCTGTGGGCCCCTTCTCCCGCAGTGGCCTAAGGTGAGGACCCCCAAACTGCTGTGCCCTGTTCCCTACCTGGCTCAGGTCCCAGTGGGTCCAGCTGGCTAGCTGAGTACCTTTCTCATCTGCCCTTGGCCTAGCCCTGCCCATCACTGTCCTGCTCGTCTGTGCTCTGATGCCTGGGTATCCACAGGTGGACCGATGCCTTCGTGGGTCTGAGCACCTGTGGCCGGCACATGTCTGCTCATCGTGTGTCAGGAGCACTGGCTCGGGCCCTGGAAGGTACACCCACAGGTCATGCCCTGACAGCGGAGCTGATGGCCCACCCAGGCTACCCCAGTGTGCCTCCCGCTGGAGGCTGCGGTGAGGGCCCCGACGCCTTTTCCTGCTCTTGGGAACGGCTGCATGAGCTGCGTGTCCTCACAGAGCCGACGCTGCAGGCCCGGCTGGCCCAGGATGGCGTGCAGCTCTGTGCCCTCCATGACCTAGAGTCCAAGAGACCTGGTGAAGCCACTCTAGCAACCTTCCTGGAGTCCTCCCAACCATGACCCTGGCAGCCAAGGACTAACGCCTTAGTGCTCAGGGACGAGGCAAGGGTTGAGCTTTGGCACAGCCCACAACCAAACCCAGAGGAGGTTCTGTGACTTCCCTGGGCAGAATGATGCCACCTCTTTGCCCAGATCCTCATGCCTCAGTGTGATAGCCAGACCTTTGGCAAGCCCTCTGGCTGCAGGTGGGTCAGCCTGTGATATCTCAGCATGGGGCCTGCCAAACATTTTCTGCTCTTCACATTTCTACGTAAGCATGGTCTTTGTTTAGGTGTAGTGGGGAGAGATCACTATATTAATAAAATAATGTGTCTTGTAAAATTTGAATGGTTTATAAACTGTGCCCAGAAAACTGTTACAGACACAGGGGCAGGCAAAAGCAACTCCCAGGGCCCAGACCCGGTCACTATTCCAGAAAAGACGTATCAAACAAGTTTCACTCTCATTTTGTTCATGCTTAGCTTTTGTTTTCTTTTGGGAGGTGTGAGAGGAGAAGAATGTCTCACCTGGATACCTTTTAGGAGGCATATTATAATCTCAATTTTTATTGAGAAAGAAGTCACCTGCCAGTGTAGCTCAGTGGTTGAGCATCAAACTATGAACCAGGAGTCACAATTCTATTCCAGGTCAGGGCACATGCCCCGGTGTGGGCTCAATCCCCAGTGGGGGGCATTCAGCAGGCAGCTGATTAATGATTCTCTCATTGATGTTTCTCTCTCTGTGTCCCTTCCTCTCTGAAATCAATTAAAAAGAAGACTAGAGATTACTTAAAAAAAAAAGTTTTCCAAAAAACACTTCTAAGCACCCAGATTAGCCATTAACAAGTACTGCCCGGCCCAGGCACTATGCTGAAGTCCCAACTTCAGCTCCAGTCCTCAGGTTGGTGACATTCCTCCACGTTGCATGAGGGAAGCCAATTCGGTGCTGGGGCGGGAAGAACTCAGACCAACTCAGGCTTTGCCTTCTACTGCGTCAGGTGGCTGCCCTGCAGGGCGGGGCACTGAGGTGCTGCCAAGTAACAAGAGCAGGGTGAGGCCACCAGTCTATGGACTTGGCCTTGAGGAAGTCCTGAGGCCCTTGCCAGAGGAGCCTTGGAGCTAGAGGGTGGCAGAAGTCAGGCTGCTGTGGGCACAGGAGTGAGTAAGGCCCATATTTTGAACTGAACAATTTGATGGCAAACCTTTTGAGCTCGGTGTGTCAGCATTTTGAAAAACCCTAACTTAACTCTGGCGCCGTGTCACATATAGAAATTTTTTGATATTTGAAACCATAGTAAAACAAAGATTTATATTTTTGACATTTATTTTATATATTTAAATGCCATTTAACAAAGAAAAATCAACCAAAAAAATGAGTTCGCGTGTCACCTTTGACACGCATGTCATAGGTTCGCCATCACTGAATTAGACCAAAGGAAGGGCCTGGCTAGTGTGACTCGGTTGGAGTGTCATCCTGTGCACTGAAAGGTCTTGGGTTTGATTCCTGGTCAGGGCACATACCCAGGTTTCAGGTTCAATCCCAGGTCTGGATGCATTCAGGAGGCAACTGATCCATGTTTCTCTCTCACACCAATGTTTTTCTCTCTTACCCTCTCCTCTCCTCTCTAAAATCAATTAAAACAACAACCCAACAACAATGAAGGCAGGCAAGAAAATGTTAACTCCAGAGTTCAACTGGAATAATGGTGCCCATGGGGTTGTCCTGAGGTTGGAAGGGAATAAAGTGCTGGGACATGGCAGAGAACCCCAGCCAATGATCAAAGGAAAGGACTGCTTCCTGCTTCCTGGTAAGATAAATGCCAGGTAAAATGTTCGCTCCCAGAAACATGCAGGCCTGCTCTCAGCTGGTGTCATTACAGGCAAGGAACTAGGCTGATAGAAGACAGTGTCAGATGTCCTGGCTCGTAGAGCATCGCCCCCATGTGCCAAGGTTGTGGGTTTGATCCCCAGCCAGGGCACATACAAGAAACAACCAATATGTCCACAAATAAGTAAAATAACAAATCAAGGTTTCTCCTTCTCTCTCCCTTCTTCTCTAAAAACATCAAATTAAAAAAATAAGCCCTAGCTGGCTTGTTCAGTGGTTACAGCACTGGCCCTCAGACTGAAGGCTTGTGAGTTCCATTCTGGTCAAGCCACTTACTGGATTCCTGACCCCTGGTCAGGGTGCATGTGGGAGGCAACCAATTGATGGTCTCTCTCACATCGATACTTCTGTCTCTCCTCCTCCCACTCTCTAAAAATCAATGGAGCCTGGCTGGCATGGCTCAGTGGTTGAGCATCGACCTATGAACCATGAGGTCACAGTTTGACTCAGTTTGATTCTGAGTCAGGGCACATGCCCGGGTTGTTGGCTTGATCTCCAGTGTGGGGCGTGTAGGAGGCAGCCGATCAACGATTTTCTAATCATTGATGTTTCTCTCTCTCTCTCTGAAAGCAATAAAAACAAATTTTTAACAAAATCAATGGAAAAAATATCCCCAGGTGAGGATTAGCATAAATAAATGGTCAGGTGCCTGGGCTGAGTCAATGCCTCAGCTGCCCACTGTCCTGGAGACTCAGGTTTCTGGGGGTAACCCCTCAAGGAAATGATCTAAGGACTCCCTCAGGTACATCCTTACTAATTCCATGACCTCAATCAAGACAGCCAGTTTGCTCGCTCTAGCGGGCTTGGCTCAGCATCTAGAGCATGGGCCCTCGGTGTGAGGGGTCCTGGGTTTGATGCTGGTCAAGGACACATACCTCAGTTGCAGGCTCGATCCTGGCCCTGGTCAGGGAGGAGGCAATCAATGTTTCTCTGTCTCTCCCCCTCCTTTCTACTCTAAAAATCAGTGGGGGGAAAAGATCCTCGAGTGAGGATTAACAACAAAAGACAGCCAGTTTGGCCCTGGCTGGTTTGGCTCAGTGGATAGAGTGTTGGCCTGCGGACAGACGGGTCCCAGGTTCGATTCCAGTTAAGGGCACATGCTTGGGTTGCAGGCTTGATCCCCACTGTGGGGCATGCAGGAGGCAGACGATCATTGATGTTTCTCTCTCTCCTGCTCCCTTCCTCTCTGAAATCAATAAAAAAAAAATAATAATAAAAAGATAGCCAGTTTGCTCTTCTGCTGAATGTGGGTATCACTCTTTAGGGGCTGATCTGACTGAAGTGAAACATAGAGGTGCTGTCTGCTCCCCAGACAGCCAAGGGAGACCCAATAATCTGGACTCTTCAGCTTTTTCTGTGCCTCTTTTGGAGGCTGGGTCATGGGAAGATAGGAGCAGGCAAAAGCTTCAGGAGACCAGAGGCCCTACGACCTGGGCACCAGCCACCCCTCCCACACCGAGTGCAGGCCCACCGCCAGTAAGGAAGAAACCCATACAACCAAACCAGTGTTGGAGAGCATTTTTATTAAGGGCAGCAGAATGGGATCGCAGCATCTTTAGAAAGCCTATTCTCTGCCATGGTGGGCAGGGGCAGGGAGGAGGGGAAGGACCTGGCCCACTTTGGTTCAGTTCAGGCGGGTGTCAATTCCTGAGTGGGCTCGGGACAGTGGGCGACAGCTCTCCCCTCCCCCAGAGGACCCAGCTTATTTGATTTCAGAACTGCCAGGGCACCAGCGTGCTCAAAGCCTGCTCTGAAGGCTCAGCTACCACCCGGAACTGCTGCAGGCTGGATGGAGCAAGCCACCCAGGTATGAGGGAAGGACCCCTCATGGCCTCGTTTTCCCAGGGCCAGGCCTCTCCTGACTGGACAAACCATGGGGTGCAATGCCAGGGCTAAGAGTCCCCTGAGGTGCTGCCGGCATTGACAAAAGGTACCTCCTGTGGTGAACAGAGAAGTGAAGGACAACAGGCAGGCAGAACTATGCTGGTAGAAACACGAAGCAATGGGATGGTTTCCAAGAATGGCAATAATTTTGGATTCAGAGAAGCAACGATGGTGGCTTACTTGGATAGCTTCCGACAGAATTTGGCATTTTATTACAAATCTGTATGTAAGTGAAATAACGTCCATCATCACCTTTCTGCCAATGAAGAGACAGATGTGGAAATGCTGGCCCAGCTCCCCTGAGCAGGCAGGAGTCTCCAGAGCCTGCCCCTTGAGTATCTTGGACTAAAGCAGTTGAATCAGTGACACACTGCAGGGACCACGTGCCCGGACAACTAAACGACATTAACCTGCACATCATCCCAGTTCTGTGCAGTAAGACCAAGCTGTCTTAGAGGTTATAGCCCTGGAAGGATCTCGTTTTAAAACTAAAATGAGCAAAGTTTCTTTAAGTCATTTCTCCACAGAATCTAATACCCCGGAGAGTCAGGAAGGGAAGCTGCCAGTGGCCGAAGCGGAGTTGGTGACACATGGCATTTGGACCAGCAGCTTCCTCTGGGTGTCAGTGACATGTTTTCTCTACTATTTCAGGGACAGTCCCACTTGCTTTGAAAAAGACATTAACATTCAAATCCTTACAAGTTCATCTGAGGATAAATTCTAAGGTCAATTTTTATTTCTACAAAAAAAAGGCAGTCAAAACAATATAAAACACATGTAGAGGATATTACTCAGTGGGCTTCAAGTGGAGCTTGACTCTGCAAAGGCTGTGAGTCCAGAGGGAGGGAAGGCCGTCTTGTTCCTGGGCTGGCCTGGCCGGCTGCTTCGAAGGGAGAGGCCAGCAGGGCATCGGTGACCCCGGACTGGTTCTGGCTCTAGCTGAGTCCTGCCAATTCCAACCCTGCAAAGGGTCAAACTGCTGGAGGAGGGCTGAGGCGGGGCTGCTGCACTGAGGAGGTGGACATCGGGCTCCGTGGCACATTCGGATGGAGCTTGCTGACTGGTGAGCGTGGAATTTCAAATGGACATTCTGGCTTTAGCGTTGTCTGTAAAGGCCAGCACATCTTCTAAAATGGCTGCAGGGAGGAGCGTGAACCTTTGACCTCAGGAGCCTCTCTGATGAGAAATTCCTCACACAAGTGCAGTGTCCTCTGGCTGGCAGGCCCTCCCTGGGTGGCCACAGACCTGATACTGCAGGGTCTTCCCAGGTAGGCCAGGCCAAGCTAGTGTTCAGTCACACACACAGACATCAGGGTTGCCATTTAATCAGTGTTATGATGATAACATTGGCAAGATTTTTACATAAGAAGTGGGCCTCCTTTTCATAGTTATTTTTTTGGGGGGGATGGTGGTTTGCTTGCTTTAAAAAAATTGTTTTTAAAGTGTTATAAATTGGAATCAGGAGAACTTGAATGAACTCCCACACGCACTGCAACATGGGAGAAGAGAAGTCACCAGACCAGACAGAGCTGTCTCTTCTCCTTGCAGAGGTGGGGCCTGGGTCTGGCAAAGTGAATGAATGAAAAAGAAACTGAATGCAAGAGAGTGGCGTTGAAAGGGCATGGGAAGAAAGGGAACCACAACCTTTTATTTTAAACCTTAAGGTCTAAATGTAAATGGAAGATTTTGGATAAATTTGGACAAGAAAAGAAACACCATTCTTTTAGAGTAGACTGAAGCAGTGATTTTTAAAACAAAGAAAGCAGAACTAGAACATCTTAAATTTTTAATCCTTTCTTTACAGGTTACCTAAGACCACTTTTGATTAAGAAAACTGTAGAAAGTTAGTAACTGCCACAAGCAAACGCCAGGTGGTGGCCTGTGTCAATTTTCCACAGAGTCCTGCTTTGCGGGATGTCTGAATGCACTGCTTGGGGTCTCTGCTCACACTTGCTGGAATCAATCGTGGCAGATTTTAGTCCACAGGTCGCTTTTCCCCATATTTCTTTGTAAACTCTTCAGCATTCTTACAGAATTTTTTACGGTCCTTAGAGTATTCTTCAGCTAGGTCAGCCCGAAGGGGGTGCTCAGGCTGGGGGTCATTCACCAGTGCTATGAGAGACTGGATTACTGCCAAGAAAAGGAGAAGGCATTGCTGGTTACAATCATCTCAGAAAGGGCCCAGGAAAGATATGCAACTCTGACTCTAATACTGATTTGTATCTATGTGCTTCTAAGACAAAGTGGCCTCTGATTTATCCAAAATTCTAACCACAAGCACTTAACTTTCCTCTGTAATGAGGATAAAGTGATGGACGACAGTCAACAGTGGATAACTGTTCAGAGTGATGCCGCTGCCGCCTCCTCCTCTTCCTCTGAATGTCCCAGCCCCTAGTTACTCTCATCCTTTCCCCGCAGTCTGGAGACATCAGGCCTGTGTGTGTGTGTCTGTCTGTCTGTCTGTCTCTCTCTCTCTCTCTCTCTCATGTGTGCATGCGTGAAGCTTCTCCAGGGCAGAGACTGGGTGATGTGTTCCAGAACTGCACTCAGTTCAGGGTAGTTTCAATGAGTATGAGAATGAAGGGTGCAAGACGGGCATGCAGCATGTAAGTGCATAATGAGTCCACCCTGGAAGACCCCGAAGAGCTTTTAAACCAGCTGAGAAAGGGTCACTGGACCACCCTGTCTAACCACTAGGGCAGTGATGGCGAACCTTTTGAGCTCGGTGTGTCAGCATTTTGAAAAACCCTAACTCAACTCTGGTGCCGAGTCACATATAGAAATATTTTGATATTTGCAACCATAGTAAAACAAAGATTTATATTTTTGACACTTATTTTATATATTTAAATGCCATTTAACAAAGAAAAATCAACCAAAAAAATGAGCTCGCGTGTCACCTCTGACAAGCGTGTCATAGGTTCACCATCACTGCACTAGGGGTTAAAACCACTGGGAGGTTAGCCCCCAGTAGCATTATACTGTCTATTTCAGAAGCAGAAGTCACATGGATGGGCTTGGGTGGGTTCTACAATGCTCCCCCCAAAAGCAGTAAATCCTAGATGTGCTGGAAGGCGAGTCCTGGGCCCTTGGAACTTAGGAGCGAGGAAGATAATGGTAGCATGCCTGGGGCAGGGGCAGGCGAAGGCATGGGTTCAGCTTTTCTTTCTCCTTTGCAGCACTTCTACGTTTTGCCCAGCTGTTTTCCAGTTTACAAACTCTAAGAAGCTTGAATAAATCTTCTACGCAAAGCCTCTTCATTCCTTTTAAGTTCTAGCAAAGCCTCTTCATTCCTTTTAAGTTCTAGCAAAGCCTCTTCATTCCTTTTAAGTTCGATAGCATAAATAGGTGGCTTCTAGTCTTTTGTTCATAATTAGAAATTGTTTCCTAGCAGAATGGCTGCTTCATTAGCATTTTGGGAACCCCACAGGAGTAAATGCTTTGGGGCGGATGTGGGGGAGCACTGATGAGTTTCCCTGCCCACTCTCTGTTATGGATACTCAGGCTCTTGGTTTCTTACTATGATTATACCTTAATATCCAATGCATTAGTATAAAATCATTTGGTAATTATTAAGACATGATTTTCAAAAGATACTCACTCTGCAGTTTGCTATTTTCCCAAGAACTTGCTTTTACTTTTTGACCGAGTCTAAATATTTTCAAATTTATTTAGTAGTTCTGATGAGTATTTCATTCTTTCTCTGTTTCCTTTGGGTGCATTTCTGGCTCCTCAGCTAAACTATAATAAACCCAGTTTAGCTTAGCTTGTTTTGATAGTGAGAACACTGATATCTATGACTGCTTGTCAAACTACAACTATGGCCCCATCCCATTATTTTTTTATATATGGAACAGCAGGCTCATTTTATTTCATAAATGTCTGGCTCTGGTTTCTTGAACGCTTTCTTGAGCCAGGTGCTCCCCAGAAGCACTTTTTTCTCCCAAAAGAAAGACTTTAAAAACAATCAAAATTTACCTCCTATTCTCTCACTGTAGAGGGTAGGGCAAAAGTAAGTTTACAGCTGAGTACACAAAAGTTTACTCTTGTATTATTATGTATTAATTACTGTATTATTTTCCATATGAACAACTGTAAACCTACTTTTGCCCCATCCTATATATGATCAGAGGGTAAAGCCTATGAAATCTCATTTTTGTTCTTATTGGCAGTTTTCTTGTATTAGAGGATGTTAACACTATAACTTCTTCCTTTTTATGGAGATCTAGGGTGCTTCATTCTCACAGAGTAAAATGTGAATGGTACCTTCCATAGAATGCTTTATAAAAATGTTAACTAATATGCTCTTTGTTATATTTCTTGAGTCCTTTTTATAACTTTATCTACTTGATTTGTTATAATAGTGTATGGGGGGGGGGGTTTGAAACTTTCATTTTAAATTGTTTTAATTTTCTCCATACAAATTTTGTTTTGGTTAATTCTCATCCAAGGATATTTTTTCCATTGATTTTTAGAGAGAGTGGAATGAAGGGGGAAGGGCGGGGGGGGGGGGGGAAGAGAAAGGGAAAGAGAAAAAGAGTGATGTGAGAGAGACACATCGACTGGCTGCTTCCCACACACCCCACCCCCTGACCGGGACCAAAATCAAACCTGCAACCCAGGTTCGTACCCCAGTCCAGGAATCCAGACCCTCCAGTGGACAGGCCGATGCTCTAACCACTGCGCACACCAGCCAGGGCTCCATATAATTTTATTATGTTGTTTGATACATACAGATTCAGTATTATGCTGGCTTTGTTACTGGCTGTATTTTATATGGTAAATCTCATTAAAGTACTCAACTAAGCTCCTGCTCTGCCACTAAGATATCTACCAGAATCAGGCAGGTGGCAGAACAAAACTTTATTTTCACATTTCCTGGTATTATTGCCAACTCCTACCAGCTTCCTGTTTGATATAATTTTGCCTTGTTTCTTGACGTTTCTCATGCTATTCGTGCTCAATTTTTAATGTTTCCTTACTTTCTTTTAAAAATTTGAGATATAATTCACATATTAAAAAACAAACTTCTTTTGAAAGTATACAAGACAGGTGGCTCAGTTGGTTGGAGCGTTGTCCCATACACCAACACGGTTGCGGGTTTGATCCTCAGTTGGGGTGTGTATGGGAGACAACCGATTGATGTTTCTCTCTCAAAAATCAATAACTATATCCTTGGGTAAGGATTAAAAGTATACAATTCAGTTGTTTTTAGTATATTAAAAAAATTATCTGGACACTACCATTCAACTCCAGAATATTTTCATTACCCCAAAATAGGGATAATACTGACACAGCCCTCTTGGGCAGCCAGCAACTATATGAGGTGCAAAGCACTTTACTTATGTTCATCTCCTGCAGTCCTCCCTACCCCTGGTTGTGTCACAACATGTCCTGTCCTATACAGTCCACCTGTAGACCCCCTCACCACCCCAGTTCTCAATAAGGAAGAGATGTGTAATTCTCTGTGACCTAGCAATCTGAGGTGCAGGGTCTGCCTGGGTAGCCTGGCCTGGAAGGACTTCCCCTTCTCAGACATGCTGTTTAACACACACAACTTGGCAAGGGCTTTGGGAGTTGCATGAGTGGCTGACAAGGCATTCCTAAACAAGTGCAGCTATAGCCTTCCAACACAGAGCTAGGAATTTGTTTAATATATATATATATATATATATATATATATATATATATATATATATATATCAGGCATCTGCACTTAAGAATAACTTTGTTGGCCCTAGCACATGCCCACATTGTGGGCTTGAACCCTAGTGGGGGGAGTGAAGGAGGCAGCCAATCAATGATTCTCTCTCATCACTGATGTTTCTATCTCTCTCTCCCTCTCCATTCCTCTCTGAAATCAATAAAAATATATTTAAAAAAAGAATAACTTTGTCGGCCCTGGCTGGGTAGCTCAGTTGGTTAGAGCATCGTACTGATACACTACGGTTGTGGATTCAATCTCTGGTCAGGGCACAAAATCAACCAATGAATGCATGAATAAGCGGAACAACAAATCGATGTTTCTCTCTCTCTCTCTCTCTCTCAAATATATTGTTTTAAAAAAATAACTGTCAAGCTTTTATAAACATCAAAATGACCAAATGCCAAATCCACTGGAGATCTTTCTATTCTGACTCAGCATTTAGTACCCACTCCTTTCTACTACTCAGCTGTGTTGAGCCTGAGGCTGAACTTTCCATGTGAAAGGCTTTCAACTCCATTTTTCAGGGGTTTTACTGAAAAATGACTGTATCATTCACTGAAAAACTACCTGCAGTCTAGAAAATGCCAGCCTTATCTACTCTCTTTAATCTAAAAAGACCTTATAGTGATTGGCTGGTTACTTATAAGAAAATATAAAATTAGGACTTCAAAAGAAAGTTCTGAAGCTAGGAAATAAAAACCAGACACGGCCACAACAAAATCTAGTAACTTTCAGGGGACAAGAGGGAGGCCAACAGTAATACTGAATTAAGTACTCTCCCACCCCCAGGGACATGTATGCTTACACAGAGACACCCAGAACATGGACACAAACGGCCACATCCAATTCCAGGGAGTTCCAGGCCTGCTAAAGCCAACTATGTGCTTTCATCCGGACACACAGCCCTCGGGTCTAACTAGATCCGCCACCCCACCCCACCCCACCCACTCTGAGCCACTGGCTTTCTGCTGCTGCTGCCCACCCGGTGGCTTTGGCTTGTACCCTTCTTTTAGTCTAGAAGGCCCTCTATAACCTCCTATCTTCCTTCATGTCTGAGTACGCTTGCTAACTGCTGTGCGAAGCCACTTAAACACCACTCCACCTTCCCCCGAGGCAGCCCCACAATCCTTCATGAACCTCCCAGGAACAGTGCCTACATCCCTCCCTGCACTGGCACCAAGTACTGGGCTGGTCTGTCTACATGTGCCCTCACTGGGATGCAAGCACAGGAAGGGCCTCCTTAAACACCTGCCACCAACTGTAGGTCAACATGCCCACAGGACTGGTGGGACCTCAGTTGCACTTGTGTGCATGGGAGTTTGTAAGTGAGCTTTCTCTGGAATGTGTGTGACATGGCATTAGAAGGCACCGCGGAGCCCGTCCCAGCAGCAGCCCTAGAAGAGCACCATCAGAAGACATAGGAGCATGCTTTACCTTGGTCGGTTTTCGTTGCTGGCTTCCAGTTTTCAGCACTAATTACTGGCAGACAGACCTGTCCCTTTTCATCGATGTTGGGGTGATAGATCTTTGTTTTAAATGTAATCTTCGGTGGTTTGAATGGGTATTCTGCTGGAAAGTTGATTTCGATTCTGAAGGCCCCCTTATCATATGGAGGGTTGTCCTGCGGAGAAAGAGATCAAAATGAACACACCATGGTAAACGAATCTGCCGCTGGGACAGGAATGTTCCGTTAACTTGAAAATTAATTTATTTCAAGTGGCATATCAACTGAAGCTTTACCACCGTTAGGGAAACCATTAATCAATCAGTATTTCTAGAGCAAGATGTCTGCTAAGCTGTGAAAAGGTCTGAGATTGACATTCTGGCTTATTTTCTTTAAACAGACTTTATGTAAGAGTCATTTTAGCTTTGCAGCAAGCAAAACTGCCCTGGCCTGCACATACACAGCTTCCCCCACAATCAACATCTTGCAATAATATGGTATATTTGTTACCATTGGTCAACCCACAGTGACATATCATTATCACCTAGACTCCATATTTTATTTTTTAAAATATATTTTTATTGATTTCAGCGAGGGAAGGAGAGGGAAAGAGACAGAAACATCAATGAAGAGAGAGAATCGTTGATCGGCTGCCTCTTGCACACTGCCCACTGGGGATCGAACCGCGACCTCCTTCCTGGTTCATATGTCGATGCTAACCACTGAGCACATCGGCTGGGCTCTCTCTACTGTTTTCAACAATTTGCATTGTAGGACTTTTCATAGCACAGTCAACAAATATTCTAAAATGAATGAATTCTGCCGAAACCGGTTTGGCTCAGTGGATAGAGCGTCGGCCTGCGGACTGAAAGGTACCAGGTTCGATTCCGGTCAAGGGCATGTACCTGGGTTGCGGGCACATCCCTAGTAGGAGATGTGCAGGAGGCAGCGGATCGATGTTTCTCTCTCATCGATGTTTCTAACTCTCTATCTCTCTCCCTTCCTCTCTGTAAAAAATCAATAAAATATATTTAAAAATAAATAAATAAATAAAATAAAATGAATGAATTCCATCATATTCCCTTTGAAAAGAAATATTAGTGGAAATAAGTATTTCTAGAACTGGTTTACCAATCTTTTATGACTACTCTCTGAATTATATCTAAATTTAAAATTACAATCTCCATGAATTGAATTCAACAAGGAACTTTACCTCTCACAGCTTAATTCACTTTCCCCTCAAGAACAGAAGTAACCTTATTGTTATTTTTCATAAAAATATACCATCTACACCAAAAAAGTAGTATTAAACCTTCCACTGCCCAGGATAATGACTGTTAGCCCCCTGCTACATGGCCATGGTATGTTCTCTATGCATATACAGTACACACAAAGGCTTTTCATTCTAGATATCTATATATATTACTCATATCTATACTAATAAAAGGGTTATATGCTAATTAGGGCAGACATCTTCCAGATGTCCATCTGGACAATGCCACAGCGGCTGCAAGGCCTGGGGCTCACGGTAGTTATGAGCCCCGATGGCTACAAGGCCCAGGAGTGGGCCTAAGCCATCAATAGGACATCCCCTGAGGGCTCCCGGACTGTGAGAGGGGGCAGGCTGGGCCGAGGGATCCCCCCCTCCAGTGCATGAATTTGCATGCACCAGGCCTCTAGTCCTATATAATAAAAGGGTAATATGCAAACCGACCGACCGGCAGAACAACCCGTCACTGTGACGTGCACTGACCACCGGGGGGCAGACGCTCAACGAAGGAGCTGCCCACAGCCCATAGCCCCTGACTGCCCGATGGGGAATGGGGAACTGGGGGTGGGTGGTGGCAGAAGCAGGCGGCACCAGACCAAGGCCCCCGCCCCGCCAGTTGCACCACACACAGAGGGTGACCAGCATCAAGGGACAGACCAGTGAGTGGGCAGGAAAGGCCAACCTCCCAGTCCCTCCCCCCGGGCAGCAGGCTCCAATCACCCGATGGCGAATGGGGAACCGGGGGTGGGTGGTGGCGGAGAGCGGGGCGGGCTGCTGGCTACCGGGGAAGATGGCCCTGATTGCAGGACAGGCCTAGGGACTGTACCCGTGCACAAAGTTCATGCGCTGGGCCTCTAGTGTAGTTATAAAACTCAACCTATACTGTCTATATTCTTTCATAACTTTGCTCATGATGCTATCCATTGTCTTTCAGTCTACAAGGCAGATGTCCTCTTCTTCTTAGGTCATACTGCCTTGTGGCATTTGTTCACAAAGCCTGTGCCTGGCTTGTTTAAGCTCAGTAGCTTCCACCAACATGAAGGCATAATCCCAGTACCCTAAGGTTGGCAGCAAAATTACTTTTATGTGTGGCCCTGTGTCTTGTTTTTGCCTCAACCATTACAGCTACAGAAAGAGAGAAGAAGCTACAGAAGAATCAGCAGAGAAGAGCAGGAAACATGGGCCAGTGTTGGGCCCAAGGGAAGAGGGACATTGCTCCACCTTAAGGCCAGGAGGCAATACAGAAGGAAGAAGGAAGAAATCTGGTGGGTGAGAATTTCCGGTGCAATGGGCTACACAAATGCGAAAGAACACAGAAAGGAAGTTGAGAGACTGAATTACAAGTGTAGCTACAAAAGGTGAAGGAAGGAAACCAAATCTCAAATGCACTCCTGGAGGCAGGGCTAACGTTGAGGGAAATCTTCCTTCTTCCTTGACCAAAAAAGAACCTCTAACAATGAAGGAGCTTTTATATTGTGCCCGGGACTGTACCAAGTGCTTTTTGTCAAGACCACCACACCAATTACCAGAGCCAACAGAAAAAGGGTGGGGGACACGACCGAAACTGCCTCATAGATATCCAAATATCTGACTAGCTTCAGCAACTTTTTAGGTTTTGATACAAGTGGGGGGAAAGTTTTTTCATTGAGGTGAAATTCATAAACATATAATAACTAACATAATTAATATACATTGCTATATAAGTTTAAGGAATACAGCATGATGGTTTGATTTACATATATTGTGAGATGGTGGCCAAGTTGGTGGGATCCTGGCTGCGTTTTGATTACCCGTCTTCTCCACTAATCCAGCAGATGCCTGAGAGTAGGGGCCTGAGGTGTCCTCAGCACCAACCAAACACTTGCTAACTTTATTGCTAACCGATCAGATTCTCTGCATGATGATAAAGTCATCAACACAAGTGTTTATGCTATTCTTTTGAACATGTCCAAGAATGTCGGCTCTCAGAATAATGGCTTAATATACCTGAAACACAATGACCCTACCACCTAGAACAGTGTTATATAGAAACCATTATTTCTACATCTCTGTATCCCAGTCACCAGTCACAAGCTTACAGCCGCTAGTAAAGTAGGAGGTATGAGAGCCTCATCACCAATCTAGGAGGTAGGGATTCAGTTCCAGGACATTCACATAAAACAATTTCTTGTTAGGAAAGAAAAATTGATCTTATTGCTTTTAAAAAGCAAAGCTTAAATAAATAAATATATAAATACGCCCTGGCCGGTGTGGCTCAGTTGGTTGGAGCATCATTCCATACATCAAAAGGTAGTGGATTCGATTCCTGGTTAGGGCACATACCCAGTTTGTGGGTTCCATCCCTGGTGCAGAAGGCAACCAATCAATGTTTCTCTCTCACATCCATGTTTCTGTCTCACTCCCCACCTTCCTCTTTCTGAAATCAATTAAAAAAAAAAAAAAGGTAATTACAATTGAATAATTTTAAAAATAACCCAATTTAAAAATGGGCAAAGTACTTGAATACACATTTCTCCAAAAAAGAGACATAAATGGCCAATAAGCACATGAAAAGATGTTTATCACCTTAGCCATCAGGGAAATCAAAACCACAATGAGAAACCACTCTGCACCTACCAGGATGGCTGCAATCAAAAAGACTGACAACATCAACTGTCAGCAAGTATGTGCAGAAAGTGGACTCCTCTTACACTGCTAGTAAGAATGTAAATGGTACAGCCACTGTAGACATAGTCTAGCAATTCCTCAAATGAATAAACATAAGGTCACTATATGACCCAGCAACCCCACCATATGACCCAGTAAATTACCCAAAAGAAATGAAAACATGTCCACATAGAAACGTGTACATTGCCCTCGCCAGTTTGGCTCAGTGAAAAGAGTGTCGGCCTGTAGACTGAAGGGTCCCAGGTTCGATTCCGGTCAAGGGCACATGCCTGGGTTGTGGGCTCGATCCCCAGAAGGGGGCATGCAGGAGGCAGCCAATCAATGATTCTATTTCATCATTGATGTTTCTCTTTCTCTCAAATCAATAAAAATATTTTTAAAAAACGTGTACATGAAAGTTAATAGCAACATTATTCATAATATCCAAAAAGTGGGAACAATCCAAATATCCATCAACTGGTGAGTGAGTAAGAAAACTATGATTATATCCATTACAATAGAATATTACTTGGTAATAAAAATGAATCGAGTATTGATACGTGCTACAACATGGATGAACCTTGAAAATATTATGTTAAGAAGCCACATATAGGCCCAGCAGGTGTGGCTCAGTGGTTGAGTGTTGACCTATGAACCAGGAGGTTATGGTTCAATTCCTGGTCAAGGCACATGTCCAGGATGCTGGCTCAATCCCCAGTGGGGGGTGCGTAGGAGGCAGCTGATCAAATATTCTCTCTCATCATTGATGTTTCTATCTTTCTCTCCCTCTCCCTTTCTCTCTGAAATCAATAAAAAATATATTTAAAAAAATAAAAAGGCCAGGGCATCAAAAATTTTAAGAGAAAAAAAGAAAAAAGAAAAAGCCCTGGCCAGCTTGGTTCAGTGGTTAGAGTATTGGCCTTCCATAGACCGAAGGGTCATGGGTTAGATTCCCGTCAGGGGCACATACCTGGGTTGCAGGTTCGATTCCCGGCACCCACTGGGATGCATTCCGGAGGCAACCAATTGATGCGTCTTTCTCACATCGATGTTTTTCTCTCTCTGTCCCCTTCCCTTCCACCCTCTCTAAAAAGCAATGAAAAAATATCTTGTGAAGATTAACAAACAACTAAACAAAAATTTTAAGATAAATCTTTAAATTAGAAATTTTTGAATAAACAAAAATTTAAAAAAATATACAGTAAGCTGAAAAATATTTGTCCCCGACACAAGGGATTAATCCAGAATTCCTACAACTCAACAAAAACATTCTAAAAACCTAATAGATAACAGGCTGCAGAAATATAAAGTCAATCAATAGTGAAAAGAACTTCAATTGTAATAGCAAAATTTTAAAAATGGAAATTACTATGGTCTGAATGTCTGTGTGCCATCTCCACAAAATTATATGTTGAAACCTAATGCCCGAGGTGATGGCATTAGGAGGTGGGGGCCTTTGGGTAGTGATTAGGTCATTAAGACAGAGCCTCATGAATGGGATTAGTGCCACAGAGAGCTAGGATAGAAGAAGTCTGTGACCAAAAGAGGGCCCTCATATGACTGTGCCCTGACTCAGACTTCCGGGCTCCAGAAATGTGAGAAATACATGTCTGCTGTTTGGTAACCAGTCTAGTATTTTGTAATATAGCAGCCTGAATGGGACTAAGACACAAATCAAATGGAGAACTTTTGCATCAAAATGGCAACAATTTCTTTCTGTATGTCTGTTTCATAGGCTCTCTGTTACATATTGACAGTTTTCCAGAGAACAGGACAGGTTTTAATAAGAGACTAGGCACTTTACACATGCACTTATTGAACTTTTATTATTATTATTATTTTTTTTTTGTAGAGAGGAAAGGAAAGAAATAGAGAGTTAGAAACATTGATTAAGCTGCCTCCTGCACACTCCCCACTGGAATGTGCCTGCAACCAAGGTACATGCCCTTGACCAGAATCGAACCTGGGACCCTTCAGTACGCAGGCTGACACTCTATCCACTGAGCCAAGCCAGTTAGGGCGAACTTTTATTTTTTTGTTTTATTATTTTTTAAAAATATATTTTAAATATGTTTTTTATTGACTTTTTTACAGAGAGGAAAGGAGAGGGATAGAGAGTTAGAAACATCGATGAGAGAGAAATATCAATCAGCTGCCTCCTGCAAACTCCCTACTGGGTATGTGCCCGCAAACAAGGCACATTCCTTGACCGGAATGGAACTGGGACCCTTGAGTCTGCAGGCCGATGCTCTATCCACTGAGCCAAACCGGTCAGGGCTTAAAATATATTTTATTGATTTTTTACAGAGAGGGATAGAGAGAAACATCGATGAGAGAGAAACATCGATCAGTTGCTTCCTGCACACCTCCTACTGGGGATGTGGCCGAAGCCAAGGTACATGCCCTTGACCGGAATCGAACCTGGGACCTTTCTGCAAGCCGACGCTCTATCCACTGAGCCAAACCAGTCAGGGCTTTATTGAACTTTTAAAACAACTAGAGGTAAAGATAGTAGAACAAACTGCTTAACTTGTCCAAGATCAATCCAGCCAGGGGCAGGGCTGGATTCTCACCTAGGTCAACTGGACCCCACAGCCTAGAAGGTGAAGTCAGTGCCACTCAGAACCCCCTTAAAAAATACCCAGCAATTTTGCCCAGCCAGTGTAGTTCAGTGGTTGAGCATCGACCCATGAACCAGGTGGTCACCGGTTCAATTCCTGGTCAAGGCATATGCCTAGGCTGCAGGCTTCTCTCTCATCTATCTATCTCTCTCTCTCTCTCTCTCTCTCTCTCTCTCTCTCTCTCTCTCTCTCTCTCTCCACCTTCTCTCTGAAATAACACACGCACACACACACACACACACACACACACATATACATTTTTTAACATATTTTTACTGATTTCAGAGAGGAAGGGAGAGAAAAACATCAATGATGAGAGAGAATCCTTGATCGGCCACCTCCTGCACGCCCCTCACTGGAGATAAAGCCCGAAACCTGGGCATGTGCCCTTGACTGGGATTGAACCCAGGATCCCTTCAGGCCGATACTCTATCCACTGAGCCAAACTGGCTAGGGCAATAAAAACATATTTTTTAAAAAAATGCCTAGCAACTTCCATGACAGCCAAGGATACATATAGGAACTTGTGCAGACAGTGCCCATAGGAACATAAATTGGCACAGTCTTTCTGGAAAATAAGTTGATAATATATACAAATGCTCCTCAACTTATAGTGGGTTACCTTCTTTTTTCCAAACTGACTGGGCTATATATAATGTGTTACCTTTTTTTTAAAAATATATTTTTATTTTTTATTTCAGAGAGGAATGAAGAGGGAGAGAGAGAAACACCAATGATGAGAGAGAATCATTGATCGGCTGCTTCTTACATGCCCCCTACTGGGGGTTGAACCTGCAACCCGAGCATGTGCCCTTGACTGGAACCGAACCCAGGACCTTTCAGTCCACAGGCCAACGTGCTATCCACTGAGCCAAACCGGCCAGGGCATGTGTTACCTTTAACTAGCAATAAACCATCACAATTTGAAAATATTGTAAATTGAAAATGTGTTTAACCTACAGAACATCCCACCTTTGCCTACATTTCTACTGCATGCATGTTACTTTTGCACCATTGTAAAGTTGAAAAATTGTAAACTTATCTGGACTGGGGTGGCTCAGTGGTAATCTTAAATCAGGGACTGTCTGTACAGCCCTACAGATGGCCCCTTCCTTATATATAAACCTGACCCTAATGAAATATATAATATAGGATATTATATAATTCTTAAGATCAGAATCTAAAAAAGATACACTGAATTTCCCACATTAGTTTTAAAGTGGAAAAACATTAATAATCTAAATGGCCAATATGAAAAGAATGATTAAATAAGTGATCATATAAATATTATGGGATATGATACAGTTATTTTAAAAGTATGAAATAATTATGAAGTTATCTAATGGCCCATTAAAGAATGCACATAAAAAAGCTGGAAGGCCCTAGCTTGTTTGGCTCAGTGGATAAAGCATCAATCTGCAGACTGAAGGGTCCCGGGTTTGATTCCAGTCAAGGGCACATGCCCGGAACATTTCTAGGGTACCATGCCTTTATCAGCCTGGCCTGCTTTCATCCCAGCTGGGTAGACTCCAGGTGAGTTTAGTAGAAGAGTCCCCATACTGACCCAGCTCCTACCTCACCATAGGAAGATCTGAGGCCCAGGTATGAAATACTAACGGGGACCCTGGAGTAATGAGTTGCAAATTGTGTCCTTGAAACTCTCCTCACACCAATCCAGGAGCCCTGGGCAATGATTACAGGAAGACGTGAGGGAGGAATGGGAAGAGGCAGCATGAGCAAGGGTGAGGGCAGCCCTGGTCCCGGTCTACTATCTCTGGGCACAGCTTCCCTAAATGGAAAGTGAGGCTTGGCCGGGACACTCACCAGAGCCTTGGCTCAAGCACACTGGGATTCTACCAGCCAGTAACCACCTTGGGCTTAATGAGACTATAGCCCATTCCACAGGCTCTGCTAACATGACACCAGAGGAAGGCTTTGGTGTACACTGGGTCAGAGTCGGCCTGACAACCACCTACTCTTGGAGCTAGCCTTCAGTCTCTCAGGCCACGGAGCTCACAGGGTAGATGGTCTAAGCCTGACTGCTCAACGGCATCCCATTCATTCTGATCAGTTTTCAAATGATGCAGACGACATGTTTACTCCTTAAATTAGTAGGTGGTCAGATGGTCCTGGCTATCCTTCCACTCAGCACATGCCAGGTCCCCATGGCAGGGCAGGGCTGGGGTTACCAGCTGACCCTCCCCAGTCAGGAGCTTCTCCACTGTACCTGTACCCGGTACCATCAGCACCATAACCTGTACCCTGAGCACCATCACCTCCAACCCTGGAGAAATTTAAAAGACTCCATCTTTCCAACCAGAGTGCAACCTCCCAGATTTAAAATTTCTGAATGTGTACTAGAAGACTACAAAGTATATATTTCCCTACTTATCCAAATGACTATGAAAATAAATTACAAATCCAATATTTGCCATTCAAGTTCCAGGGACTTTAAAAGAAGTCATGATCTGCACCAGCATCAAGAAGAAAGCATCTGCCAAAACCGGTTTGGCTCAGTGGATAGAGCGTCGGCCTGCGGACTGAAAGGTCCCAGGTTCGATTCCGGTCAAGGGCATGTACCTGGATTGCGGGTATATCCCCAGTAGGAGATGTGCAGGAGGCAGCTGATCGATGTTTCTCTCTCATCGATGTTTCTAACTCTCTATCTCTCTCCCTTCCTCTCTGTAAAATATCAATAAAATATATTTAAAAAAAAAGAAAAAAAAAAGAAAGCATCTATAGTAAGCATGCTTTATGTTCCGCTTTAACAAAGTAGCCAATCTGCCCATAAAGAAAGATTTTTTTTTTTAAATATATTTCATTGATTTTTTACAGAGAGGAAGGGAGAGAGATAGAGAGTTAGAAACATCGATGAGACTCTTTGGTCTCGGCGGCAGAAGCGAGATGACGAAGGGGACGTCCTCGTTCGGCAAGCGCCGCAACAAGACGCACACGCTGTGCCGCCGCTGCGGCTCCAAGGCCTACCACCTGCAGAAGTCCACGTGCGGCAAGTGCGGCTACCCGGCCAAGCGCAAGAGGAAGTATAACTGGAGTGCCAAGGCCAAGCGACGGAACACCACCGGGACGGGGTGCATGCGGCACCTGAAAATCGTGTACCGCAGGTTCAGGCATGGATTCCGTGAAGGAACAACTCCTAAACCCAAGAGGGCAGCTGTTGCCGCATCCAGTTCATCTTAAGGATTTCAGTGATTAGTCGAGCAATAAATCTCGGTTTTCAAAAAAAAAAAAAAAAAAGAAACATCGATGAGAGAGAAACATCGATCAGCTGCCTCCTGCACATCCCCCACTGGGGATATGCCCGCAACCCAGGAACATGCCCTTGACCGGAATCGAACCCGGGACCCTTCAGTCCGCAGGCCGACGCTCTATCCACTGAGCCAAACCGGTTTCGGCCCATAAAGAAAGATTTTATACAACAATGTAGGGTAGAGCTAGGCACAGGGAAAGGGCCTGAGGCTTAAATGGTGAAAGTGGAGAAGAAAAGAGAAGGAGGGTGGATGCAGAAGAACAGGAAGGAAAGGGAGCACACTGAAAGGTCTCAGTTGTGAACAGGGAGACTAGAAGGTTGACAATGTCAAGTTAGGCTGCTTCCTGGACAGAGGGTGAGGCTCTGGGGAGAAGGCAGGAGGAATGGAGGCAGAGATGGGCTCCTTCACTTACAGGAATAACCTAGTAACCAACGATGCTGGAAGAAACAGGGATCCCCAGAAACAAAACAGAATGAGAGAAAGGTGAGAGACTAAATTAGATTTATGTCTAAGAGTGAAGAGGAAGCAGCAGGACAGAAGCAAATAGCACACTCAGGAGGCAAGTTGGGGTACACGGCTCCAGGGCTGCAGAGCCAGAGGTGTGAGGACTGAGGGGAGCCTGTGTGCTTGGTGTGAAGCAGCTTCAGGAGGGTGGAAGAAACTGGGATCACAGACTGGAGTTAGTACAGAACAGAACAAGTCTCTTTGACGGGTAAGGAGCTGAAAGGATGGAGAAAGAGCAGACACTAAACCAAGAAGGTAGTAAGGTCACAGGAAAGCTGCTCTTAGGAGGAGGTCGGAGCCTGTCTGAAGGCAGAAGTCAGTCAAACAGGGAGCTGGAATCAATGGGGGCAGACACTGGGGGAATGAGTTGCCAACTGCGTCCTTGAAACTCTCCCCACACCAATCCCGGGCCCTCACTTCTAGTTGTCCTAAGAGATACTGGTGAGGAGAACAGGTGGGCCTTGAAGCAAAGGGATTTGAGACAAATGAGAGGCACACACTGGAGGGTACCAGGAATAAAGCCTGGAACACAAGTGCACAGAGGGTTAGAGACACGGATGAGGGTTAGGGCCCAGGCAGGAAAGCACAGAGAAGATCTAGATGGGAACACCCGCCATCTCCCAAAAGAGGTCAGAGAAGGTGGCTGTCTAGCCACATGAGGTCAGGCCCAGAGAAGCCAGGGAAGATAGGAGCACAGACACGCACACTCTACTTTCCCGGGTTGGTAACAACAGACCTGGAAAGCTCGGGACACCCAGAATGTTACAAAACCAGCTCAAAGTTGGGATTCTACTCAGGAACCCAAAGCTATAGTCCCTACCTTAGTACCCGCCGCTGTGCATCTGTTGGTTGCCTATATTAAGTCTCCTTAGGAGTTAGAGAGACAAGCCCAACAGCACACACATCACCTGGAGAAGAATCTGATAAGAAGTGAAGTGTTCAATACTCACAGGAACAATAAGCCCTTGCCAAGTCAATAAATTAGCTTCATCAACCTGGATGTTACGGAAGTTTTTCATTCCACATTTGCGGATTTCTTCAAGCTCCTGTTGGTTGACAAAGCATAAATGGGTGTCAAACAGAGGAAAGCACCACATATTAAGACTCCCTCAAATTAAAAACAGAGTGCCAGCACCACCAATGATAACATTTCACTGTGGACTAGATCATGCCTGGTCTGGTTAAGAGGCCCAGAGCCATGGTGGTCCCCTCAACCCATGCCCCAGACCAAGACAAGTCCCACCTTGGTGAACCCACAGTACTCAACAGGGTAAGTGACTGTGCTCCTACGAAAGCACTGCCTCCTCTCTGGGCTGTCACCACACAACAGGGGCACAAGAAAGGTACTACAGACCTGATTTCTAAATGAGATTTATTAAGCACTGACTATGTGTCAGACGGCGAGGATATAAAGATGAATAAAGTGGGACCAGGAGAACACACGTACCCACAAAGTTTTCTACCCAACGCTGTAAGTGCGATTTCAGGGCTCCACCTCAGCATGGGCACACAGCGAAGAGAACAACTATCCAGTCTGGGATGGGAGGGGGACAGAAAACCTTCACTGAGCCTCGGTTTCCTCAGCTGCAAAACAGGGATAGCAAGACCCAGAGCTGTAGACAATGAAGGGGAAACCACGTTGTAAGCAACAGAACCCCTTGCAAATATCAGGGATTATTATTATACAGTCAATGCAGCCAACACCATCTCATCCGGAAAGAATGACCACCCTGACTACTTCAACTATGCACCAACCAGACATTTCCCGCTGTTTTCCCAATAACTCAAGTGAACATCCAGTAGGTGTTACAGCCCAGCGTCCTCCATTCTCAGATACCTGGAGTGATGTGCTGCCCCCCAACTCCCCAATCGGGCCACTCATCCATGGCACAACAGCCTCCTCTACATCTCTTGGGTGCCTTCCCTTCTGCAACCCCGGAGCACCACCCAGCTGAGCCCGCCTCCTCTGCTGCACTGGAAGGACAGCCTCCTCACTGGTCGGGCTTCCTCCTTGGTGGTCCAACCCGTGAACCCCACCAGACCTGGAAGGAACCTCCTTGTTTTGGTGCTCTGGCTCACAATGGCATGGAGGCTCTGAATGAGTCCCCACATCAAATCCAAAAGGTATCTACACCCTCTATTCCGATCACACAGCTGACAGTTTACAAGGCACCCTAAGGACACAATTCCCAAAGAAGGGCAACTGAGCCAGTGCTACAGGTTCTAGGTTGGAGGATGTGTGATGCCTGGCCTGGAGTGGGCTGAGAAAGACAGCATGTCGAATGAACATGCAAGAGACAGGGGGCCACAGTGGCACCTCAGGGCAGATGACAAGCCCAAATTTCTTCCCACAGGGTCCTGCTGCTTGTTCAACCTTAGCTACCTACTACAACTGTCTAGGTCTGGGTCCCAGCCTGGAAAATTCTGGTCCAGCAAGTGTAGGGTGGTGAAGTTTGAAACGGATTTTATTTTATTTTTTTATTTTTATTTTTTTAATATATTTTATTGATTTTTTACAGAGAGGAAGGGAGAGAGATAGAGAGTTAGAAACATCGATGAGAGAGAAACATCGATCAGCTGCCTCCTGCACATCTCCTACTGGTGATATGCCCGCAACCCAGGTACATGCCCTTGACCGGAATCGAACCTGGGACCTTTCAGTCCGTAGGCCGACGCTCTATCCACTGAGCCAAACCGGTTTCGGCGAAACGGATTTTAAATAAGCTACAGTGGATGAGAGCCACTGCCACTGAGAGACTGAATTCCATGTCTAAGCAATGTGCAGCTTCAGTGAGGGAAGATGCTAGCGGCAATGGCTGTGACCCCTGCAGTGGGGGAAGGGGTGGTCTGGACCCTTTTCCTGAGCCTGCAGGAGGGAAAGCATGGAACCTGACAGACCACTTGCTAACTAGTCCTCCTACTAATGCCTGGGGCTCATCAGAAATGCTCACCTGGGAATTATGCAGTCTGGGCAGATTAAGGAAGGGGAAAAGATTGCACACCCACACGACCATCTTGGCCCACTCCTCTCCAAACAGAACGTAAGCTCTGTGAGGGCAGGTGTGAGGACAGGAATCAGGAAACCTCAGAAGCCCCAACACTTCAGGATAGTGAATAGATGGGAAGCTGGGGCTTGGGGAAGGAAAGGGCGCTCTGGAATGGGAAGGGATATCTATGTATTTTGATTTTCTGGTACTTGGCTCAAGATATTAGAGGTAAGATGCATGGCTAGAGACAAAAGATATCATGTCCTTAAGGGCCAAGTCCTACCCAGCTATCAAAAATGTAGACAGAAAAAAATTTCAGATAGAACTTCGAAATTAGACAATCAAAACCGAAGAAACAACAGGAGAATATATTCAATATCCATGAGACAAAATACATTTTAAAATATGAAACTATATTTTATGACTTCAAAAATCCATATACTAACAACATGAAGTATGGATGATAAATACAAGAATGTAAATTTCAAAAGAATTACAAAAATATGCCAAGATGGGGGTCAACTGCAATATAGCAGTGAAAAACTGAATCTTATATAAAAAAAGGAAAAAAAACAACAAAAGAAAAATTGCATCTTGTTCAAGAGAAAGGGAGGAACAAGTGAGCACTGTGCATAGGGGTGAGGAAAAGCACCCACTGGTGCTTTGATAGCAAGAGATACATGAACAAAGACTAAAGTCATACTGTGGGAGGAGGAGGCCACACACCTCCTGGCCAACGAAAAGGCAGCACTAATGGTGGCAGGGCTGGGAGGCTCAGGGAATCCAAAGTGCACCTACCAGAAATACATTCAACTTACCTTGCTCTCAAGTTAACCTCACCAAGACGGAAGAGGCAACATCCTTTGCATAATTCTAACCAACAAGGAAGTACTAATTATAAGACAGAAGTGAAAGAAACCAAGACAAACAAACAAGCAAGTCCGTCCCTAATCTCCAGGGGACACTGGGCAGCCCCCTAGGACAGTGTTTCTCAACAGGGTGGTGCCAGCATCCAGCAGAACTCAGCACTTGAGCATCCCAGCCCCGCCCATTAGATGCCAGGCATGGTGATACCGCCCCACCCTGATTTCCCAATGTCCTGAAGAGTCCAGTTGCTGAGAACCATTGGCACTACCAGGGGCCAGGGTGCTAAAAGTCCTGCATTGCACAAGATGATGGTGCAGACAAGAACTATTCAACCCAAAATGCCAATAACACCTCCACTGAGGAGAAGAACTTAGAGAAGATGGATTCAAGTCATTCAGAGAAAAGATAGATTCATCTGAAGGTATGAAACTCGAAAAGGCAAGATGACTCAAGAGTACTGACAGATCCTCAAGCAAAGCTGCACCCCTGTACTGAGAATGAGCCTGAGAATGAAGAACTGGGGAAGGAATATAATGAAACCAACGCAAACTCAAGAGTTCAAATTTCAAATGATGGATGAAAGGACCCAACGAAGAAAAGTGTGAGAGAGGGCACTCTAGAAGAACAAAGTCAGGAAAGCTATAGCCAAGAATGACGGAAACTTTACAAAATATGCCCCACAAAGGTTTGTTTCAGTTCTGCTCAGAGCAAGAGGCAGTCCCGTCAGCTGCTCGGGGCTGACAAACCAAGAGCTCAAAGGAAAGCAGAACCAGGCAACTCACACGTTTCTCCCCGTGGGGGTAAGCAGGCTGCCCAGCCAGGGTAAGTGATGAGGGAGGAAAAGCAATGCTTCTCACAATGAGGTCCATCTCTGAGCCCACATGTGTGTATTGCAGGACGTGAAAAAGAGCCTGGGTGTGCTTATCAGCTCTTCAAAGGGGGAAAAGCTCATTCCCCACAAACTGCAGCTCAGAGAGCTTGATGCTCACTCCAGGTCAAAGTGTGGCATGCAGCAGAGAAGAGCCACTGCCTAACAGCTCTGCAGGAACCAACAGGGAGGTGGCCTTGGCCCCAGCAGGAGTGCACTGCTCCAAGTCCTGCACAAAAGGCTCAGCTCAAACAGTGAGAGACAGGGTACAGTTGTACACAGTAAGCACTCTGTCACACAACTCCAATGTGTGCAACGAAGTTTGGGCAAAGTATTTATAGCTTGTGGCCGCGGTCCTCTTTAAGAAATCCAGACAGAGGAAAAATCAGCTGTGCAAGTCAGGGCTGCTTCAGATGTCTTATCACTACTCTGGACCAGCAGGTCTCAAGGTAGGGGGTGATTGTAGTTTTCAAAAGCATATTCCTTATCATCCTGTAATTTTCATTTGCAAAGTAGGAAAAGGTGCTCTGTGCCCCAAGAGAACTACAGGAAGTAAAGCTGAATGCCATCTTCTTGGCTGTTGAGGCTGGGTTGAGAGAGAGAAGCGCTGCTCTGTAGAAGCCTGCAGGTAAGAGCATGGGTGGCCCAGCAGGCAACAGCAGAGGGTAACAGCTTCACAGAAGAGAAGCTCTGAGATGGGCCTTGAATGATGGGAGAAGCCAAACTTCTAGAGAGAAGAGAACAGGCATTTGTGTGTGGGAAATGTACTCAAAAACATTAGAAATCACAGGGGAAAGTTTTAGGGAAGTTTTAGAGTTTGGCTAGAGTGAGTATTAACTTTGGGGACTTCTCCAGGGTATGTGCCCAAGCCCCTTGGGAAGTTATTCAACACCCATAGAGAGGTGGGGGTGGGTCAGGGGCAGAGGGGGTAGAGAAGGAGGGAAAAGAAAGATGGACTCGTGCCCAGGCCCCCTATAGATCTGCAGAATCAGAACCTCCTGAGTTCAGCTGGGGATCCTCAGGTGACAATGATATGCACCCTGCTTAAGAACCACCGCACTCATCCAACTGGAGCCTTCTAGCAAGGAAGACACTGAGGCCCTGATTTAGTGCCATTTCCAGTTAGAAATAAGCTTCTAAAAGAGCTAACATCGCCCCAGCTGGTTTTTCTCAGTGGATAGAATGTTGGGCTATGGACTGAAGGGTCCCAGGTTTGATTCTGGCCAAGGGCACATGTCGGGGTTGTGGGCTTCATCCCCAGTAGGGGGCATGCAGGAAGTAGCCGATCAATGATTCTCTCTCATCCTTGATGCTTCTATCTCTCCCCCATCTCTCTTCCTCTCTGAAATCAATAAAAATATACTTAAATACATACATACATACAAGAATTAACATCTATCAGGGCCAGGTGCATGGAAACTATATAAGTTCTGAAGTTGTTTTATTTTTTAAAGTGAATGCTGCCCTGGCCATTGTGTGGTTCATTTGGTTGGGTGTTATCCCGTGTACCAAAAGGCTGCTGGTTTGATTACTGGTCAGGGCACAGGCCCGAGTTGTGGGCTCAATCCCAGATGGGAGGTGTGCAGGAGGCAGCCAATCAATGTCTCCTTCTCACATTAATGTCTCTTTCTCTCTCTAAAAAAAAAAAAAAAAAACAATAAAAACAACTTTAAGGAGTGAATGCTGATTGCAGCTTACAGTGCTTATTTTACTGTTCTCTATTCTGAAGATTCCTATAGGTAACAGGATCAGAATATCCCAATCTCCAACCATGCTCTTCAACATTTATTTTACATATTATACATAGAAATACTATTTGATCTGGCAGACGGTTGCTTCAACAGTTGCCAAATAATCAGTGGACTAGAAAGAGCAGAAGCTTCTGGGTTAGGCAGGGCTGGCCTCAACCCTACCAGCCCCACCCTCCACACCAACCTGAAGCTCCAAAAAGTCTACCATCTTACCTGAAAAAAATGTAAGAAACCTACTTCACAGGGCCCTAATGAAAATTACAAAAAATGTTATATGGTGCTTAACACAACACCTCTGTAAGTACTCAATTAATGGTAGTTTTACTCCCTTCCAAAATTGTATCACCGTATTTCTTAAAATAATAAAGTTTTACCCTAGCTGGTTTGGCTCAGTGAATAGAGCACTGGACTGCAACTGGAAGGTCCTGGATTCGATTCCAGTCAAGGGCACATATCCCAGTTACAGGCTGGATCCCTGGCCCTGGTAGGGGTACGTTGGGGAAGGCAACCAATCGATGTGTCTCTCACACTGATGTTTCTTTCTCTCTGTCTCTTCCCCTTCCTTCCACTCTCTCTAAAAAATCAATGGGAAAAGACTAAGGACACAGACAATAGGGTGGTGAAGGCCGGGGGGTGGGGATGGGGTGCTTAAAGAGGTCAATGGGGGGGACGACAAATGTAATACTTTCAACATTAAAGTTTTTTTTTAAATCAATGGGAGCCCTAGCTGGTTTGGCTCAATGGATAGAGCATTAGCCTGCGGACTGAAGGGTCCCAGGTTCAGGGTACATGCCAGGGTTGCAGGCTCAATCCCCAGTAGGGGGCATGAAGGAGGAAGCCAATCAATGATTCTCTCTCATCATTGATGTTTCTCTCTTTCCCTCTCCCTTCATCTATGAAATCAACAAATATATATGTATGTATGTATGTATATATATATATATACACACACACACACACACACACACACACACACACATATATATATATATATTTATTTATTTTAAATCAATGGGGGGGAAAATATCCTTGGGTGAGGATTAACAAAACAACCAAAAAATCGGTCTATGACCAGAACTCATGGGGTCTTAAATTAGATATAAATTTTTAGGTGTTAGCACAAAGCTTTCAGAAATGCCCTGATCGATTATATCTCAATTTCAAAATAAACAAACAAAAAGGCAGGGGCTTGCTAACAGCACATCACCACAATTGCCTCTGGAGGGCATCAGCTTAGGGTGTCATCACCTTCAAAATCCTAACAAAGAATAAGAATGGAGAGATGCTAGGGAAGGTGCATGCCTTTGGTGCAAGAAGCATGCACCAAATGCAGCCACATGAAAAGCAGCAGCAAGACACTGAGAAAGGGTAAAAAGAAGTGGTTGGTTATAACAACACCCTGCAATGTTTACAGCTCATAGGATATGACTGAAAGTTCACAACATCCGAGATAGCAAATCAGACATACTGGCTTCATTTTATAGATCATAAAGACAAGGCCCAAGTTACAGACCTTGTACAGGGCAGGCCCAGACTAGAGCCAGAGCCAGAAATCATTCCCTTCATAATATCAGCTACACAAAGCAGTCAGGGTGGTGAACACTTACACTGGCAATAGGCAGTGTAGAGGCTCCTATTTTTGGAGTAGGATCCTGGGAGGGCTTAGCTTGCTCTGGAATAGCACTTTCCACGATTTATAATAACAAAAGCATGAACGTATACAGTATTTACACCAGCCCTTCACAACTAATCATTAAATGTTTATGTTGTGCAAGGAACGTTTCTAGGCTCCTCCTGGCCAGGCAAAATGAAACCTGGCAGATGGAGCCGGGTGTCTGAGAGAAAATAACACAAATCTGCCTTAAATCTAAGTACAGGATCCCTCTCAAAATACCAGTTACACAATTGGTAGGAGATTTAGTAATATGCAAGACCTACTCCTTGTTTTTATGAGACAGTAGAAAAGTAACTAATTTTGACAAAAATGCACTTTCCAAGACTGCACAAAGCAACCAGTGGCAATGACAATAAATCATTACTTCAATGTAATTAAATACTGTAAATCTAAACATAAGGCTTCAGAGCTCCAAACACAATTCTCTTATTTCAATTAATACTCAGCAAAGAGAGGGGGGCCCACATCAACACATTACCCCTTCCATGGGGCAGCAGGATGTTAGCTATCTTACACTTACTTATTATTACAACTAAAACACTTAGCTATTCTCATAACTCTACTAAGATTCTATTATCCCTTTTGGTAAATCAGAACTCTGAGGCTCAAGGTGAAGACACAAACGAGCCCAGCCAGCATGGCTCAGAGGTTGAGCATCGACCTATGAACCAGGAGGTCTTGAGTTCGATTCCCGGTCAGGGCACATGCCTGGGTTGCAGGCTCAATCCCAGTGTGGTGCGACCAGAAGGCAGCCAATCGATGATTCTCTCTCATCACTAATGTTTCTATCTCTCCCTCTCTGAAACCAATAAAAATATATTTTTTTAAAAAGTTACAAACGAGTACAAGGCATAAATCAAGATCTGACCTCAGGTCCGTTATCTGGCCACAGCACACTACTCCAGGGAAGTGGGCCACTTGTCAAGAAGTCATTCTAGCCGAAACCGGTTTGGCTCAGTGGATAGAGCGTCGGCCTGCAGACTGAAAGGTCCCAGGTTCGATTCCGGTCAAGGGCATGTACCTGGGTTGCGGGCACATCCCCAGTAGATGTGCAGGAGGCAGCTGATCGATGTTTCTCTCTCATCGATGTTTCTAACTCTCTATCTCTCTCTCTTCCTCTCTGTAAAAAATCAATAAAATATATTTAAAAAAAAAAAAAAAGTCATTCTAGCCCTAACCGGTTTGGCTCAGTGGACAGAGCGTCAGCCTGCAGACCAAAGGGTCCCAGGTTCAATTTCAGTCAAGGGCATGTACCTTGGTTGCAGGCTTCTCCCCAGCTCAGGTCCTGGTTGGGGCTCATGCAGGAGGCAACCAATTGATGTGTTTCGCTCACATCCATGTTTATCTCTGTCTTTCCCTCTCTCTCTTCTACTCTCCCTAAAAATCAATGGAAAAAATATCCTCGGGTGAGGGTTACAAAAAAAGAAAAAAAGAAGAAGTAAGCCTAAGAAGACATGACTGAAAAGGACACTCAGCACAGGTTTTAAGGAATGCACTACCTACACACCTCTGGACAAGTGTGGCTCAAGCCCCAGCTGAGCAAGCTCTCATGCCAGCTCCATACAGTCAGCTTCCAGCCAGCAGCCTCACTCCTGGAATGTATTTGTCTCCATCTGAACATGGGTGTGCCTGGCATTCTTGACCTACATCATACACTCGAGTCCAGCACCCCTCACCAGACTGAGAGCTCCTCCAGGGCTGGGACACAACCTCTTCAAGTCTGTCCACACTAGAGCCAATGACACAGAGCCTCCAACAGGACAAGTGAGAATGGCGACTGCTTGTGTAAACCATGTCATGGATCCTTCTGTAAGTTTAGTTGTGCTGATTTTTCTTAACAACAGGTACACTAGTATGAAGCAGACATTTACAAACCATCTCAGAAAGGGCTCAGAGGCTGTTCAACTTCTGAGTTATATACAACCTCTCCCTCACCCCATGACAGTCAGGTAGCATCCCCTCTTAGAAAGACAGAGAGCAGCGCCATGAGCACTGGCTTTAACATTAGTGACTACTTTGGTGGCAAATGTACCTCCTGGGCTAGGACTTGTCAAAACAGTATTTCACTTCTCTGCTGAACTATGCTAGTAAGAAGTACAAGCAAAGTCTGACAAGATAGCCCAGCCTGTTTGGCTCAGCAGTTGAGCGTAGACCCATGAATCAAGAGGTCACTGGTCAGGGCACTTGCCCCGGCTGTGGGCTCAATCCCCAGTAGGGGGCATGTAGGAGGCAGCCAATTGATGTTTCTCTCTCATTGATGTTTCTATCTCTCCCCTCCCTTTCCTCTCTCACTAAAATCAATAAAAATTTTTATGTTTTTAAAATCTGACAAGATAATGAAGCACAGAAAACTATAATCAACACAGACCTGGAACTGTTAAAATAGAACAAAACCCAAACCACCACCTTATCCAAAATGAATCCGACTCTCCACCCTGTCCCTCCTTAAAAACCAAAGCAGCCATGTGAAAAGCAGGAGTAAGAACCTGAGACCAGGAAGAGCTGGGCAGTCAGTGAGTGCGCTTGGCTCACGGCTGGCCTGTGGATGGCACCCTATAAGCTTCAGCCTCCTGTCTGTAGGGGCCTCTAGAAGCTCTGGAATTCTAGAAAGACTGTGGAGTGGCAGGAGGAGAAATGGAATATCAGAAGCAACATTTCACCTTTTCTGCTTCAAGGCTAAAGAAAAGACAAAACTATTATTTCTGGAACTGCAACTACTCATTCAAGAGTTGCCTTAAGCCGACCCGGTTTGGCTCAGTGGATAGGTCGGCCTGCGGACTGAAGGGTCCCAGGTTCGATTCCGGTCAAGGGCATGTACCTTGGTTGCGGGCACATCCCCAGTGGGGGGCGTGCAGGAGGCAGCTGATAGATCTCTCTCATCGACATTTCTGACTATCTATCCCTTTCCCTTCTTCTTTGTAGAAAATCAATAAAAAATATATTAAAAAAAAAAAAAAGAGTTGCCTTCAGCCCTGGATGTTTTGACTCAGTGGATAGAGCGTCAGCCTGCGGACTGAGGGGTCCCAGGTTCGATTCCAGTCAAGGGCACATGCCTGGGTTGTGGGCTTGATCTCCAGTAGGGGGCATGCGGGAGACAGCCAATCAGTGATTCTCTCTCATCATTGATGATATATCTCTCTCTCCCTCTCCCTTCCTCTCTGAAATCAATAAAAATAAATTAAAAAAAAAAAGAGTTGCCTTCAAACCCCCCTCCCAGGTCAGCACCTTTTGCTGCCTTCCATAGCACCTGGGCTCACCTTTGGACACAGCAATTGTCACTACACTGTATGTACATTCAGAACAGGAAGAACCAAATACACAGGGAGAGTTTCCGAGATACTGGGAAGACAAATTTTGAATTCCAGAGCCTTTTGATTTTGTTGGAAAAAGTAAACGTCTTAAAAACAAACATTCACACAGCTGTCTCAGTAAACTTCTCACCTAAGAACAGGTTTCTTCAAGAGGTAGGAGAGCACTGCAGGTTAAGAGAATGGGCTCTGCCTCGGTGGCGAGGTCATGTAGGCCAGCCTGCCCCTACCTGGCCTCAGCACCACTCCTATCATCCCTCCAAACCTCCTCTCTTGCCAGGCTGCTCTTCTCACTGCCCTTGAATATGTCTTCCTCACTCCCAATAATAATATCTACATGTAACTCGCACTTAGTATGTGTCAAGCATTCTTCTAAACACTGATGCATATTAACTCTAACCTGCACACACAGATGAAGTAACTAATGTACAGAGGTTAAGTAACTTGCCCAGGTTCACTCAGCTAAGACACTGCAGGCCCAGGACTCAAACTCCAGAATCTGAGCTCTTAACCGCTAAGCTGTATTTTCCCTCAATAGCTTTGCCCCTAATAAAAGACTCTTCCCCCCCATCCCCCTTTTTAATTGGGAAGAGAATTAAGATTATCTATGCCCTCAAGAACAGACATGAGGAGCCAGGCCAGAGGAGACACACACAGGCAAAAGCACTAACAAGTGAGAGGCCTGCCGCTTGTCACAGATACTGCAGAGGGGATACACAGGATCCCTCAACTGAAAAGCTATGGCTTCTCTGCCACCTGTCCTTAAGCCCATCAACATCTCCCTTCATGATACCCCTTCACGTAGAGGCAGCTCTTCCAGTGGCTGGCTGAAGAACTTAGCACTGCCAAGGCAGAGGGAGGGACGGCCCCTAGTTCTGGAGGGCCAAATGTGCTGGACATGCCAGCCTAGAGTAAAACCAGGCCAGTTCCCCAATGCTTCTGGAGAGCACCTCAGAGGCTTGCCTAACTAAAACCCAAGGAGGGCCGAAACCGGTTTGGCTCAGTGGATAGAGCATCGGCCTGTGGACTGAAAGGTCCCAGGTTCGATTCCGGTCAAGGGCATGTACCTGGGTTGCGGGCACATCCCCAGTAGGAGATGTGCAGGAGGCAGCTGATCGATGTTTCTCTCTCATCGATGTTTCTGACTCTCTATCTCTCTCCCTTCCTCTCTATAAAAAATCAATAAAATATATTAAAATAAATAAATAAATAAAACCCAAGGAGGGACAGCACAAGGTCAGAAGCATGCAGCCATGTTGGGGGAGAGGTAGATTGTGACTAGGGTTCCCCAGGGCATCTCTCATCACCATGGCCCACATCCATTCTCAGGAATGAAAGCTATTTTCAACCTCACTGACTGCCAGGCTCCTTTCCTCTTCAATTACCAAAACCCTGCTCATTCTGAAAAGTCAGACTAAGTTCAGCCCTGTCAGAGGGTCTTTCCCTCCGCCGGAGGCCATTATTCAGCGGGCACATGCATCCAGCAGAGAGTGGACAGACCAGGATTTCTTTGTTCTGGGTACATGCCCTTCTCCCTTACTGAGCTCAAGGAGGAGGTGTTCCTTGAAGCTGAGTCTTAAAAGACAAGAAGTTACCCTGGTGCAGAGAAGAGACAGGGACGCCCTCAAGAGACCCAGGGTGTGTAGAGCGGGATTCCACGGACTAGTGGGAAAAGAAAAGACTGGAAAGACCAGACCTTGAAGAAATATGGTAAGGAATGTGGGTTTTTAAATACACAGTCCTGACCTACTCAATTTGGTTCCAATCTCTGAGAGTAGGGCCTGGATATGTGCACTTCTCTTGGATGAACTACTGATTAGGGATCATGTGGGACTGAGGACAGACTGGTGAGGAGTAAAAGGAAACCACTAGGAATCTGATGCAGGTATCCCATCACAAATGGGGATGGATAGCTCGAACTAAGGGAGTGGCAGTGGGGATGGAGAAAAGACAGGCAGTGAACAGGGATAAAGGCATATATAGTTCAGCAGAATCTGGCAAATAGCTAGATGTGGGAGAAAAGGCGAGCCCGGCTCCCCCAGGTATCTCCCTGGCAACTGAGTAGACAAGTGGATCAATACCTAAGTAAAGCAAGACAAAGTGCAGGACACAGGATGAGCTTAGATTTAACCGCTTCCAGGTCTATGTGCCATTCAAAGGGAAACTCTCAAGATGGTGGGATAAAGAGTCTGTGCTCAGAAGGGATGTCTTCATGGTTCTATAAGCTTGACTACTGCAGCAAAGAAAATAAATATTAAGCATTCAGTGATATTTCTCAAATGGAATGAGAATATTTTCATGTGTACTGGTAAAATAAAACTCAAAGTCAACTTTAGAGTTGTAACAAGTTCAGAAAAGGTCCAAGCACTAAGACAAATGTTTTTGTTCTAGTAAAAACCTTAAGAAAAGGTCCCAAATGTTGCAATAACTGAGTATACTTTCCTATTAAAATGTCCCAATTATATATATATATACTAGGGGCCCGGTGCACGAAATTCGTGCACTGGGTGTGTGTGTGGGGGGGGGTGTCCCTCAGCCCAGCCTGCCCCCTCTCACATACTGGGAGCCCTCAGGCGTTGACCCCCATCACCCTCCAATCACCGGATCGGCCCCTTGCCCAGGCCTGACGCCTGGGCAGGGGACCCTCATTTCCCCCTGATCACTGGTTCTGCCCCCCGCCCAGGCCTGATGCCTCGGCCAGAGGAGTTGATCCTCATCACTCTCCGATCACCAATCACCGGATCGGCCCCTTGACCAGGCCTGAGGCCTCCAGCAGGGGTGTCAGGCCTGGGCAGGGGACCCCCAGCTCCCCGCGGTTGCAGGCTCCGCCCCTGCCCAGGCCTAACACCTCTGGCCTAGGCGTCCGGCCCGGGCAGCGGGGACCCGCAGCTGCAGTGGCCCCACGATCATGGGCTCCGCTTTAGGCCCAGGCAAGGGACCCCTAGCTCCTGGGACTGCCAGCTTCGACCGTGCCCAGCTCCCACCGCTGGCTTCGCCCCTACTTCCTGCTATCACTGGCCAGGGCGGAAAAGGCACCTGATTCTCCGATCATGGCTGGGGGGCAGCTCTTAGCTCCCCCCTGGGTTTCCGATCACTGTCAGTGGCAGGGGCTTCTTCCTGCTTTCCCTTTCGCCTCCCTGCATTGTGCCTACATATGCAAATTAACCTCCATCTTGTTGGCAGTTAATTTGCATATAGCCCTGATTAGCCAATGAAAAGGGTAGCATCGTACGCCAATTACCATTTTTCTCTTTTATTAGTGTAGATATATATATATATATATATATATATATATATATATATATTTAAGTATGTTTTTATTGATTTCAGAGAGGAAGGGAGAGGGAGAAAGAGAGAGAATCAATGATGAGAGAGAATCATTGATTGGTTGCCTCCTGCACACCCCACACTGGGGATTGAGCCCCGCAACCTGGGCATGTGCCCTGACCTGGAATCGAACCGTGACCTCCTGGTTCATAGGTCGACAACTGAGCCACGCTGGCCGGGCCAATTATATTTTAGTAGAGAAACATTTATAAAGTATATGGTTAAAGGAGGCTGAAATTGTCCCAACTTTCTGGGAAGCTTGAATTCAGGATAAAAAACACAATGCTTTTCTCAATTCCCCAAAACCTAGTGGATTCAGGACACTTACACTGGCAAAGCATCATTTGTAAAACTCCCTTCACCTGCTGACATATAAAACACCAATACCAGACACACTCACTGCTCTATTGTGTTAGTTACCCAACCTTATAGAATATAAATACCTGTACTCAAAAGCAAACTCGTTCACCCGGACAAGGTTGGCTCAGTGTATTGAGCGTCAGCTTGTGGAATGAAGGGTCCTGGGTTCGATTCTGGTCAAGGGCACATCCCCAGTGGGGGGTGTGCAGGAGGCAGCCCATCAATGGTTCTCTCTCATCTTTGATGTTTCTCTCTCTCTCTTGCCCTTCTTCTCTGAAATCAATTTAAAAAATAAAATTTAAATTAAAAAAAAAAAACGATTAAAAACTTAAAAAAACACCCACACAGCTTGCCCTAGCCGGTTTGGCTCAGTGGATTGAGGGTTGGCCTGTGGACTAAAGGGTCCCGGGTTCGATTCCAGTTAAGGGCACATGCCCAGGTTGTGGGCTCAATCCCCAGTGGGAGGTGTACAGGAGGCAGCCGATCAATGATTCTCTCATTGATGTTTCTATCTCCCTTTCCCTTCTCTGAAATCAATATATATATATATATATATATATATATTTTTTTTTTTAAAAAGCAAACTAGTTCATTGCTAAGTACAATTAATTCCAAGGAATTAACTGTTACTTAGTGACTCCTACTCATTCACAAATGATTATGGATTGAAAGTATATCAATATGGAGTCCTGAGTAAACATCATTTAAACAGCATTAAAAGATTGCTACATAAACAGATTGCTACAGCCTGGCCTGTGTGCTCAGTGGCTGAGTATCCACCTATGAACCAGGAGGCCATAGTTCGGTTCCAGGTCAGGGCACATTTCTGAGTGGTGGGCTGGATCCCCGGTGGGGGGTGTGCAAGAAGAAGCCAATCAATGATTATCTCTCATCAGTGAGGTTTCTATCTATCTCTCCCTCTCCTTTCCTCTCTGAAATCAATAAATTATATTATAGAAGGAAAAAAAAGAAGACTGCTACAGCCCAGCTGGGGTGGCTCAGTTGTTGAGAGTCAATTCATGAACCAAGAGATCACTGGTTCAATTCACAGTCAGGGTACGTGCACAGATTGTGGGCTCGATCCCCAGTAGGAGGCATGCAGGAGACAGTCGATTCTTCATCTCTCTCTAAAATAAATAAAAACGTTAAAAAACAAAACACTGCCACAAATGTCAAATACTCATCTCAACCGTTACACAACTAATAAAATGTCACTCCTCTCTTAAATTCACAAATTTTCCCACTGAGAAAGTCCTTCTGGGAAAATGCTCAGCTGGAGGGCCCATAGGGGAGATGTGTGCAATTGAGGGCTGAAGATAAGTGAGTGAACAGCAATCAATTTCCTTAGCCACACCTTCGGTTTCACTTTTGTAGCTATTTCCCTCCTGATTGCAGCAATAGTTACAATCTGGTCGTTGCCATCAATGCTGAACTCACTGCCTGCACATTAAAATGTACTTAATGTCTTATTAACATTGTAATTCCTAAAAAGGGTTCTGAAAAAGGCTTAAAAAAAAAAAAAAAAAAGGCTAACTCTTTCCGCCAGTGATTTTCAACCTTTTTCATTTGATGACACATATAAAACTAATTACTAAAATTCTGCAGCACGGCAGAAAATACATTTTTTGCCGATCTGACAAAAAAAATAGGTATAATTTTTATTCATTCACACCAACAGCTACTGTGGTGTTGGCTGTTGTCAATTTTTTTATTTGACAATCTAAGGGAAAAGAGGTCAGTGTCTCTGACTAAATAATCAGATAGTTACATGCTTTAAATATTCCTGCAGCACACCAGTGTGCCTCTTGTTGAAAAACGCTGCTTTTAGCAAATGTTTTTTTAATTAATACTTCATTATACTCACTTTGCCTAAAATAATTTCTCAGCCCCATATATGCAAATCGCTCTACCTTTAATAATTTGTTTTACACTCTCTGCAGACAATAATTGTTACAAAGAAATCTCTGAATCTGAGTGTCCTGGAAAATAGTTTTTGAGGAAATCTAAAGTTTTTAAAGATGTAATCCACTTGATTATGCAACATGTTTACCTTTTACCACAGAAAATCCCTTTTATTTCCACCCATATATTGACCAAACTGCATCAATCCATCTTTTTTTTTAAAACTAATCAAGCTTAAATACTGACTCTCAGAGCCAATGATCAACACTATGAAACCATCATTCCCTCACTGAATTGAAAGAATTTCCATCCATAACTCAAGAAACTGCATACCCCTCCATGCATCCTTGGAATAAGAAAGCATAACAAGAAGCATGGAATTTGGAGCCAAGGAGATTAGCATCTCATCTCTCCCCCCTCAGGTTTGCTACTCCACCTTGAGCAACACTCAACCTATATCTAAGCCTCACAATTTTCTCATTTCTAGAATAAAGATGACAATGCACTAACTTTAAGTGTTACTAAAAAGAAAGCCAACGAATCTCCCGGTAGTTCATTTTCTCACCTACAAAATGGCACTTAATAGGTACTCAGTCAATGTTACATATTTTTTCTAAGCTCCAATTTGTTTAAACACAAAAAATTTTCAAAAACCATAGTAACTCCCCTCTGAGAACCCCAAATTGGGTCAACTGGGCTAGATTAAGGGATACCATAATGAATTAGGTCAAGATCCCTGCCCTTGAGGAAGTCAGACCCAGTAGGAAAGACAAGTCTAACACAAATCAGATTGTGACAAGTGCTCCAAAAGAAACATAAAGTGCTGCAGCAGCATTTGAGATCTTGCTTCCTGGCAACTGTCACTTTTGGCTCAAATAAACTCATAAAAATTCTTTAAATTAAAAAAAAAAAAAAAAAGGAAGAAAATGCGGTAGTCACACAGAGAAGGAAACAATTTGATCTGAAGGAGGACCACACACCCTTCACAGAAGAGCTGGCGCTGGAGTTGAACCTGGGACTAACCTGGAAGGGAGGAGAGGCGAAGGAAGGTAGGGAGCCTTTCTCAGGTAGAGCAAACAGGTGTGCAAAGGGAGACCCCATAACAAGCCAGGAAGAGCAGGGGGCTCTGCAGCCAGAACTGAGATCACAGCTCACTCTCTCTCCCTAATAGAAAAACGTGGGCAAGCCAACGAATCTCTGCCTTCCATTTTCTCACCTACAAAAAGGGGCATAACAGTGTTTATTTAACTAGGGATTAAACATGATCATGACTGTGAAGTACAGGGCTGCACAGAGTAAAAGCTTGCTTTTTCTTTTCTTTTTTAAGGTAGCTGCCCGGTAGGCGTGGTCGCGGTTTGATTTGCCCTGGTTTCCAGCTCATCCCCAAGTGTGGGACGTGCAGGAGGCAGCTGATCGATGATTCTCTCATCATTGATGTTTCTATATCTCTCTCCTCCTCCTTTCTGAAGTCAGTGAACACATGTTTAGATAGATAGATAGATAGATAGATAGATAGATAGATAGATAGATGATAGATAGATAGACAGACAGACAGACAGATAGATCAATAGATAGATAGAAGCTACTGTGAAGGTGAGAGAGTAGTGGGAAGCCAAGGGGTTAGAGGGGAGACTAAACAGGTGACTTTCGGGGCCAATCTAAGAGCCTTGCAGCCAAGTAAGAAGTCAGGACTGCCTGCTGAAGGCAGTGAGACCACAGAGGTCTTCAATAGGAGCGAAAGGAGTCGATCCTTGCTCTAGAAAAAGAGCCCTGGTGTCCCTGAAGGAGAATCAGAGCAGAGCGCTGGGGGGAAGCACCGGACAGATAAGGGTATGAATTCAAGCCATTGCATTAAGACTGAGGAAGGAAAGGCTCGCACTCAAGACGTCTTCCTACACAGTCCAGCTCACACGGCGTCATGGCTGACCCGCGTTTGGGGAGGGGAGCAGGGAAGTAGGATGCCGGGGTGAAAGGTGGGATCACTGGCAGAGAAGAGAAGAGGGCTCTTCTTTTCTGTGGCCACTTCCAAGCGAGTTTTACGAAGTGAAATACCGTCTCCAGCCCTCAGGGAACAAAAGGGAGGAAACGTTCCCAGGGAGGGAGGGCCCAGAGGCTGAGCCTCCAAGTTCAATGTCCAGCTCCACCGAGCACTGCTCTGTCCCGGAGGAACCCCAGCTCTTTCGATCCCCTAGGAAGCCAGCTTCTGGGGCTTTTTTTTTTTTTTAATTGTATTTTATTTCCGACCCAGTGCAGCTCCACAACGCGCCCGGAGGCCGACTCACGAGCGCCGGCAAACACGCCCGCGCAAGAGCGAAGCCAGTGCAGCACCGGCGCTTCTCGCCCGAGAAGCCAATTAGCAAGGACGCACCCCGCTGCGTCCAAGATACAAAGTACCGAGTTATTTTTATAAACTTTGGCTGGTTCCGAGCCTAACGACTGAAGCCAACCCCCCACCGCCGCCTCAACCCCCCCCCCCCCAAAAAATGGCACTTGGCTTCCTCGGGGCCCAGGAGATCGGGGTGACTAAGTGGCGGGTAAGGAGGGAGACGGGGAAGGAGAGCCGCGCCGCGGTCGGGACCAACCGCCGGGTGACTCTGCAGTCCCGGGGCGGCAGTTCGCCGGGATCCGGCGCAGTTTCAAACGCCCCACCAAGAACGGACCTAACTTTCCGCACCCGGCATCCTCCCTCCTTCCTTCCCCGGCCCCAGCGCCCCCGCCTCCCGAGCGGCGGCCCAGAGGAGCGGGGCTCCGAGCTCGGACCGCTGAGACCAAGGGCGGGGCGGGCGGCTCCGCGGCGCGGGCTCCCGGCCGGGCTCCAGCGCTCGGGCCTGACCCGCGGGCGCCCGGTGTGGGGCCTCCCGGCCGAGCCCCCACATCAACGCCGCTCCCCGGCCTGGGAGGCGGCCGCCGCGAGGCGGGGCACCCGGTGGGGCTCCGGGCGGAGCGGACACCCCGGGCCCGTCTGAGGGGCCGAAGGCGGCTCGGAGCGCGGCCTGGCGCTCGAGCCCAGGCTGAGGCCTAGGCGGCCCCGTTAGCTCCTTCAGCCCGCGCACGGCCCGGGGGTGGGGGGGGCGAGGCCGCGCAGAGTGGGGAGCCCGGTGGCGGCGCCCCGGGGAGGCCCGGCCCACTGCCGGGGCCCCGGGCCCGCGACGCCGCCCCTCGCCCGGCGGGCGCCGGAGAATGGCTTTTACCTTCATCAGCCTCCTGCTGGCCGCCATCTTGGATCTGGTGCTGCTGCTTTCCCAATGTGCATCGCGGCCGGCCGGGCGGCTGGAGCCCGGGCACTTCCTGGAGCGGGGGAGGGGCGGGAGGGGCGGGCGGGGCACCGGATGTGCAAACCGCCTACTGTGTGCCGGCCTCGGGGAGGCCTGGGTGAGCGGAAGCAGGCGGGGCCCTTGCCTTTCTGGGGTGCCCCGTCCGATGGCAATTACAAACAGTGCCTGGCATATAGTAGGTGCACAGTAAATACTGGTTGCAAAATACCATTAAATAATGAGATTTCAGGCACTGCTAAAACGCTTTGAAGAAAAGAAAACTGGGTGCTAGGAAAGTGACTGTGAGGATCTGCTTTTCATTGGGAAGGAAGGCAATAGTATAAATAGTAATAGTTAACACAGGTTGCCATTCAGAGCCCCATTAGTCGGAAACAGAAGCACCAAGAAGCCGATGAGCCCTAACCGGTTTGGCTCAGTGGATAGAGCATCGGCCTGGGACTGAAGGGTCCCAGGTTCGATTCAGGTCAAGGGCACGTACCTTGGTTGTGGGCACATCCCCAGTAGGGGGTGTGCAGGAGGCAGCTGATCGATGTTTCTCTCTCATGGATGTTTCTAACTCTCTATGTCTCTCCCTTGCTCTCTGTAAAAAAAAATCAATAAAATATATTTAAAAGAAGAAGAAGAAGAAGCCAGATGATCTGCCCAAGGTCAGGCAGCAGGCTAGGAGCAGAGTGACTCCTGTCCACAGCCAATGGTGGGACCAGAAGGATGGGAAGGAGCAGCTGGGAGGTTTGGAGGAAAATGTTTCAGGCGGGAGCAATGACACTGGCAAGGACCATGAGGCTGTCTGGGTGGTAGCTGGCCAAAATGGGGTGAGAAGGATCAGAGGGCGTGAGGGAGGCAAGTGATAGACTGTGGAGGGGCTTGTAGGAACAGGAGGGATTTGACTTTTCTTCTGTGTGCTGTGAGAGCCCCGAGGTAGATGTGGGTAGCAACCAAATAGTCAGAAGCAGGTGTTTAAAGAGAGAATTCTGATTGGAGAATGGAGAATGGAAGTAGGTAAGACAGTGGTTCTCAACCTTGGCTGCACATTAGAATCACTTGGGAATCCTGATTTCTGGGCCTCATCCTCCAGAAATTCTATTTCTTTGTTATGGGGTGGGGCCACAACATTAATAACAAAGAAACAGAATCTCTGAAGGATAAGACCCGGAAATCAGGATTTTAAAAAGATTCCCAGGTGATTCTAATGTGCAGCCAAGGTTGAGAACCACTGAGGTAGGAGGATAAGAAGGGGATGAGGGGGCCTCTGGAAGCCTGTTGCAACCATCCAGGCAAAGAGATGATGGTGGCTTGGATCTCAGGTGGCAGTGCAGGCAAAGGGAAGGTTACAGCCTCAGAACACATGTAGGCCTTGTGAGGGAGCCCTCTCATCCTTCCCTATTCTAAGAGCAATCCGTTTCCCAGGAAAGGAGAGGAGAAAAGGGCACTGGAAGTATATAGGCTGGAATAGAACTGGCTTCCTACACATTGTCCTGGAAGCCCAGCCTTGACCCTAGGAGGGAGTGTGGGAGAGACTAGATGACAAGCCTCATGCTTTTATCTTCCCCCAGAGCCAGCACACAGTAGGTGCTCAATAAACATTTGGCAATTGTATGAGGGACTCCTTCATCTACCTCCCTAGAGCCATGGGGGACTTGGAATTCTGGCCTGGGGACTGACTCCATGATCCTATTGTGTGCACTGGGCCTGGGGCCTAGTGGGTTCAGGTCAAAGAACACAGCTTTCTTGGGAACTGCTTCCCCTATGAAGAACCAAAGAGGGAAAGGGATCCCGCTCTGAAGAATTCCAAGCCAGTTGAGGAAGCACAATGCATACTCTTTTTTAAAAAATTTTATGCTTTTATTGATTTTATAGAGAGCGGAAGGGAGAGGGATGGAAAAATAGAAACATCGATGAGAGAGAAATATCGATTGACTGTCTCCTGCATGCCCCCACTGGGGATCAAACCTGAAACACAAGCATGTGCTCTGGCCGGGAATTGAACCCGTGACCTCTTGGTTAATGGGTCGACACTCAACCCCTGAGCCACAGAGCCTGGGCACAATGCATACTCTTGACCTCAACAAGCTAAACTGGAATAGAGGCTGGGATCTGGAGAGGTCAAGTGCCAAGAACTAACCTTTCCTGTGGCATCATCCTGTATCCCTTGCACACACTTTGCAAGTGGGGAACCAAGGCCTTGAGCAGCAGGTTTAAATTAGCACATGGTAAATATACCCAGTCCCAGTAAAAAGCTGCTGGTCTTTGGGGCCCCTTTCCTGCTCTGGTTTCTGGTCACACCAGCTCCACCCTTCACTGAGCTAACCCTGGTCATTCAGACCTGACTTTTTTTTTTTTTTAATATATTTTATTGATTTTTTACAGAGAGGAAGGGAAAGGGATAGAGAGTTAGAAACATCGATAAGAGAGAAACATTGATCAGCTGCCTCCTGCATACCCCACCACACTGAGGATGTGCCTGCAACCAAGGTACATGCCCTTGACTGGAATCGAACCGGGGACCCTTGAGTCCGCAGGCCGACGCTCTATCCACTGACCCAAACCAGTCAGGGCCAGACCTGACTTTTTAAATTTTATCTTCACCTGAGGATATGTTTGTTGATTTTAGAGAGAGAGGAAGGAAGAAAGGAAGAGAGAAACATCTATGAGAGAGAGAAGCATCAATCGGTTGCCTCCCATCATCTCCCCAACCAGAGATTGAATCTACAATCTAGGTATGTGCCCTGACCGGAAATCAAACCTACAGTCTTTTCGTGTGCATAATGATCCTCCAACTGAGCCACCCGGCCAGGGCCAGACCTCTAGAGTTACCTCTAGAGCCCCCCATCAGGTTGGAGTGTTGGCCCATGCACCAAAGGATCTCCGGTTAGATTCCCAGTCAAGGGCATGTACTTTGGTTGCAGGTTCGATCTCTGGCCCCAGTTGGGGTGCATGCAGGAGGCAACCAACCTCTCTTTCATCGCAATGTTTCTATCACCTCTCCCTCCCTTCCCCTTCTTTTCTACTTTCTCTAAAAAGCAGTGGATTCCAGCTGGCGTGGCTCAGTGGTTGAGCATTGCCCTATGAACCAGGAGGTCAAGGTTCGATTCCCAGTAAGGGCACATGCCCAGGTTGTGGGCTTGGTCCCAGTGTGGGGTGTGCAAGAGGCAGCCAATCAATGATTCTCTCTCACTGATGTTTCTATCTCTTTCTCCCCCTCCCTTCCTCTCTGAAATCAATAAAAATATATATTTAAATCCTATATAATAAAAGGCTAATATGCAAATTAACCAAACAGCAGAACAACTGGTCGCTATGATGCACACTGACCACCAGGAGGCAGATGCTCAACACAGGAGGAGCTCTGCTCAGCCAGAAGCCCGGCTCACAGGTGGCGAATGCAGAGGGGGTGGTGGGAGCCTCTCCTGCCTCTGCGGCAGCACTAAGGATGTCTGACTGTGGCTTAGGCCCGCTCCCCACCATCAGTCAGACATCCCCGAGGGCTCCCGGACTATGAGAGGGCGCAGGCCAGGCTGAGGGACCCCTGAGTGCATGAATTCTGTGCACCAGGCTTCTAGTAAATAAATAGCAATGGAAAAAATATCCTCTCAGGTGAGGATAATTTTTTTAAAAAGCCCTAGCCAGCCGAAACCGGTTTGGCTCAGTGGATAGAGCGTCGGCCTGCGGACTGAAAGGTCCCAGGTTCGATTCCGGTCAGGGGCACGTGCCTGGGTTGCGGGCACATCCCCAGTGGGAGATGTGCAGGAGGCAGCTGATCGATGTTTCTCTCTCATCGATGTTTCTATCTCTCTCCCTTCCTGTCTGTAAAAAATCAATAAAATTTATAAAAAAAAATAAAAATAAAAAGCCCTAGCCAATTTCACTCAGTGAATAGGGCATCAGCCCACAGACTAAAAGGTCCCAAGTTTGATTATGTTCAAAGGCATGTACCTTGGTTGCAGGCTCTTGCAAGTTTGATCCCTAACTCTGGTCCAGGCTCGTGTAGGAGGCAACCAATCGATGTGATGTGTCTCTCACATCAGTGTTTCTCTCTGTGTGTCTCTCTCCCTCCCTTCCACTCTCTCTGAAACTCAATGGAAAAAAATCCCTGGGTGAGGATTAACAGCAACAACAAAAAAGTGGCCCCTGCCGTGGCTGGGTGGCTTAGTTGGTTGGAGCATTGTCCCATGCACCAGAGATTGCGGGTTTGATTCCCAGTCAGGACACATGTGTAGGTTGCAGGTTCTATCCCTGGTTGGGGCAGATACAGGAGCAACTGATACATGTTCCACTCTCACATCCATGCTTCTCTCTCTCTCTCTCTCTCTCTCTCTCTCTCTCTTTCCCTTCCTCCCTCTCTAAAAAAAAAATCAATAAAAAAAAACCCAACCATAGCCTCTGGTGAGGACAAAAAACATTTTTAAAATATATTTATTGATTGATTTCAGAGAGGAAGGAAGAGGGAGAGAGAGATAGAAACATGAATGATGAGAGAGAATAATTGATCGGCTGCCTCCTGCACACCCCTCACTGGGGATTGAGCCCACAATCCAGGCATGTGCCCTGACCAGAAATTGAAACGTAACATCCTGGTTTACAGGTCGACACTCAGCCACTGAGCCACACTGGCCTGGCAAAAGAAACATTTTTAAGTGGCTTCTTCCTCCTCTTTCGGGATTCCAGGCCCTCCTGCTCAAACTTACCACATGCTGCTCCTTTCTCCAACCAGCACAGAGTCCTAGGTGCTCACAAGCTAGGTTCAGAGAAGGAGATACAAAGGTGGCACCTTCCCTCAAGGGTCTGGCAGCACCAAAGAAAATGACAGAAGGTTCGAGGGCTTGATGAGTTGTGTAGGCTCAGAGGAAGGGCCTGACAGGCTGGTGGAGGGGCCAGGGATGAAGAAGTTTTCCAGCACAAGAGAGGACAAGAGACACTGCAGGGAAAAGAGAGTGTGCCTCTGTAAAGAAGGAAATGGGCCCTGACCGGTTTGGCTCAGTGGATAGAGCGTCGGCCTGCGGACTTAAGGGTCCCGGGTTCGATTCCGGTCAAGGGCATGTACCTTAGTTGTGGGCACATCCCCAGTGGGGAGTGTGCAGGAGGCAGCTGATCGATGTTTCTCTCTCATCGATGTTTCTAACTCTCTATCCCTCTCCATTCCTCTCTGTAAAAAAAAAAAAAAAAAAAAGAAGGAAATGGTGCCCTAACCGGTTTGACTCAGTGGATAGAGCCTCAACCCGTGGACTGAAGGGTCCAGGGTTCAATTCTGGTCAAGGGCATGGACCTTGGTTGTGGGCTCGATCCCTAGTAGGAGGCGTGCAGAAGGCAACTGATCCTTGTTTCTAACTCTCTACCCCTCTCCCTTCTTCTCTGTAAAAATCAATAAAAATATATTTAAAAAGAAAAAAAGAGCCCTGTCTGGTTTGGCTCAGTGGATAGAGCATTGGCCTGCAGATTGAAGGGTCCCAGGTTCGATTCCGGTCAAGGGCACATGCCCGGGTTGTGGGCTTGATCCCCAGTGGGGGGGGGGGGGCATGCAGGAGGCAGCCGATCGATGATCGATGATCTATGATTCTCTCTCATCATTGATATCTCTCTCTCTTTCTCCCTCTCCCTACCCCTCTGAAATCAACAAAAAAATATATATATATAAAGAGAGAAAAAAAAGAAAGGAAATTGGCCATGGGCACTCACCCTCGGTAAGTTTGACTGTGTGCCTGCCACTGGGCACTGGACATTTGCACCCACCACAGAGCAATGCTAAGATATTCTATTTCCCAGATGAAGAAACTGAGGCCCTGAGAAAGTGGCTTGCCTGGCATCGCCCAGCGTGGAAGTGAGGTTCCAGGAGGTAGACCCCCATCTGGTCCACATTGGTCAGGCTCTGTCCTGTCCTCCCTCTGCTGGCCCAAAGCGCCATGTCCTGCATCCCTCTCATGAGCCGTGCTCTAGCCACACCGCACCCCTGCCTCTGAGCATGCTGCTCCCTCGCCGGTGATGCCTTTGTCATTCCCTCCCCCTAACACCCCCTTACCCATCTGTCAAGCGCTAGTTGTTCTTAAGGACTCAACTTACCACGCTCACTGGGGGAACTTGACAGCTTGCTGTGTGCTGGGCTGAGTGCAAACACACAAGGATCAACTACCCCGACCGCCCTCTGAATTCAGAATGTGATCAGTCCCATTTACAGAGGAAGAAACTGAGGCTCAAGGGACCAATCACCTTTTCCTCCCTCACCCAGCTGGTCAGAGACTGGAGCCCAAGTCTGCAGTTGGCCTGGGGGTGGTAAACCAAGATCTGGGAGATTCAACTGACCCACGGGCTCCCTCCTTCCCTCCTACTCTCCCCTCTCCTTCCCCCCTTCCCTCTCTCCCTCTCTCCCTCCTTCTGTTCTAACCTATCTTCCTTGCTCCCTCATTCCTTCCTCCCTTCAGCAAACGCCCATTGGAAGTTCTCTGTGTTTGAAGAATGAAGAAAGTAACTCAATGCCTGGCCCCACCCCACCCTGACCAGGTTGGACACTCAACAAACAGTTGATAAAGGACTGTCCCCCTGACCCATAGCAACGGCTAAATGACTGGACAGCCTGGCCGGCGTGGCTCAGTGGTTGAACGTCAACCTAGGAACCAGGAGGTCACGGTTCGATTCCCGGTCAGGGCGTGCAGGATCGATGATTCTCTCTCATCAATGATGTTTCTATCTCTCTCTCCCTCTCCCTTCCTCTCTGAAATCAATAAAAATATTTTTTAAAATAGTAAAGTAAATGACTGAACAAACGATAGATATTGCCACTGATGATAGTGGGAGGTAGGCAAGGCCTCGTGCTTCAGGCTGCAGAGAAAGGAGGGTGATTGGAATAGGTCCAGAGGGGAGAGAAGTGGATATGGCAGAAGATGGAAGCTACGTCTGTCCTGGCAACCCTGGGTAGCCGGGAAACTGTGATGCTCTCAACAGCAGCGGGGTCCTCGGGAAGGAGTAGCCATTTGTCCGAGGGATTGGGGATTACACTTACACTCCGGCTGCCAGAGCCCGTGGGCCAGGTTCTGTGGCACCAGTTCAGACCCCAGACTTGGGTCACACAGGCCTGGGCACAAGTCCTTGTGTGACCCTGGGCAGTTTTCTTCTCTGCAGAAGACAGTGCCAGCCTCCCTGGCTGTAGTAAGGACACAGGGACAAGGCCTATAAAGTATAGGAGTGGGCAGGCTGGCCACCCACAGAGGCACATGCCTGAGGAGCTAGGCCAGGGCTGCCAGGGCGAGAGGCCAGCCCAGCAGGCCAGGGGCCCCAGCCAGAGAGCTGACAGCTGGCACACAGTGTCATTCCCTACCCCAGAGGGCACGGATGGTCCAGAGCAGGCTGCAGGGCCCAGGAAGCGGAGGCAGAGAGCAGCAAGGTCCTCCTCCATATCCAGCGTCATCCAGGAAGGGGCAGGGGTGGGAGTGCCAGGCCTCCCCATGACCCTGAGTGCTCAGGCCTGATTGGGATCCTGCTAAGTGGCCCTTCCTCTTCAAGCTCCAGTTTCCCCTTAGGCAAAGGAGAACCATGGCAGAACCGTGAAGAGTCAATGCCATGCCCTGACCGGTTTGGCTCAGTGGATAGAGCATCGGCCTGGAGACTGAAGGATCCCAGGTTCTATTCCAGTCGAGGATATGTTCCTTAGTTGCAGGCACATCCCCAGTAGAGGGCGTGCAGGAGGCAGCTGATAGATGTTTCTCTCTCATCCATGTTTCTAACTCTCTATCCCTCTCCCTTCCTCTCTGTAAAAAATCAACAAAATATGTTTTTTAAAAAAGAGTCAATGCCAGAGGAGTGTGGGCCTGCCCTGGACGGCGCGGGCAGGGGAGAGGGCCAGTGCTGGCAGCCAGCAGGGTCTTTGCAGGTCCCTCTGCCCGAAATCTCCGCTCTGAGCAGACCTCACACACTCTCCTACCTCAGTTTCTCAGGAGCCTGCTCTGATGGGCTTCTTCTCCCCATGAGCACCACACCCCTCACTCACAGCGCTTGCCCAAGCTCCGACTTCCCCACGCCCCTTTGCCACATTGGTGTTTAACTTCTGTGTCCTCCCTTAGACTGTAAACCCCATGAGGACAGAGGTCACGTCTAGCCTGTCCACCTCTGTCTTGTTTTGGTCATGTATGTGTTTATTTATTTAATATAGATTTTTATTGATTTCAGAGAGGAAGGGAAAGGGACAGAGGGTAGAACATCAATGATGAGAGAGAATCATTGATGGGCTGCCTCCTGCATGCCCCCTACTGGGGACCAAACCCACAACCTGGGCGTGTGCCCTTGACCGGAATCGAACCCGGGACCCTTCGGTCCACAGGTCGACGCTCTATCCACTGAACCAAACCAGCTGGGGCTGGTCATGTATTTATTGAGCATCTACCATGTGCCCGGCACTGTTCCAGATGCTGAGGCCACCTCAGAGAACAGACAAAAAAACACATTTACCCAAAAATAAGGGAAGTGGAGTAGAACACTGGGGCTGCTGTAGCTGTAGAGGTTAGGAAACTTAAAACCTTTTTCTGTGCCCAGCCGGTGGCATGGCTCAGTGGTTGCTGTTGACCTATGAACCAAGAGCTCGATTCCTAATAGGGGGCATGCAGGAGGCGGCCAGTTGATGTTTCTCTCATCATTGATATTTCCATCTTTCTCTCTCTCTCCCTTCCTCTCTGAAATCAATAAAAATATATTTAAAAAACCCCAAAAACCTTTTTGTGGGTCCTCAGGATGGAGCCCATGGCCCTCATCAAGGCCATGCGAGCCAGGAGCCCTGGTGGGGGCAACAGGAGCAGGAAGCAACTGATCTATGTGTTTCTCTTACATTGATTTTTTTTCTCTCTGTTTTTTCCCTCTCTCTACCACTCTCTCTAAAAGCTCAATGGAGCCAGAACCGGTTTGGCTCAGTGGATAGAGTGTCGGCCTGCGGACTGAAGGGTCCCAGGTTCGATTCCGGTCAAGGGCATGTACCTTGGTTGCGGGCACATCCCCAGTGGGGGGCGTGCAGGAGGCAGCTGATCGATGTTTCTCTCTCATCGATGTTTCTGGCTCTCTATCCTTCTTCCTTCTTCTCTGTAAAAAATCAATAAAATGTATTTAAAAAAAAAAATAAAAAAATAAAAGCTCAATGGAAAAATATCCTCGGATGAGGATTAACAAAATAAACATAAAAAATTCGCCCTAGCTGGTTTGCTCAGTGGATAGAGCATCAGCCTGCAGACAGAAGGATCCCTGGTTCAATTCCGGTCAAGGGCACATGCCTGGGCTGCAGGCTCAATCCCCAATAGAGGGCATGCAGGAGGCAGCTGATCAATGATTCTCTCTCATCATTGATGTTTCTATCTCTCTCTCCCTCTTCCTTCCTCTCTGAAATCAATTATATATATATATATATATATATATATATATATATATATATATATATATATGTATATATATATAAAATTTAAAAAAATAATTAAAAATAATAGAGAAAAAATTAAAATAAAAAAACACTATTAAGCCAAAGTCCTCCTTAGAATCTGAAGGAAATTACTGAAGCTGTAGGGACAGTGTTTCCCCTCCAACTCCTGGCATATCATCTCCCACCTGACAGTCTTATGCTATTTCCCAGGAACCTGGAGCCCTAAGAAATCCAGTTTGAAAGTCACCCAGGTAACCCAACCCTGTCACATCATAGGCAAGAAAGCCAAGACCCAGAGAATGCAGCAAGATGGTGAACTCATGCCAGCCTCTGTTCTCCCCAGCTCAGAGCCCATGCAGAGGCAGGCAGCTCAGTGGATCGTCACTGTAGAACATGATGAGTGTGGGGGTGGCAGAAGCCCGCACCGGGGAAGCCCTGGTCTGCTCATCCACTCAGCCATCCTCAGAGACCTCTGGCATGCCCTGGGTGGTGCCGGCAGGGGCAGCTGCTGCCTGGTGACCCTGGGGTTCCCGGAGACTCACCCCAGAGTCCATCAATAAAAAAATATTTTCAAAATGTTTTAAAATAATGTATGGCAAGCACTATGACACCTAGCAGGTCCTTGATCTGCCTGGACATTGTTGTTATTTTTTAAAAATATATTTGTATTGATTTCAGAGAGGAAGGGAGAGGGAGAGAGAGATAGAAACATCAATGATGAGAGAGAATCATTGATCGGCTGCCTCCTGCACGCCCCACACTGGGGATGTGCTCTGACCCGGAATCGAACCGTGACCTCCTGGTTCATAGGTGGGCACTCAACCACTGAGCCACGCCAGCCGGGCTTGTTATTTTAGTATCAGGCATGGTTGGCATCCCAGGCAGGGGGCACAACAGAGGTCCTTGAGCCACGGGTGTTCTTTAAACTCCTGGATGGAGCTTGTGAGGGTCCAGTGGGAAGAAAAGAACTTACCCCAACTTTGGTGCCGCTCCTACTGTACACCCAGCCCTCAGCTGAGAGAGTCCCGGTGTCCCGCCAACTCTGGAAGGCTGGTGCTATCCACACCCACGTTATGTGGGAGCTGGGAGAGGCGACGTAACCAGCCAAGGTTCCTCAGTCCAAAAGTGGCCGTCCCTGCCCTTCCCACCTGCCCTAAGGCATCCAGAGTGAGTCCAGGGAGCACAGAGAGTACCTGCTCTGCTTCCACCAGGCAGCCCTGCCCAGGCTCAGCCAGACCCCTGCCTTGCCGTCCTCGGTGGCTTTACCTGCCAAAAAGGGATTTGGATAAAAACTAGTGAGTTGCTAACCAGAGCTTTGCTCTGTTCTGGGCACTTTTGAAGCCTCACAGACAGAGGAAGTGGCTGCTCAGAGGGGTCAGGGAACTCTGGGAGGTCACAGAGCCCAGAAAGCTGCCGCATTATTGCCCCATTTTCTAGACGAGGACATGAAAGTGGCACAAGAAGCTGAACACCTGTTGGACTCCAGAGGTCCTCCAGCCTTAAGCAGCTAACCACACCACCCTGGGAGAACCATGGGAAGTTCTCTGATCTGGCCGTTTCCAGGGAGGTGGTGTAGGGACCCAGCTGGGCCGATAGGGGCTCCTGGCTTTACCTTTTTCTAGAAGCAGGCAGCCCCGGGCACTCCTGGGCCACCCAAAGGGCAGACTGGCCCCCATGCAGCCTCATTCTCTCACTTCCCACCCCGCCTCTGGAACTGGCCAGCACAACACGCTTGGTTCTACTTGGCCCTCCTCCTTCTGCAGATGCAGAATGTGACTCCCCCTGGGAGCAAGACTGGGGAGGGGGTCCTCAAAGCGGCAACCCTGAGAATGGGTGGGTAGAGTTAGAGTGCCCATGGGCTCTAGAAGCAGAATTTTGCAGGTCAGGACTTTGGTCCTTGAAGAAGCCTTCTTCTGTCTCACCTGGCACCATGCCCAGGGCTTAAAAGGTCCCACCTGCCTTGGCCAGTGGCTCAATGGTTAGAGCACCAGCCTTTGGACGGAAGGGTTGCATGTTCGATTCTGGTCGAGGGCATGTACCTTGGCTGCAGGTTCCCCAGCCCTGGTAGGGATTGCCTGCAGGAGGCAACCAATCCACGCGCCTCTCTTACCACATGATGTTTCTCTCTCTCTCTCTCCCCCTCTCCTCCCTTCCACTCTTTCTAGAAGTCAATGGAAAAAATATCCTCAGGTGAGGATTAAAAAAAAAAGAAAAGAAATATTTTGTAATAAAGGGGTTTAAGAAAAAGTTCCCATCTGTGAGCACAGGATGTTTAAATAGATAATGCATGCAAGGGCTCAGCACCACAGGGGGCCTTGAAAGGGTAGGCACAGTCCGGGTGCAGGCAGCAGATGCACCCTCCCCTACCTGGGAGCCCAGGGCCCACCCCCAAGTTTGGGCATATCCTGTTGCAGGTTTTCAACCACCTAAATCCATGGCAAGGCCAGGTGGTGTTGGCTCACAGCCTCTGTGATTTTGACCCACACACGGAGCCTTTTTCTCAGGCCCAGCAGAGCAGCCTGACTTCCCACCAGCCCGTTGGCCTAAAAGGGATGGTACAGTGCCTAGGAGAGTGGCCGGGTCAGTCGTAAGGGTCATGGTGCCAAGCACAGGAAAAGCCTGGAGCCAGAGAGACCCCCGGGGCATCCTGGGAAGGACATGGGGTGGGTTGAGCAGGAGTGTCGAGAGCCCATCCCGGGCCTAGGCAGCTGGGAGAGGAGCGAGGGCTTGTGCACCCGTAGCAGGGGGTGAGAGAACACGCCCAGAGGCGGAAGGGGCGCGAGGAGACCCCCGGGGACGCCGGAAGGGGCGCGCGGGGCGGTTGGCCGGCTGGGGCGGCAGCCGTTGGCGACCGGAGGCCGGGGACAGGAGGCGCCAGGCACCTGGCGGGACAGCAGCCACCATGACCAAGGACTCGCCTAACCCTTCCGGTGGCAGCCGCGCGACACCCAAGAAGCTGGCTAGTCCGGGCCCGACGGCAGCGGTGCTGGAGGAGCAGAAGCGGGAGCTGGAGAAGCTGCGGGCCGAGCTGGAGGAGGAGCGAGCGCGCGGGAGGGCGGAGCGGCGGCGCTTCGCGGCCGAGGCGCGCCAGCTGCGGGAGGCAGAGGAGCGGGAGCGGCAGCAGCTGGTTGACCATCTGCGCTCCAAGTGGGAGGCACAGCGCTGTCGGGAGCTGCGGCAGCTGCAGGAGAAGGTGCTGAGGGAGCGCGAGGCCGAGATCCGGCAGCTGCTGCGTTGGAAGGAGGCCGAGATGCGGCAGTTGCAGCAGCTGCTGCACCGCGAGCGCGACGGCGTTGTTCGCCAGGCGCGGGAGCTGCAGCGCCAGCTGGCCGCGGAGCTGGTGAACCGCGGCTACTGTGGCCGCGCGGGGGCGCCGAAGGCCGCCGCCGCCGCGCAGTGTCGCTGTCGCCTGCAGGAAGTGCTGGCGCAACTTCGCTGGGAGACCGACGGCGAGCAGGCCTCGCGCATCCGCCACCTGCAGGCGGCGCTGGATGTGGAGCGACAGCTCTTCCTCAAGTACGTCCTGGAGCACTTCCGCTGGCACCCAGTTTTGCCCGGCACCCCAGATCCCCAGGCGGTGCCTTCTTCGGAAGAACCGCACCCCGAGACCGCCAGCGACTCTCACCGCCCCCTAAAGTCCCCCAAAGTCCCACTCGAATCCTTTGATGGCCTGAGCGCCGGCGTTCGCGTGCGCTCCCGCTCCCTCGAAATGGTGCCCGCAGCGTGCTCCAACTCGCGTGACGACCTGCTCCCCACGCGCTCCGGCTCCCTCGATTCCTTGGCACCAGCGCGTTCCCACTCGCTCGACAGCCTTCTGGGTCGTCCCAAGGCCCCCGAATCCGAGGAGCGGGCTTCCTCGGCAGACACTTTCATCTTGGGCTTCCTGAGTCCGCCCCCGCCGCCGACGCCGCCGCTGTCACCACCGTCGCCGCCGCTGTCACCGCCACTACCACCATCGCAGCCCAGGGGTCCTAGCGACTGGACAGGAGAAGACTCCAGGAGCCAGCCCTGCGAAGCCCTGGCCCACTCGCCGCTGAGCCTGGATTACCAAGAACTTGTGAAGCAGAACTCGGAATTGTCCGAGGCGTTGCAGGTGCTGGCGCGCCGCTGCTCTGACCTGCTGGACGAGAACGTGCAACTGCGGCGCACCGGCATCCCAGACCAGGCGGAGGAGAAGGTGAAGCGGCTCAAGGTGAAGCACGCAGAGCTAACAGGCCTGGCCCGCCGCCTAGAGGACCGGGCCCGCAAACTGCAAGAAACCAACCTGCGGACTCTGAGCGCGCCAGTGCCTGGGGAGAGCCGCGTGGGCCTGGAGCTGTGCCAGGCCTTCGCCCGCCAGCGCGCCCGGGACTTGTCGGAGCAGGCGAGCGCGTTGCTGGCTAAGGACAAGCAGATAGAAGAGCTGCAGCAGGAGTGTCGCTTGCTGCAGGCGCATGTCGCTTCGGGCCTCGGCAGCGCCCCTCAGGCTGATGGGGGCGCGGCCAGCGCCCAGTGGCTCAAAGTCAGCGACTTGGACCGGCTACAGCGTGAGTCCCAGCGCGAGGTGCTGCGCCTGCAGAGGCAGCTGACGCTGCAGAAGGCCACCCGCAGCGCCCGGGAGGAGCCGAGCGGCCGGAGCGCTCCCGGCGAGGGGGCGCGGTGCCAGGTGCAGGCGCTGGAGCGCGAGCTGTCGGCGCAGAGGCAAGAGTGCCAGGAGCTGGGGGCCCAGGCGGCGGCGGCTCGGCGGCGCGGCGAGGAGGCGGAGGCACAGCTGCAGACCGCGCTTTGCGAGGGCGCCTGGCTGGCCAAGGAGAACGCGCGGCTGCAGGCACAAGCCGACTGGACGCGGAAGCTGGCGGCCGAGAATAACGACGTGCGCGAGCAGCTGGGCCGCGCGTGCCAGGAGCGCGACGCCACCGGCTTGCTGGTGGAGCAGCTGCTGCAGCAGGCGGCGAGCGAGCAGGACAAGCAGCAACAGCTGCAGCGTGACCTGCAGAAGGCATTGCGTGATCTCGAGGCTGCCCGGGAGGAAATGGGGGTGCTGCGGTGCCAGCCTGGTCACCATCCCCAGCAACCCCCGGAGACCTCCCAAGCCCCGGATTCCCAAGGCAGGAAGAACAGAAGGACCCGGTTCCAGCCAGCGCCTGAAGACCAGGCATCTCCACAGTCCAGCAGAGACGAACAGCAGGAGGACGCCTCTCTGCTAGAGAGCCCACTTGCCCTCGGGGAGCCAGCCAGTGCCCCTCAGGGGCCAGACAGAGTCCCAGCCAGCCAGCCTCTGGACTGCAGACCCCAGGCCAAGAAAACCAGTTCCCAGTCCAACTCCTCCTCTGAGGTGGAATCTGTGTGGGCCACCGTGCCCTCTTGCCTTACTCTGGACATGGACACGGCCAGTGAGGTGGAGGATCTGGATCCTGACAGTGCGTCCTTGACCCTGGAAGTGGGGGACTCAGAGGCCCCCGCTGCCCCCAAGCTCAAAATCTTTCTGGTTCGATATAGCTACAACCCATTTGAGGGGCCCAATGAGCACCCCGAGAGTGAGCTGCCCCTCACGGCTGGCGAGTATGTATATATCTTTGGTGAGATGGATGAGGATGGCTTCTATGAAGGGGAGCTTGAGGATGGCCGGCGGGGCCTGGTGCCCTCCAACCTGGTGGTGCAGATTCCAGATAATGACATCCTTGACTGCCTGCCCCCAGAGTCCTCGGACCCTGGCCCCACTCAGCTCCCAGCCGGACAGGGCAAAACTTCAAAGGAAGACATTAGTCACAGCTTATTGCCTGGGGAAGCTCAGGGGGCTGTGGACAGGGAGACGTGCCAGATGGTGAGAGCGGCCTCCAAGACAGAAGTGGCCATAGAGACCTCAGATGCCAAGATGGAAGATGGCTGGCTGGGCTCACTGCAGAGTGTGGAGGAGCAGGGCTTCTCCAGACCCCTTCTAGGGCCCAAAGGGGTCCCTTGTGTAGCCCCCAAACAACTACGCCTGCAGAACGTTGTGGCCACATCGGCCAAGATCGTCTGGGTGTACAGCAGCTGCTGCCGCCCACACATCGTGTATCTCAATGACCAGAAGCATGCCCTGACCCCAGCAGGTGTGAGCAGCTACACCTTCCACAACCTGCATCCCAGCACCCGGTACCAGGTGCAGGTAGAGGTGCAGCTGCCGTGGGACTCCATGCAGGTGCGCTGGGAAACCATGTCCTCCACTCTCACCTTTGACACGCCCTTGGCAGGACCCCCGGACCCTCCACTGGACGTGCTGGTAGAGCATCACACCTTACCAGGCCTCCTGGTGGTCAGCTGGCTCCCAGTCACAATCGACTTGGCCGGGTTCTCCAATGGAGTCCGGGTCACTGGCTATGCCGTGTATGCCGATGGGCTCAAGGTTGCCGAGGTCACCGATGCCACCGCTGGCAGCACCCTGTTGGAGTTGTCCCGGCTCCAGCTGCCCCTGATGTGCCAGAAGGTCTCGGTGAGAACCATTTCGCTTTGTGGCGAGTCACTGGATTCGGTGCCGGCCCAGATCCCCCAGGACTGTCTGAACTGTAACCGATTGCCAGAGACCTCTCCCTTTACTTACACCCCTGGTGACCAGTCCCCGTGCAGAATCACCTTCCCCGTCTGCCCTCAGAGGCTGGCGCTGGCTCCACCGAGTGCCAAGGCTAGTTCCCACATCCCCAGGAGCTGTGGGGGGTCCCTAGAAGCCTTCCCTGAAGAACCCCCGAGGATGCACTCCCCAATGCCCAACCTGAGTCCAGAAGGAGAATGTCCCAGTGCAGGGGCTGGCAGCCAAACCCAGGGGCCTGCGGAGGCCTGGGAGGTCTGCAGAAAAGACCTACTCTTTCAGAAAAGTCCTCGGAACCACAGGCCACCTCTGCACCGTGGCCAATCTCAGGGGGAGGAAGACCGTGACTGGCACATGGACACCAGCCAAAGCCCTGCTCTGGGAGTCCTCCGTCTGTCTCCCGAGTTTGCATCCAGGAAAGAAGCCTGTCAGGAAAAGGCTGCCCTCAAGAAGGTCCTTAGGCAAAAGCAAGACGCCCAAGTGTTCACACCTCCCCAGATAGGCACCCGCCAACAACATATGTCTGACTTCCATGACATTTTGCAGCAGGAGGAGGAGGCAGCGTGCTTCGGCCCGTGGGTCACAGAGAAGCAAGAGCAGAGAAGGGAGCTTAGGGCGCAGAGCAGGCGAGGTCAGGCTCTGTGGGGCAAGAGAGAGAGCCAGCTCCACGAGCCCAGCTCTGCTCCCTGTCCAGCTGCATCCAGCAAAGTCCTTACGGCGTCCGGGGGAGGCCCCCCACAGCTGGAGGCGGACCAGGACACCGGGGTCAGGGTCTTTGTGGCGCTCTTTGATTATGAGCCCCTGGTGATGTCTGCCAACCCCGAGGCTGCAGAGGAGGAGGTGGCCTTCCAGAAAGGGCAGCTGCTGAGAGTGTGGGGCTCTCGGGACTCCCACGGCTTCTACCGCGGGGAATGCAACGGTCAAGTGGGCAACATCCCTGGGCATCTGGTGGCTGAGGTGGAGGACGGTCTGGAGAGGACTGATAGCAGGTGGCATTTGCCAGTGCAAGGGCACCTGCCCTCTGTGGCCCACCTAGATGAAGTTGAGGGGCTCACCATCCCCCAGGACTCCTTTCCCCTGCCCCAAGGGAACCCCAGGGCACCTCCACTGTGCACTCGAATGACCATGATGGCAGCTCTGGACTATGACCCCAAGGACGGGTGGGCAGGGGGCCAGGTGAAGGGCAAGCTGTCACTGAAGGCTGGGGACCTGGTTACAGTCTACGGGCCTGTGGATGACAGGGGATTCTATTATGGGGAGTCGGGCGGCCACAGAGGTCTTGTCCCAGCCCACCTGCTGGATTACATGTCCCTCCATGATGAGTGAGCAAGGCTATCAGAGGGGGTAGTGGCCTCTGGCTGCCCACGCCCCGCCAGAGGAGAAGCAAGCACACAGACCCTTCGCCAGCACCCCTCCTCACCTCCAAGAGCACCACTGTGTGAAGCCGATGGCAGCCTTCCGCATCCGCAGCCTCTGACAGCAGCAGGGCTTCCGTCTGAACTCAGATGTTCCCAAAAGAAAACAGGACAAGCAGCCCCTAGAGTGTGACAGGCTGGTTTGGAGTTGTCAGTAACGACGACAGGCATTTGGAGAAGGGCCTTTCTGTGTTTACTCAGCGTTTTCTTTAAGAGGTGAATGTTATCCATCCATGGTTATGTATGAAAGTCTCAAGGAAAGCTTGCCTCTTAAAAAAAGTGACCAGAATGTTAGTTTTCTGTCTTATGTTCAACCCCACATTAAAATAGAAAATAATAAAAAGAATATTTTATTTTACTGATTTCAAAGAGAGAGAGAGAGAGAGAAAGAGAGAGAGAGAGACATCGATTTGTTGCTCCACCCATTCATGCATTCATTGGTTGATTGAACCCTCAATCTTGGCATATCAGGACGACACTCTAACCAACTGAGCTATCGGGCCAGGGCCAAAAAAAGAATAATTTAGAAGAGAAAGGAAGCCCGGCTGGCGTGGCTCAGTGGTTGAGCATCGATCTATGAACCAGGAGGTCACGGTTCAATTCCCGGTCAGGGCACATGCCTGGCTTGTGGGCTTGATCCCCAGTGTGGGGCATGCAGGAGGCAGCCGATCAATGATTCTCTCTCATCATTGATGTTTCTCTCTCTCTCTCTCCCTCTCCCTTCCTCTCTGAAATCAATAAAAAATATATATATATTTTAAAGAAATAGAAGTGAAAGCACAACCAAGGGAACACACACTGCTTCTCCTCCCTCTGTTCTGTCCAGGGGGCCCGAAAGGGCTACACGTGTTTTCCCAGCTGGGCAGGGAGGGAGGGCACTCCCTTGATCTGTAGGGGGGACAGCTCAGGGTCTGCTTACTGGCAGGGTCGCCAAGAGGCCAGCCAAGAGTCAGGGCTAAGAAGCAGGGCCCCCAAAGCTTAGCACAGCCCACCTTTCTCAAAGGTGTCTCTGCCCAGGGGCACTGTGACCCTTTGTGGAGGGCGGGGTCAGAGTCTTCCAGCTGCTTCCCTGGGAGCCTCCCCGAGAGAGCATGTCCACATTTACTCCATTTTACCAAGAGCTGCTGAGGCTCAGGGGTTCCCCTCAGGTCCCACCGTTCCAGAACCGCTTCCCACCAGGGTCTTCTGGGGCTCCCCCTCAAGGAGATCGGAGACGAGGGGTGGTCTTCATCCTCTGCTTCTGTCCCGCTGTCCCTTTGTTCCCCTAAGTCCAACTGTGCTGTCAGAGGAAGGGCACTGCCTCCCCCAAGTGCAGGAGGAAATTGCTGGAAGCATTCCTGGGCAGGAGGTTTGGAGCCCCTGGCAGGTTCTTCGGGGAGTTGGTGAATGGGGTTCAGAAGGTTCCTCCATGCTGTCCCCGGGCTGAAGGCGGGAACAGGTAAGAGGCAGGCCCGGGGCTGTCTCAACGCGACACACTTACTGCTGCCTCGTCCTCAAACACCGGAACCAAGGAGGCAGCTGTGATGTGCACACACGCACTCACCCTGGTGAGCAGAGTGCTGGGGGCTGGGCCTGGGGAGGAAACACTTTGCCTCATCCACTGAGGGCCATGATCATCCCCTCAGGTTTACAAACACCCATTTTTTTCAGTGAAAAAGTAGGCTCAAATAGCCTAGGGAGGCAACGCAGACCAGCTCACAGTTTTTTAAAAAAATTGTGATAACATACACATAACATAAAATTTACCATCTGAACCAATTCTGTGAGCAATTCAGTAATTGACATTGTTGTGCAAGCAATCTCCAGAATTCTTTTCACCCTGTAAAGCTGAAACTCTGTACCCATTAAGCCACAGCAACCCATTCCCTTCTCTCCTCAGCCCCTGATAACTTTTAATCTATTTTCTATCTCTATGAATTTGACTACTCTAGGGACCTCATGTAAGTGGACTGGGTGTAGTAAACTTGTCTTTTTATGTTTGGCTTATGTCACTTAGCATGATGTCCTCAAGTTTCATCCACGTTGGAGCACATATCAGAATTTTATTTATTTTTAAAACATTTTTATTAATTTCAGAGAAGGGAGAGGGTGAGAGAGAGAGAAACATCAATGATGCGAGAGAATCATCGATCGGTTGCCTTCTGCACACTGGGGATTGAGCCTGCAATACAGGCATGTGCCCTGACCAGGAATCCAACCGTGACCTCCTGGTTCATAGGTCAACACTCAACCACTGAGCCATGCTGGCCAGCCAGAATTTCACGTCTTTTTAAGGCTCCATAATATTCCTTTGTATGGGTGTACTAAGTGATGTTTACCCATTCATCCATCAGTGGACACTTGGGTTATTTTGACTTTTTTTGGCTACTGTGAATAGTGCTGCTATGAACATGGGCACACAAGGATCTCTTCTCAGCTTTCACAGGGTTTCAAACGATCAGATCCCTGGGAGCTCACAACCCAGAATGGAACCTGAGGATGATGACAAATGAGACAGCTGCTCCTGCTGGAGCGGACAGCCCAGCCCTCCTGAGCTGGAGATCCTGGTGCCCCAGGCTGAGGGCTGGAGACAAATGTGATTCCCACGCACTGGAAGAGCAACAGAAGTTTAGAGAATAGAAGCTTTAATCCGCACACTTTTTTTTATATATATATTTTATCGATTTTTTACAGAGAGGAAGGGAGAGAGATAGAGAGTTAGAAACATCGATGAGAGAGAAACATCGATCAGCCGCCTCCTGCACATCTCCCACTGGGGATGTGCCCGCAACCCAGGTACATGCCCTTGACCGGAATCGAACCTAGGACCTTTCAGTCCACAGGCCGACACTCTATCCACTGAGCCAAACCGGTTTCGGCAATCCGCACACTTTTAAAATCAAATGCAATAACGAATTCCATGAGAACCACAAATGCAACCCAACATGAATTATGCCAGCCCCATTATTCCATCATTTTTTAACTTTGCATCCTTCCCTGACCATCGGCCAAGATCACTCTCCTTTTTTCCCAACAGCTGCAGGACCGTCCAGGTCTAGGCTGTACAGTGGCACCTCCACCCCTCTGTCCAGTCCCCACCTGCTTTATTTTTCTCCATAGTCCTCAGCCACACCTGGTATTTTCTATTTCTGTGTCCACCCCGCAGCCATTCCCTCATCAGAATGTGAGGCCCCCAAAGGGAGAGACTTCTTTGGCTTGTTCATCGCCCAGCATGTAGCAGGTCCTCAATAAGTGCGTACTGACTTCACTCCCAAGCTCCCCGGGCCCTTCCTTTACCTCTGTAACTTGTTTGCTAAGCCCATTTATTTTCCAAACAAATGTTCTCTTGTATAAATAGATTAAGTAAGGGCTGGAAGAAGGAACAAGTAGTTTTTGACCATCCCTTGTATGTGGCCCCTGTGCTGGGCCCAGACACTGATCTGTGCCCCCGGCATTCACACCATGCATGGGCTGCTCCACCCACTGGGATAGAATAAGACACGAACCCTGCAAAGCAGAGGAAGACGTTGGTAATTCTGACCATGGGCACTGGGGCAGGTAGGGAGGAGGGCATCCTAGCGGTGGGAATAGCAGAAGTAAACGCCCTGCGAGTGTGAAAATGAGTGATTGCACATTTGGGAAAACCCAGGGAGCAGAGGCACGGGAAGAGAGAAATGGATTGAGGACAGGTGTCCACCCCAAGGGTTTCAAAGTCCTCAGGAGCTTCCGCATGCTGCCACTAGGGGGCAGCCTAGGCACACCGAGGGTGGCTCTCTAGGGACTGCACCTGGGCCCACACCTGCCTGCTCTGGGCCTTGAGCACTCTGTCAAGGTGAGCTGGAAATGGCTCTGACCCTGCAAGCCTAGGATTCAGGCCCCTCCCAGCCCTGTTCTCTCCCCAGAGCACCCTGGGGAACCTCCCCGCAACACGGGCCCATAAGGGACATTCTTCCAGAGGATCCAGGACCAGGGTCAGGCCTGGCCAATCTATGCCCAGCCATAGGAAGTCCTCCCCTTTCATTTTTCTTGCAGCCCCACTCCTGCAAATCCAAGTTTCCCTGCGGCCGTGGGAAGTTTTAGTGAGTGAATCAAGAAGCACAAGGCCAGGTGGGCTGAGGAAGGCAGGACCGCTGAGTGGTAGAGCAACTGGGCTCTGGAACCCAGCCTGCCAGTAGAAAGTTAGGAGGCCTCCCTGAGCCTCAGTTTCCTCACCTGTGGCGGGGAGGGAGGTATTTTGAGCAGATTCTGTGTGCAGAGCACTTGGCGCAGGGTCAGGACCCAAAGGAAGACGAAGAAAGCTGGTGAGGGCACCGATGGTGGGAGTCTGGGGCAGGGGCAGATGGTTCTGGGTCTAGTCGGCCTCCCCCAAGGGCCTTGAGAGCCTGAAGGCTTTGATCAGGGGCAAGGGGAGGCCATGCAGGTCTAGTGAGGTGGGCGGGCTGGGAAGGAGTGAATGCCTGGTCATGGCCTGCACTGGGCCCCTCCCCGACTGACAGATGACCTGGAGGCCCAAGCCTGTCCAGGCCTGCCCAGGAGGAGAAAGGGGGATGGCAAACCCAGCTGGCCAGAGGGCAGAGGAGCCTGCAGAGTGGTGAAAGAGGCCGTGCCTGATGAGTCTGGAGCGTTCGGGAGCGAGGGTCACTGAGCCCGACCTGGCACTGTCCACCGCTGCCCAGGGGCCTCTGGTCAGGGCAGGTCGCAGTACCTCGCCAGCCCTCCCTCAACAGAGGAGAGGCTTTCAGGCTTTTCTCATCGTTTCCTGTTCTCACTCCCCACAGGTTGGATGCGTTATCAGGTTTCACAAACCAGGACACTGAGTCGCTGCCCCAGAAGTGGCTCCTTTTTGCCTTTCCCATGGCCCACCTGCTGTGGGACCCCCCCTCTTGCAGAGCCCCCCGGGACCAGCCCATCCATCCCCCTCTACCTCTGCCAATGTGCATTTTTTTTAAAAATATATTTTATTGAGTTTTTACAGAGAGGAAAGGAGAGAGATAGAGAGTTAGAAACATCGATGAGAGAGAAACATCGACCAGCTGCCTCCTGCACACTCCCCACTGGGGATGTGCCCGCAACCCATGTACATGCCCTTGACCGGAATCGAATCTGGGACCTTTCAGTCTGCAGGCCGATGCTCTATCCACTGAGCCAAACCGGTTTCGGCCCAATGTGCATTTTTCAAAATGTAAGGGTAACTGATCAGTATCAGTCCTTATATGACATGTGTTCTCAAGAACACACCATGAGAGACAATGAATAAAAAGCTCAGGCCCGGCCGGCGTGGCTCAGTGGTTGAGCGTGGACCTATGAACCAGGAGGTCATGGTTTGGTTCCGGGTTGGGGCACATGCCTGGGTTGTGGGCTTGATCCCCTGTGTGGGGCGTGCAGGAGGCAGCCAATCAATGGTTCTCTCTCATCATTGATGTTTCTATTTCTCTCTCCCTCTCCCTGCCTCTCTGAAATCAATAAAAATATATTTTAAAAAATAATAAATAGCCGAAACCGGTTTGGCTCAGTGGATAGAGCGTTGGCCTGCGGACCGAGGGGTCCCAGGTTCGATTCCGGTCAAGGGCATGTACCTGGGTTGCGGCCACATCCCCAGTGGGAGATGTGCAGGAAGCGGCTGATCGATGTTTCTCTCCCATCGATGTTTCTAACTCTCTATCTCTCTCCCTTCCTCTCTGTAAAAAATCAATAAAATATATTAAAAAAATAATAATAATAATAAATAAATAAGTAAAAAGCTCAGATTCCACCTTTTGATCCCACTTCTTCTCCCTGTCTCAGCCCCATGGAGGTCGGATTTGAAGGCTGGGCGGAAGGGTGTGGGAAGTCAGGGGTTCCACCCAAGGCAGAACACACGGCGCCAACCCTGGGCTTGTAAAACCAAACGTAATTCCAGGTGGAGCCGACTCTAGGAACCTGGGCACTGAGGGTGCCTGGGGCCATGGTGGCTTCACTTACACCCCAGTGGCCCCACAGGCCCAGCCAGCCTCTGGGCTTAGTCCTGTGTATCCCTGATCCTGGTGGTGAGTGAGATCTGTTCTGGACTGGAATGCCCTGTATTTGGAGGTCCCTTCCCTTAAAGTCCCTGCCTCTGATACCCAGCTATAGGTGTGTATACTCTGCTGTGCCCTGAACCCCCAGGCAAAACCCCCTTTAAGTCCTTCAGTAACTGACCACCTGACTGGCTATGCCCACCTGAATCTCTAGGACATCAAATTTTTTTTTAACAAAATGTTATTGATTCAAAGAGGAAGAGAGAGAGAGAGCAATGTCAATAATGAGAGAGAGGATCATTGATCGGCTGCCCCTGCACAGCCCACACTGGGGATTGAGCCCGCAACCCAGGCATGTGCCCTGACCAGGAATCGAACCATGGTCTCCTGGTTCATAGGTTGATTCAACCACTGAACCATCCTGGCCAGGTCAGGACATTGACTTTAGCTTGGGGAACCCCATTGGCCAAAGCCCCTTGGTTAGGGTCATTGGCTAGAGCAGCGGTTCTCAACCTATGGGTCGCGACCCCTTTGGGGGTCGAACGACCCTTTCACAGGGGTCGCCTAAATACATCCTGCATATCAGATATTTACATTACAATTCATAACAGTAGCAAAATTACAGTTATGAAGTAGCAACGAAAATAATTTTATGGTTGGGGGTCACCACAACATGAGGAACTGTATCAAAGGGTCGCGGCATTAGGAAGGTTGAGAACCACTGAGCTAGAGGTTGCCCTTCTGGGGGCTTGGCCGGAGCCTCGGCTCAGCCTAAGTGGGGTGGGGCTGGATCTAAATCCTGGATCACCCACTTCCTGGTTTCTTTTTCCCAAAAATTTGCCTTCTGGCTGCCCTGCCCCTTCAGCCAGTTCACTCCAAGGTGTGTTCAAAAGGGCTCTCCTTCTATCTTGGCAGCCTTCCCTAATCAGGTCACCCTTACTGGATTAGCTACCCCTCCCATGTGCATGGACAGCCTCCAGGCATAATCCCTGCGCCTAGGAATTACTCATTTATTCCCTTGCCTCCCCCAACCCACTGGTTCTTTTACCCTCCATGCGCCTCCGGAGCTGGTGTGGACCATGTGTGAGCAGGCCTTGGGGTTTGCACCCCAGCACATTTTTTTCCTAATTTAGGAAAGGCACCAACTGGCTTGTGACCCAGACGCCCAAGAAAGGGTTGGCCCGGGGCTCTCTAGGTGGCTGCATTTCACACAGGGAACTGGCCTTTGCAAGCCCTCAGCATGTGCCTTCGCTCACGTACTGCCCACGGCAACCCAACCCAGGTGGTGTAATTATCTCCCCCTTGTACAGATGGAGAAACTCAGAGAGGGGAGGTTATTCACGGTTGGTCGTTCAGCCAAGTTGGTGGCAGCGCCGGGTTGGAACCCAGGTGTGTCCCTTTGCCCCTAGTCCTTATCTGAAGGATTCCTGCCCCAGCCTGGGGGCAGGGCCCGGGTCTAGGGAGGAGGCCAGAGGGAGGGAGAGTCAGGAATTTGAATTGGGAGAGCTGGTAGGGGGAGGGTGGGAAGTTTGGGAGTGGCCAGCAGTTAGGACTTGGGCAACCCGGTGCTCTGTGAAGCTTCACTGGGTGGAGAGGGGCCGCCAGGCAGGCACAGATCTGCTGAGTCAGAGATGCCTCAGGGTCTCCAAGGGAGGCATCTGGAAGGTGGCCCTGGGCTGGGGCCAGGGAAAGCACCCCAGGGTGGTGCACCAAGGGGTTGAATTGGGTACTGAGGCCCCACCCAGGACCATGCGGATTTAAGGAGAAAGAGGCCTCAGAAAGGACAGGGGGTCACATTTTCCAGAAAGAGGGAGTGGTCAGCCTCCACAAGGTCAGGCCAGATAAGGGCCGCTGGGCTCAGCCTCCCTCGTGACTGTGGCCAGAGGCTTCGTTCCCAGCCCAGGGGCTTCCTGGTGTCCTGGCCGTGAGAGAGCTGGCCTCCTCCCCCATCGCCGCAGGAAGAAAACTGGAAAGCTGGAATCTGGAAAATACGAGGCTGCACAGAGGCCACTCTCACCCTCTTACTAGAGAAGCAGAGCCACCAAGAGCTTCTCCATGCCCCATGATCCTGTCCCCCAAACAGAAACGAGGAGGGGCCTGCAGATATGGCTGTCAGCCCCATTTTGCGGGTGGGAAAACTAAGGCTGACAGAGGTCAGTTCTGGGTCAGCTGACTGATCAGTGGCATAGCCAAGATCCATCCATCCATCTATTAAGCATCTATCTCAGCGGTTCTCAACCTATGGGTTGCAACCCCTTTGGCGGTCGAACGACCCTTTCACAGGGGTTGCCTAAGACCATCCTGCATATCAGATGTTTACATGACAATTCATAACAGTAGCAACATTACAGTTATGAAGTAGCAACGAAAATAATTTTTAAAAAATATATTTTATTGATTTTTTACAGAGAGGAAGGGAGAAGGATAGAGAGTTAGAAACATCGATGAGAGAGAAACATCGATCAGCTGCCTCCTGCACACTCCCTACTGGGGATGTGCCAGTAACCAAGGTACATGCCCTTGACCGGAATTGAACCTGGGACCCTTGAATCCGCAGGCTGACGCTCTATCCACTGAGCCAAACCGGTTAGGGCGCAACAAAAATAATTTTATGGTTGGGTCACAACCTGAGGGACTGTTTTGAAAGGGCCAGAAGGTTGAGAACCACTGATCTATCTATTTATTTATTTTAATCCTTACCCCAGGATAAGTTTATTGATTTAAGAGAATGGCAAGGGGGGGAGAGAGAGAGAGAGAGAGAGAGAGAGAGAGAGAGAGAGAGAGAGAGAGAGAGAGAAACATCAATCAGTTGCCTTTCACATGCACCCAACCAGGGACCAAACCAGCAATCCAGGTATGTGCCGCAACTGGGAACTGAACCTGAAGATTCTTCAGTGTATGGGATGATGCTCCAGCCCACTGAGCCACAGTGGCCAAGGCTCTGTCCCAGCTTTTTATAGGGATATATAAGCAGATAGAGGAATGGAAACAGAAATATAATTTCAAAACACCATAAATGAATTACATCGTAATGTTCTGCATTGTGCTTCTTCCATTTAACAGAATGTCTTGGGTGACTTAACAGTAAAACACTCACCCTTCTTCACCTGTCTGCCTGCTGCCAGTGCTGCCACCAGGGGCTGGCTTCCCTGAAGCTTCCCTGGGTTACTGGTGGACTGAGGTCCTCCCCAGGGACTCCTTGCTGGCCTGGGCTGACGGTGGCCCGCCCCTCCATCCCCTGGGCTCTCATCACATCCCCTGGTCCCATGTGCACGGCACCTGCCCTGCCAGCCTCATCTGGGTGCCTCAGAAAGCCCTTATCCCTCCAGGAACTTGCACATGCTGCTCCCCTGCCTGGCCTTACCCTGCCTTGCACTTGAGTTTGGCTTCCGGGTCTCCCCTACGAATTCATGCATGCACCAAATTGCTATTCAAAATGTAGGTGCTCAGCCCAGCCAGCCAGCATGGCTCAGTGGTTGAGTGTTAGCCCATGAACCAGGAAGTCATGGTTCGATTCCCGGTCAGGGTACATGCCCAGGTTGCAGGCTCGATCCCCAGTGTGGGTCATGCAGGAGGGAGCTGATCAGTGATTCTTTCTCATCATTGACGTTTCTTTTTTTTTTTTTAAATATATTTTATTGATTTTTTACAGAGAGGAAGGGAGAGAGATAGAGAGTTAGAAACATCGATGAGAGAGAAACATCGATCAGCTGCCTCCTGCACATCTCCCACTGGGGATATGCCCGCAACCCAGGTACATGCCCTTGACCGGAATCGAACCTGGGACCTTTCAGTCCACAGGCCGACGCTCTGTCCACTGAGCCAAACCGGTTTCGGCATCATTGACGTTTCTATCTCTCTTTCCCTCTCCCTTCCTCTCTGAAAGCAATAAAAAAAAATATGTATATATTAATAGAAAATGTAGGTGACTGGCTCGGTCCTAGACTCCAGCTGGAGAGGTGAATGGTGAATAGCGGGTGATCCTGGCTCTTACAGAGCTCACCTTCTAGTGAGAGTGAGACGGTGAGCAAGGAAGCACAGAGTACATCAGTAAGGATGGTGCAAGGCCTGGGAGGGGGATAGGGATGACAGAGAGTGAAGGGCGGCTGTTTTAGAAAGAGCAATCAGATGAACGGAGTGGATCCAGAGACAGGGAAGCATGGAACAGGGTGCAGAATCTCAGAGGGAAGGCGGGGGAGGGTGGCTGGGTGGGAGGTGACCAACCAAAGAACTTGTATGCATATATGCATAACCCATAGACACAGACAATAGGGTGAGGAAGACCTGGGGAAGGGGGGTGGGGGCCGGCTGGAGGAGGTCAATGGGGAGAAAAATGGGACATAGGTAATATTTTCAACATTAAAGAGTTACGTATATAAATAATTAAATAATTAAATAAAGATTTAAATAAATAGGAAGAAAGAGCAAGCGGAGAACACCATGCCAGGAGCTGATGCTGAAGAACGGCATGCCCAGCAGAAAGAACAATGTGCAGCCCTAACCCGGATGGCTCAGTGGATAGAGCGTCGGCCTGCGGACTGAAAGGTCCCAGGTTCAATTCTCGATTCTGGTCAAGGGCATGTACCTTGGTTGCGGGCACATTCCCAGTGAGAGGTGTGCAGGAGGCGGCTGATGGATGTTTCTCTCTTATCAATGTTTCTGGCTCTCTATCTCTCTCCCTTCCTCTCTGTAAAAAAATCAATAAAATATATATTTTTAAAAAAAGGACAATGTGGCAAAGCCCCTTCCTTGGCCCCACACACCAGGGCAGCAGTTCCCCCATCATGACCCCACGAAGTAGCCTGCACCTGTCCCTGCCCAGCTCCATTCCCCCTGTGAGTGTTCTCTCATCTCTTCCCTTGACTCTGGTCCTTCAGGGGCCAGGGGCCACTGCTGTGCTGCTCACCAGCCTAGTGCCCACCGCTTCACCTTCGGTGTCAGCAATTGTTGACTCAGTAGCGTGTGCATCCCCTCTTGGGCTCAGGGTGCTTAGCTCTGTCCGGGGCTGTGGGATGGCATAGAGCGAGGAGGTAGGTACTCAGGGAGGGGGCCTGGTCAATTGGTAAAGCCTTCACTCTAGGGACCGCGCATGTTGGGAGTCTTTTCTTCAGGCGATGTGCTGTGTTAAGAGGCTGCACTGAGCTCTTGTCAGAGGGACTCCCGTTGGAGTTCTGCTGTGCGACCTTGAGCCTCAGTTTTCTCAGGATGTACGGGAGGATGCTCCAGCCGGAAAGCCACACTGGCCAGGGCTTTTCACCAACTTTTGAACTTTAAGTGCTTATGTCGAATTGCACAGCCCGGCCGACCTATGAACCAGGAGGTCACAGTTCTATTCTCAGTCAGGGCACATGCCTGAGTTGCAGGCTCCATCCCCAGTGTGTGTGTGTGTGTGTGTGTGTGCAGCTGATCAATGATTCTCTCTCATCATTGATATTTCTATCTCTCTTTCTCCCTTCCTCTCTGAAAGCAATAAAAATATTTTTAAAAAATAAAATAATAAATTATAAAAAAACCATAAAAAATAAATAAAATAAAATAAAATTGCACTGGAAGAGGGGAGTAAACTGGCTTGGATTTTATCAAATGCTTCTCAGGAAATGGGCTTGGAGGGGCACTGGAGGTGGGGAGATTGTATAAGGCTGCCCAGGAACCAGGAAAGATGTAGTGAGTCTAGCTCACTGAGATCGAGAGATCTTTTCTTCCCTCTTGAACTTTCCCTCTGAATTTAAAAGGAATATGTACTAAGTATGTAAAACTTGGAAGGTTTGGGAACGTTATAGAAGCAAGAAAAATACAAACTCCCTCGAAGCATATGAATGCTACATATTCTTGGGGAACTATATGTGGCAGGACCGATTAAAATGGAAAATGCCCAGCTATCACCCAACCCACAGATTTTACTTCGAGTAAACTATTTTGCATACATAAAGGCAGGAGTATATAAAGATATATATCCAGGGGCTTAAAGATAATTTTAATAGCACCAAACTGTAAATAACCTGAGTACCTGGTATTCATAAACAAGGACAGTGTTTATGGAACCCTCATACTCTGGAATCAGTCAGCTATTAAAAAGAATGAATTATGGATGTGACTCAAACTAGAAAGCTGTCTGTGATAGGTACTTAGGTGAAAAAGCAAATCTAGTGTAAGTTGTATAATGACTTACAGTTTATATAGTATCATATTTTGTAATTTCAAAACAGTAAGAGCTTTTTTGTAATATGTGAACAAACACATGTTGATGCCAGAGAAGAAAGTGAAGATGAGGATCAGGTGCTGGACAGGTAGCTCATTTGGTTTGAGCACCATCCTGATATCCAAGGTTGCAGTTTTGGCCCCTGGTCAGGGCACATATAAGAATCAACCAATGAATGCATAAATAAGTGGAACCACAAATGGATGTTTCTCTCTCTCTCTCTCTCCCTCTCTCTCTCTCCCTCCTCTCTCTCTAAAATCAATCAATAAAAATTTGTTTAAAAAATAAAAACCAATAAAGCCTGTTTAAAAAAAAAAAAGATATACAGGTCAGACTGTTCAGAGGACAGATGGGAGTTTGTGAGGGAGGAGAATCAATAACTTATATAAAAGGTATTTCATATTAGCAGAATTAGAAATGTTACTTTTTTGGGGGGAATGCAAAGTGGGTAGAGGGGGTCAAATATACGGTAATGGAAAGAAATTAGACTTCAGGTGGTAAGCATGCAATAGAGTACACAGATGTCAAATTATAAGGTACACCTGAAATTATATACTATTTCCAATGCTACCCCAATAAATTTAATTTAAAGAAGAAATGTTACTGCTGTAGTAAAGCACACTAAAATATGTGTGTAAAAAAATCCCAATCCCTAGAGAGAACTTCTGTAGATATTTTGATGTATTTTCATTTGTTTCCCTGTAGGTCAATATTTTGCACCCATTTGTTACATATAATGTTAAAATTTTAATTGATTTTTTTTTTTTTTAGAGAGAGAAACATCCATTTGTTGTTCCACTTGTTTATGCATCCATTGGTTGATTCTTGTATGTGCCCTGACCAGGAATTGAATGGACCTCAGTACATGGGACATCACTCAATCCTCTGCAGCACACTGGCCAGGGCTGTTATATACAGTTTAATAGTTTGCTTTATTTTTCTTAAAATCATTTTCACATTTCCAGGTCATAAAACATCTTCATAAACACCATTTGTAGTGGCGGCTTAACAGTCCATCATGTGGACTATTTAACCAACCCCCTATTGTCAGACTTTTGTGTATGACCTTTTCATTATTATAAATGATACTTGGAAAAAACGATTATACATTAATTTTCAAACGTAAATGAAACAAATGACTATTGAATGCCTCAGAAGTCTCAGGTGTGCTCTTGGCACTGGAGTTACCAGCTTTGGTCTGGTTAGAGAGACAGATAATCAAGCACATGATCTGCAAATGTGGTTAATTTCTTCAGAACAGAATCCCGAAAGATGAATTACTAGTGGTCACAGGGAGTATGAGCATTTTAAAAAGATTTTATTTTTGACTCATACTGCTAAATTCATGTTCAGGAATTTTGATGCAATTTATATGCTTCCAACAGTAGATGAGAGTGATTACCCATCAGACCCTTGCCTATGTTTAAAGGTTTGAAACTGATTTCTAATTTGGTATAAATAATAAAAAAAAAACCTGGCATCTTGTGGTTTTAATTTGCATGCCTTTTGTTAATAGAGCATTGACATTTTTCTTTCCGTAGTTTCTTCCAATAGTGAGTCCTCTACCAACCTCTATTCCTGGAATGTTCCTTTTATTTCTTCAACATATTTGATATCTCCTTCTTCATGGACGTTGAATATTTCCTTTTTCATTTATCATTTCTAGGATCTATTCCCAGGCTTTCTATTTTGTTTCTTGGTTTGCATAACTGCAGTTGCTTTATAATTTGTTGTTAATCCTCACCCAAGGATCTTCTCCATTGATTTTTAGAGAGAGTGGGAGAGAGGGAGAGGAAGAGAGAGAGAGAGAGAGAAACATCCATGTGTCTGCCATGCACACATCCTTACTGCACCCCTACGGGGGATGGAACCTGCAACCCAGGAATCTTCCTTTAACAGGGAATCCAACCCGCAGCCCTTCCATCCACCGGCCAACACTCTACCCACTAAGCAAACTGGCCAGGGCCACAATTTGTTTTAATATCTGTATGGCAAGTCCACCCTCGTGGCTATTTATTCTTCCAAGTGAACTTAGAATTTTGTTAGAAATGTCCTACTGTTAGGATTACAATAAACTTACACATTAATTTGGAAAGAACAGTCACATAATCAGCCTCCCAGAGAGCTTACCGAATTGGTTTTCAATCTTGGCGAGTGCTAGGGTATGATTTCTCTACATGGCAAACCTGGGATCCTCTTAGACTTTGACAGTAGTGTGTTCCTTTGTTTGGTGTTGGAAGTAGAAAGCGATCCAATGGAGAAGTGGCTGCGGCTCCAGGCCAGCTCCGGCCCCTTCACGGGCCATCTGAATGACCGCCGAGCCTGGGTCCGGCGGGCCACCTGAGGCGCGGGCTTGACCCCAGGGGCCTGCGAGGGGCTGCGGTCACCGGAAGGGGCTGGCTGAGCACGGCACGATCGCGAGCTCGGAGCAGGTAGGGCCAACCTGCGGGGCTGCGGGCACAGGGCCGAGGGGACGCCGGGCTCAGGGCGGGGAGCGATACTCTCCTCGGGATCCGAACGGCCCCGGTCTCCCCAGGAGCCCGGACCACGCAGCCTGCAGTCCCCCGGGGGCTGCGCTTTGAAGGCGGGGTCTCTGCGGGACACATGCAGCGGGGGTGAGGTGTCCTGGCAGTGGGGCGCAGGGCGTTAGGGGTTCCCTGCTGGGGGGCTCCGAGGGGTCAGGGTCAGGCTCAAAGGGGGTCAGCTCTGAATGTGGGGGCGGGGGGCTGGGCCTGTGGGGGCCCAGAGTCCCCTTCTCGGGGGTGCGGTCCGGGTGTTTCGGGGGCGAGGGAGCGGTCCAGCCTCCGCACCTGGAGTCTAGGTCAGGCGGGGCGCCCAAGGTTGGGGTCCGGGGCTCCTCCCGGGCGCCCCTCCCCCATGGCGCGGTGGCGGCCGCCCACCCCGCCCAGCGCTCGGACCGCTCGCCCGCTGGCCCCGCCCCCGCCCCCGCCCAGGCCCCGCCCCCAACAAGGTCCCGCCCCGCCCCGCCCCGCCGCTCGCCCATTCAGTTGTGGGTCAGGGGTGAGCAGGCGGCAGCGACGTCACAAGCTTCCAAGATGGCGCCGGGCGGGCGTCTGTGAGCAGCGCTCCGGGCGCGCTGGGCGGGGAGCCGGGCCGGCGGCGGGAGGACCGGGCGGCGCGGGCCTGGCGCCGAGGACGAGGAGTCGTGAGCAGGGCCGGCCGGCCGGCGGGCGGAACGCCGCCGCCGACGCACAGAAGGTGAGGGACGGTCCGGCGTGGCTGGGGGCGCGGGTGGGGGGCCACGGAGGGGCGCGCCCCCGGGGACAGGGGCGTGGGCGGGCGCGCGCCCGGCCGACGTGGGGCGGCGCGCGTGGGAGGGGCGCGAGTGTCCGCCGGGCCTGGGCGGGGCGCACGCGGACCCCCGGGCTGGCCTCAGGCTGCCCGGGGCTTTGTGGCTCGGGTGTCCGGCGGCGGGGCGCGGGCGGCGGGGGAACCCCGGGCACAAAGCCCCCGGGGCCGCGCCGGGCTGGGACGCAGGTCTCCGGAGCGGGGGTCAGCGGGCGAGCGGGCGCCGGCTCTTTGTGCCTTTTCATTAGCAATCTAATCCCAACTGCGTCGGGCGAGCTGCGCTGCCTGACAGGCGGGCGGGCTCCCATTATGCAAAGGGCCCTGCGCCGGCGGCCGCCCCTCTCCGGGGCATTTGGCTATTTCTAGAACCGCGGCCTTGCAGCTCCGTGGTCCTCTTTTGCCCCCTCCCATGGAAAGACTGGCAAGGGCAGGGGCCAGCGGGGTGTGCGTGTGTGTGTCGGGGGGCGCTCCCAGAACGCCAGGTCCTGCCGCTGGTAGGCTCGCTGCCCTGCCCCCCGATCTCAGATCCGTAGGCAGCCGCTTGGCAGGAAGAGAGATGGGCTTGGGGGAGGGGGTCGGCTGGCAGAGGGAGGGGACTGCAGGGCCCCAGCTTGTCACTCTCTGTTTATCTGCCAAGATTGGTCATATTCACACAGGCCTAGCTGGTGGGGGGTGGCGGCGAGGGTGGGGGATGCCTCTCCCTGGGGTGGGTGGGTGGGAGGGAGGGAGGTTGGGCAATGACTTACGGAGAGGAGGGAACCGGGCCTGATAATGCTGCCCAGCGGCCCCACCCAGAACAGCGTGGGGCTGCCTGGGGAAGGGGACCGGGTGCCGATTCGGATGGGTTGGAACGGGTTTTGAAGTTACTATTTACCTATGCCTTCTCCTATCCCCTCCACCTCCAGTGTCTTCCCTAGCAGGAGTTGCCAAGCACATCTGGAAAGCTAGGTTCCTGGCCCACCCCACCCCACCCCCAATAGCAGGAGGGGTGTAACCCAGGGAGGCCACCCCTCTGACATGTGGTGGGGGGAGGGGCGGCGCCTTGCCCATAGGAATCCTGTGGCAGGGGCTTGTTGACTGATGTGGGGCTTGCTGTGCCTCCTGCACCGAGGGAGGAGCTGGCAGGTAGTGGAGGGGCCTCCAGAGCGTCTAGGGGGGAGAATCCCGGGGCCCCCTGGGTGGAGGGATGGATGGGTCACCCGAACCCAGAACCTTTCTGGAGCTAGCATTTATTACTTCCTGGCTTCTGGCTCTCGGTCTTCCTCTCCATTCCCATCTGCCAGTGTCTGGCCTCCCTGGGCCTTTGAGCAGACATGTTCAGGCGCACAGGCCATGTGGCCGGTCTGTAGCCCTGGCTCAAGGAGAAGGGTACTCAGCAGAGCGGGGTCGTTTGAGTGGTCTGAAAAAAAGCAGATGGGCGGCCTCGGGCTGGTCTCTGGAGACAAAGCTGTGTGGTGAGATTGCTGGTTTAGAGGGCTCTTAGCTCATGGGTGGGTGTGGGAGGGTGGATGGGAGGTTGATACTTGAGGGTTGAACTCAGTCCTTCGGTTCCAGCGTAGGTCACTGTGCCTTGGAGCGAACCTTCCGTCCTGCGCAGTTGGGCTTATTGGGAAAATGTCTGTGTACCATGGGCAGGAAGGACATAGACTCAGAGGCTGGGGGAGGCTCCCTGCATGCCTGCCTGCCTTGGGATTCAGAGCTCCCACGTTGGCCTGCTTTCCTTTGGCTCCTGGCTTCCCGCAAGTCTGTTTTGGGGTGTCACTGAGTGCTGCTGCCCAGCTTCTCTGGCTGTTTGACTCGAGTGCTGGTGTGTGCCCAGAATTTCTCCCTGTAGTGTTTTCCTGCCAGTTGTTAGGACTTGTAGATTCGTCACTCAGCTTTTACAAGCGATTCCTGAAAAGAAAAACCTCCCTCTGGTTGCTGGCTCTGTGTAGAGGAAGAAGCAGCCTGAGGGAGCAAGGCCTTTAATTAAAGCAAAACCGAAATGATTGCTGCTGTTGCTGGGAGTTGGAGGAGGCACAGGTGGGGCAGAGGTGATGCTCCTCTCTGCTGTTTGGTACCTGCTCTGGGCACAGGTAGGCATGATCCTGTTCTTGCTCCCTGGTCTTGGCCAGCAGCCCAGCCTTCTCCACAAGCTGCAGTCCGGGATTAATCCTCACGTAGTGTTTTCTTTCCATAGATCAGATTTCTCATTTTGTTAATAAGCACACAGCCTCCGATCCACTTGAAGTCAGCTGTCGTGGACTCGGAGCAACAGGGTTTTGCATTATTGAGCTGACAGGCCTGCTGCCTTCCCGGAGTCCTTATTGTCTGCCAGGGTCAGATCTGGGGGTGGGTTCAGTGCCTTTTAGTCAGCAGCTAACTCCTGGAGAAGGGCCGGCTGGGCAGTTCTGGAGAGTCAGAGGAGAGAGGAAGGAATAAAGTTCAGTTTACCCAGGGGACCTGTGGCTCTGCCCTTTTGCTTGGCCTGTTGGCCTCTAGCAGTCAGCCCCACCCTGTAGCTTGCTTGCCTGCCCCACTGGGTCTGAGGGCCACTGCCCCGGGAAGTGATCACTAGGAGGGAGGGGGCTCTTCTTCCTGGCTGATGCCTGGGAGGCAGCTTTCCCCTGACAAGTCAGGTTCCTGCCATCCTGGCTCTTGGAGCCTGACTGAGGAGAGACTCCTGGAGGCAGTGAGAAGGGAACTGGGCTCAGAAAGTCTGTAGGGCGACACCGGCTTTGCCGTTTATTCTCCCTGTGACCTTGGACAGTGATTAACTCTCTGAGCCTTAGTGTCCCTGTTTCTAAAATGGAAACAGAACTTGAGTTTACATTCACGTATCGCTGCCCTCCAGAGCTCAGCCTGGGGAAGACAGACAAGCAAACAAATGATTTGTAAGATGGGGCGATAAGGACTGGCACAGTGACAAATGGAGCTCACAGGGCACCACAGGGATAGTGGCTGTGAGGCATGGAGGGAGGGGCCGGCCCTGGGCTGGAGGAGAGCCATGGATGCCATGCTGAGTTCAGGCTGGCTGGAGGAGAGGTGTTTTGTTAATCCTCAACAGATGATATTTTTCCATTGATTTTTTTTTTTTTAAAGAGAGTGAAAGGAAGGGGAGGGAGGGAGGGAGAGAGAGAAGAGAGAGAGGGAGAGAGAGAGAAAGAGAGAGAGAGAGAGAGAGAGAGAGAGAGAGAGAGAAGAAGAGAAGAGAAACATTGATGGAGCCAGGGATAGAGCCTGCAGCCTAGGTGCATGTCCTTGACCGGAATAGTGCCTGTGACCCTTTAGTCTGCAGGTCGATGCACTAACCACTGAGCACCAGCTAGGGCAGAGAGGGATTGTAATGGGGAGTGTATTCAGTGTGGCTGGGGGACAGGAGCGCATTGACAAAGGCAGGACAAGCAGATGCTGTTACAAGAAGTTAGCACAGGAACACCCCCTGTGTGCCAGGCACCTGAGGCTTTCCATGAGCTTTTTATTCATTCCACAGAATTTTCTGAGAACAAATGCAGTGCCAGCCCCTGTGGCTTGACTAATCAGGTTGGTCTCTGCTCTCTGGTGCTCACAGACCTGCCTACAAGTGGTCTCCCAACAAGCCTCCCACCTGAATTGCCCAGAGTGCCCTCTTACAAAGGGGAAAATGAGATTTGGAGGTTAAATAACTTGCTGAAGTTGTGAGTAAGCAACTGGTCGGGCTGGGGCTGGAGGGTAAATGCCTTTGACTCCAGAGCCTGTGAGGGCCCATGTGGTGTGGAATCTGGAGCGGCCTGAGGTCCCAGCAGGGAGGGCAGGACAGAGAGCCCCTGCCCCAACATGAGGACGATCCTGACTCCAGGTTAGGGGCTTGGTTAGGGACTTGTAAACAAGCCGGGCCAGTTTGACTCTGCCTGGCACCACCACGCTGTGCTTCCTCCTGGGAGGGGCCTTGCCCTAAGGGTTAGGGACCTGTGCTGGGGGAGGGCTATGAGAGGGACTGCAGGCTCAGCGGGTGGGGATAGGAGTTGTGTGTGGGCCCCCCAGTAAGTTTGATAAGGGAGAGAAAGCCAGGAGCTGACTCCAGGCTTCACCACAGTCCAGGAGGACAGGGCCAGGCATGGGCACCTCAACTGAATGGAGAGAGTGACCCTAAGAAACTGCCTGGGACAGTTTGGAAGGAGTTCAGAGCCCTTCCTTCTGACTTCAGTTTTCAGGTTTTCATGGTAATGTCCCATGTGGGTGGAGGGGAGGCGGGAAGGGTTGCCTTAGGGTTAGAGCAGGTCCTGCTAGAGGGGACAGCCAGCTGCCTCTTGGCCAAAGGGTCTTGCTGCTGCTTGTGAGATTATTCCTGTTTGACGGTAATCCGCTTACTGGAGCACGTGGAGTGTGGGTGAGAAGGGAGAGTGGGTTTTGGAAAGGCAAGTGGCCCAGTCTTTCCATCCCTCACATGGCAATTCCAAGGAAAGGCAGGGCTTGGACTTGGCTTAGGGGGAGCTTCTCGCACGGGGAGTGGGCCTGTTGTGGAGATGGAAGGACTGCTGGCTGTGGCATAGGCGTGGCCGCTGTGCAGACTCCTCCCCTGTTTTCCAGGCTGCTCCCAAGGCCTCGGGCTGCTTTGCCTGCAGCACCTCTGGGTGGGTGGGTTCTCTCAGGCGGGTGTGGGGCCACTCAGTGTCTTGAAAACAGCACTACCATCCCCCCACACAATGGGTGGAGGCGCTGCGCCCATCACCACACAGGTCTGAGCCCCTTGGCCTCTTCATCAGCTTGTTGCAGGCTCTTTAAGGGAGGGGCCTGTCCCCTCATTGCCGTTCCCTCATTGCTTTGCATTGGTGACTTCTTGTTCATAAATGAATGAGAGGGAGAGTAGGGTTGATGGCTGGGAGAGTGGGGACAGGGCTTTAGTGGCCTGCCCCTGTATGGACATAGTAGAACTTTCCTTAGTGATGAGTACGGCTACACATTGTGCCTCTGAGTTTGTGTTGTTACCTGTGCAACCTGACTGAGGCCTGCCCGCTGGTGCCCGGGTTCTCAGCTCTGCATATCAGGATCACCTAGGAGTTGGCAGAGGCTAGCCCAGCCCATCTCTGGGGTGGGCCCAGGCATACACATGTCTTAAAGCTTTTGAAATGAATCCGGTGTGCAGCCAAATTGGAGAACCACTACTTTAGCAGGTGATAAGTCTTTGTCAATAATAGAATCAAGCAAGTGGTGAGTCCAAATGGACCGGTATGTGATCTAGGGTGGTCACAAACTGCTTTACTCTGATGGACTCCTAGGATCAGGTTCACATAAGTTAGGCTGATTCTTTGTTAGTTACCAGGATCTTGGAGAAGCACCAAGTGCAGAGGGGCTCACTCTTCATGGTCCCTCTTATCTGGGTGGCAGTGGGAGGGACTCCAGGTCCTCCTTGGCCTTGAGAGTCTGCCTGTCCTGGTTTCTTGGTTGCATTCTTGGGACCTGGTTGGCCTCTGTATGCCCTACCTGGACCTGACATAGTGGCATTTGGGCTCCTGTGGCTCCCTAACTAGCTTGCTTTGGCCACTGCTGGAGACTCTTGGGCCTGTGTCCCTTCTCTTTCCCCTCAGGGTCCCTGGGAGAGAGAGAGGTTGGTCCCTGAGGTTAGTTTCTGGGCTGTTATCTGGGTAAGGTGTGTGAGAGGGCCACTCACAAGGGGCCAGGAGGCAGAGTGGGAGGGGCACTGGAGGCAGAGCTTCAGGTAAGGCCTGCTTGCCCAGCCCAGCCCAGCCCCCTTTGTTGGGACAGAACAATGGGCTTTCCTGGGGTTTAGTACATATCTGTGGACTGACAGGACACAGGACAGCCTGCCTGTTCCCGGCAGCCTACCCTGTGAGGTGAGTGGCAAGGCCCCTGGGTGTGGGTGGTCTGCTGTGGCCCTGGTTGGTGTCCTGGGTAGGAAGTGTCCTGTAGAGAAGGAAGAGCAGCCTGGGCTGGGGCAGTGAAGGAGATGGGATGAGAGTGATCTTGGCTGGGGCGTCAAGTAGGAAGGGGGTGGTGTGGGGTCAAGTCCGAATGTCCTCCCTCTGTTCCTTCTCTGCCCGCACACATCTTGGTAGGCAGGTGGACCCAGGGGGCTGTGTTGATAGGGAGTGGTCTTGGGGATGGGTGTCTGCCTACTTTAGGGCTTTTGCCTCTCCACTCCATTCCTCCCCTGCCCTTTGGTAGGAGGCAGCTGATGGTTTTTTTGTCTGGCAAGTGCTAAACATGACTTTTTTGAAAACTGGGAGGAGGATGGTTCTTGCAGAGTTCCTGACCGAATGCTAAGAAGAGTGGCAGAAGCGGTCCCTGGAGCTCACTGTGGACTCTTACCCCATGCTAGGCCCTGTGGGAGGCTCCTGACATCTGAGTTACAGCGAGGAAGTGATTATATAAGTTCTAAGAGTGTGAGAAACACACTCATATGTACGTGGAAGCACTGAACATGTCTGTGTGGGCTCTTCCTGTGGGCAGTGCTTGGGCCAGAAGACAGCCAACGGTTTCATTTGAATTGGGTGGTGAGGTGGCTGCCTGGACAAAGCCGAGGAGTCCGGTTCCTGGAACTGGAGGTGGGGCTGAAGGGTCGTCCCCTGTGAGCTGGGAAAGGACCATTACAAGCTTGTTGAGCAAGTGCCCTCGCCCTTCTCCCAGGACCTGCAGGGCAGAGAGGACTCTCTGGCCATTCTTATCCTTTTAGTCACACAACTCCTTCCTTCCCTCCTGGCGTGTTAGAAGCCTCTGCCCTGTGGAAACTCCCTCCAGGAGAGCATGTGGGGGACAGTGTCCCCGGAAACTCAGAACTGGGCTCCTTTTCTTCTTGGGATTCTCTCAGTGTGGGCACACAGGAGGTGCTCAGGCATTGCCGGGGATGGTGTTGGGGATGCAGGCAGTGTGAGGCTGTCTCTTGGTAGATGGGCCCAGAGGGTCTGGCAATGCTGGCCACGAGGGAGGAGCCCACCAACAACCTCCTGAGGTGCCCTGGGCCCCACCAACAGGTGCCTTTCTCCAGGAGTGGGTGGCTTGAGCACTGGGCTTGGGTCGTCCTTTGATGGTGGTAGGTCAACCTGAGCCCCAGAGGGGTGCAGGCCTGGTGGAGAGGATTGTTTCCAAAGTCCCACATTCCATGCATGTGTTGACGCTGATAAGGGCAGCAGGGCTGGCTTAGCCGCTTTGGACAGGAGGGGACTTTGACTTCATGCCCCCAGCAGGCAGCATGCACATCCTGCTTCCTGTAACACCCCTCCCCCACCGACCACCTCTACCTCCACAACACCAGCTCAGGTCCCACAGCCTACAGAGGCCCAGCTTGCCTCTTGACGTATTACCTGCTCTGTGCGTTAACAGGTCTTGGAGGGTCCTTTAATAGTTTGTGCCCGCCTGCTTCTAAGAGCATTTGAGAATGGCATTTGAAATGGCATTTCCTTTTTATTTGAAATTTGTTACTCTTAGGTTTGGCAGGAGTCTTATCCAGGATTTTACTGTTTGGTGAAAGAGGATTCTGGCCCTAGCCAGTTTTGTTCAGTGGATAGAGTGTCGGCCTGTGGACTAAAGGGTCCCAAGTTCAATTCTGGCCAAGGGCACATGCCCAAGTTGCGGGCTTGATCCCCAGTAGGGGATGCGCAGGAGGCAAGTGATCAATGATTCTCTCTCATCATTGATGTTTCTCTCTCTCTCTCTCTATCCCTATCCCTTCCTCTCTGAAATCAATAAAGAAATATATATTTTTAAAAAAGAAGATTCTAGTGTGAAATTTGTTTTTCTCCATGCCTGTAAAATGGGCTGGTAGAAATATTTCAAATAATTGTCGTCAGCTATTCTCAGAGTGTTTTGCAGATCCCTGGGGGTCCCCAAGACCTTTTACATAATATTTAGAAGTTATTGGTCTTTGTCTCATGTTGACACTTGCATAGTGGGTGCCCCCCCGCCCCCCCCGAGGGCCATGGGGAGGTACGTCTAGACCCTGGAGTACATGTCTCTAGTATTCTGTGTGACAAGATGGGAGTGCGAGTGCATGTGAGGCTTTCCTGTCTCAAACTGACTGTGATGGCTGAGCTATGTGCTGAACCAGCTGCTTTCCTTCATGGAACATTATTTTTACTTGAATGAACGACTGACAGACAAGGTGTGGTTATTCAGACTCAGAGAATTTGTGAGACATTTTCTCAAATGAACAAGGTGAGCCTTGCCACAACTGAAAATATTTGTTGCTGGTGAAAGAGCTGTCAGGAGAAAATAGAATTTTGGAAAACTCCTATCTGTCACCAGGAGACTATCTTAAAGAAATTAAGTGGTGGTCTTAATATTGACTTTTTTTTTGGTGTGAAAACATTTGGGAGATAAGGATTAACTCAGTGAACCAATATTTCCAAATGACCAATGCTTCATGTTACAAAATCCTGGGTGAGTATGAGTGTAGGGTAGACCAGTTGATTTTTGTTATAACCAGATATGAATAAATCACTGACCACAGTTTCAGATTCTACATTGCAATTTTTAAGAAACTACCCCTTGTCAAGTTTTAGTGTATATCTATGAAGAAGACCCACATATCTGAAAAGGTTATTAAAATACTCCTCCCTTCTTTCTGTGTAAGGTCAAATGTCTTCGTAGACTTTAATCAAAACCACTAGCCTAACAGACTGACTACAGAAGCAGATATGGGAATCCAGTTACTTCTGTTAAACCAAACATTAGTGAGATTTGCAAAAACATAAAACAATGCCACTCTTCTCACTAATATTTTTCACTTAGAGTAGTTTAAAAATTGTTATTATTTTTTATTGATTTAAAGAGAGGAAAGGGGGGGGAGAGAGAGAGAGAGAGAGAGAAAGAAACATACATCAATCAGTTGACTCCTGGACACTCCAACCAGGTATCAAAACCCAAAACCTGGGCATGTACCCTGACTGGGAATTGAATCCACTACCCTTTGGTGCACGGACACAACTCAATTAACTGAGCCACACCAGGCAGAGCTGGAAGAATTGTGGGTTTTTTTGTTTGTTTTTTAATCCTCACATGAGGATTTTTTTTCCCATTGGTTCTTAGAGCACGTGGAAGTGAAGGGGAGAGACAGAGAGAGAAACATCGATGTGAGAGAGACATATCAATTGCTTGCCTCCTGCACGAGCCCCGACCAAGGCCAGGGATGGAGCTTGCCACCGAAGTATGTGCCCTTGACAGGAATCGAACCCAGGACCTTTCAGTCCACAGGCCGACGCTCTATCCACTGAGCCAAACTGGCCAGGGCCAAGAGTTTGGTTTTTTAAAATTTTATTTATATTAATATAAGTTGTTTTGATATTTTAATGTTAAACTTTTTATTTTTTTATTACCAGTTTTTCTAATACAGTAAATAGAATAATAAATATAATCACACAGTAGCATCTACTAGACCAGTGATGACGAACCTATGACACGCATGTCAGAGGTGACACGCGAACTCATTTTTTTGGTTGATTTTTCTTTGTTAAATGGCATTTAAATATATAAAATAAATATCAAAAATATGTCTTTGTTTTACTATGGTTGCAAATATCAAAAAATTTCTAGATGTGACACGGCACCAGAGTTAAGTTAGGGTTTTTCTTTTATTTTTTTTTATAAAAAATATATATTTTATTGATTTTTTACAGAGAGGAGGGGAGAGGGATAGAGAGTGAGAAACATCGATGAGAGAGAAACATCAATCAGCTGCCTCCTGCACACCCCCTACTGGGGATGTGCCCGCAACCAAGGTACATGCCCTTGACCGGAATCAAACCCGGGACCCTTCAGTCCGCAGGTCAACGCTCTATCCACTGAGCCAAACCGGTTACGGCAACTTAGGGTTTTTCAAAATGCTGACACGCCGAGCTCAAAAGGTTCGCCATCACTGTACTAGACAGTAACATATAAGCCTCATAAAAGTTCTTTGGGAGTCCTTACTGATTTTTTAAGAATGTAAACAGTTTTGGAACTGTTGACAAGGAAGGGCTCTGGGCTACTCTCCTTTATCATTTCCCCCTCACCACCTCCACCTTATCTTCTCTCATGTATTATTTCACCCTGTCTCTTCTCAGCACTGCTTCTTCCTGACTGGCATTTGTTCACCTAAGAAACGTTTATGAGGGCCTGCTGCATGCCAGGTGCAGCTGTGGCTACTGGGCTGGTGGGACTCGGGGTCTCTAACCTTGGGAGCCTGGTTGGGGCGCCAGGGAGCAGAGCATGGGCAGAAGGTGAGATGCATTGTGGGAAGCAGCGGGGTAGCTATTGCTGACACTGGCTGGGAGGAGAGAAATGCACAACAGTCTTAGGAGAGGAGGGGGCACTCAGGCATGACTGGAAGGGACCCAGCTGAGAGGTGGGCTGAGGCCCCTCTGGGAAGCACTGCGAGGCCAGGCCTGAGTGTGGACTTGATTCAGGTATTAGGAATCCATTGAAATCTTGTAAGTAGGGGAGTGACTCGAGGAGATTGGTGTTTAAGAAAGAAGATAACTCAGGGTCGATTGGACTTGGAATTGGAGTGGGCAGGAGTTGCAGAGGAGAGATTTGTGCTAGACTTTGATATTTTCACTTGGAATGGTTTTGTTGTTGTTGTTAATCCTCACGTGAGGATATTTTCCCATTGATTTTTAGAGAGAGGAAGGGAGGGGGAGAGACAGAGAGATAGCAACATCTGTGAGAGAGACATATCAATTGGTTGCCCCCTGCATGGGCCTGTCTAGGGTCAGGGATCGAGCCCACAACTGAGTTATGTGTCCTTGACTGGAATTGAACCTGGGACCCTTTAGTCCACAGGCCGACACTCTGTCTACTGAGCCGACCTGACTAGGGCTGGAATGGCTTTAACTGCCCTTCCTACCCTCCAGTTCTTGGGACGAGCCCTGGGATTCCTTCTCATTGGTTGAGGCATGCTGGCCCTCCCAGGTATGGAGGCCCTGCCCTGGCTTCTGAGGCTTTCTGTTCATTAGGTCAGTGATATTTTCTGGGCATCTCCTGTGGGACTGACCTTCTGAAGCCCTTGTCTACATAGTGTTGTGACATTAGCCCAGGTGTGTGGCTCCGCTGGTTTTCTGGTGCCTGGATCAGGCGATATGAGGGGATGCTCAGCAGATGTCACACAGCTTTAGCTGGGCTCCCTAGATCTAGAAATTTTGTGTCCCTCTCCTCTTTCTTTTTTTCTTTAAATATATTTTATTGATTTTTTACAGAGAGGAAGGGAGAGAGATAGTTAGAAACATCGATGAGAGCAACATCGATCAGCTGCCTCCTGCACATCTCCTACTGGGGATGTGCCTGCAACCCAAGTACATGCCCTTGACCGGAATCGAACCTGGGACCTTTCAGTCCGCAGGCCGACGCTCTATCCACTGAGCCAAACCAGTTTTGGCTCCCTCTCCTCTTTCTTGTGGGACTTGTGCACAGAGCATGCTAGCTTCTCAGGAGATTGTGCTCCAGGATATTTACAGAGTGTTAACCAGAGGGTGTAAATGACATGCACACACACAGGCATAACTAGTGGAGAAAACCCTCTTGGCTCCCCCACCTCATGTAAGAAACAGCCCCCCAGCCCTGGAGACTCACCTGTGCTCATCCCTGCCTCCCTCAGAAGTCACTGCTCTTCTGAATTTGGGGCTAGTTTCTTTAGTTTTTCTTTGTTCCCTGTACTTGTCTGGATACTTGAAATCCAGATGTGGCTTATCCCTTAGCATGCACAGAGCTGGACACTAATCTCTGTTTTTGATTCACTGAAGTGCTGTTGCTGCCATTCCTGTTCCCCACTTGGAGTGTTCCAAGGTGGCACTGTCCCACACTTCACCACGTGGCCCAGCAGGACGGGAGCTACCTGCAGGAGAGGAGCTTCTGAGTTGTTTTCAGGGTTTTGGGTGTTTTATGCCTCTTCAGTAGCCCAGTTTTCACACCCCCTCTGCTTTACTATTCCAGGTAGAGAAGTGCCTGTTTGTTTGTTTTCTGTCTTTAAATACAGCTCCTTAATGCTAAACAATTCTTCCAGCACCTCCAAGTCTCCATGTAAAAAGTAGACCTGTGAGTACCCTCCCACCCCCCTCCCCCAAATCTGCGTGGAGCCCTCTGTCTGATCTTTCTGAGCTTTTGGCCTCTCTGTTGGACCCTTCAAGTTACCTGCTGGACAGGTGAGCCCTCTTCTGTCAAGCGCTGCACCTAGAGGCTTTTCAGGCACAGTGCCACAGATAGTACTATTTTCCATAGCAGTTCCTTAATTTTATCCTTAAAAACAGCTTTTTAAAAACTTCAGTGGATGCCCCAGGTGTGTCTATTCCCCGCCCCCTTTGGATTAAAATAACTCGATCCTTGCCATTGGCTTTATTATTTATTTAAGTATATTTTTATTGATTTCAGAGAGGAAGGGCGAGAGAGAGAAAGATAGAAACATCAATGATGAGAGAGAATCACTGATCTGCCTCCTGCATGCCCCTACTAGGGATTGAGCCCGCAACCAGGGCATGTGCCCTTGACCAGAATCGAACCCAGGACCCTTCAATCTGCAGGCCAATGCTCTGTCCACTGGGCCAAACTAGCTAGGGCCTTGCCATTGGCTTTAGCTCCTTAAGCCCTCTGTTTGAACCTCAGGGGGTTTGGAGGGGTAGATTGTCCAGGAGGGAGCATGGGGGCTTTCCTTTGTCCTGCCCAGCAGCGGAGTCCTTTGACCCCAGTCCCTGAGGGCCTCCCTCATCCGTTTCTTCTGGCTTCTTCCCTTTGATATGGCCAGTTGGTTGTGCCCAGGACCAGCTCAGGCCTTCCTGGGAGTTCTTTGGTACTAGCCTGCAGTACTCCCAAGTTTCCTCTTCTCTCCTGGGCTTGCCTGCCAGCATCTGAAAAGCCCGTCTGTCTCTTAAGAAGTATCAGCTAGACGCTAGGATGATTACAAAACATCATTGGGTTGTTTCCTTTGCATGGCAGACATTGATCTGCCCTACTAAGAGAATTTAAGATGGTCTGTAGGCTTCCTCTTGGTTCCTGGCCTGTCCATAGAGTTCCCTCTTCTTCTTCTTCTTTTTTTTTTTTATATATATATTTTATTGATTTTTTACAGAGAGGAAGGAAGAGGGATAGAGAGTTAGAAACATCGATGAGAGAGAAACATCAATCCGCTGCCTCCTGCACACCTCCTACTGGGGATGTGCCCGCAACCAAGGTACATGCCCTTGACCGGAATCGGACCTGGGACCCTTTAGTCCGCAGGCCAACGCTCTATCCATTGAGCCAAACCGGTTAGGGCGAGTTCCCTCTTCTAAGACAGATACTCCATCCTGGATTTGGTCACCTCCCTCTTTTTTTTATTTTTTTTGTCTTGTGATTGTTATTAGTTGGGGGTTCAGGGAGGTTACTGCCTGGCTCTGATCTACTTGCTAATCAGGTCCAAGACTGGACCCTGCTTCCTCTCTTAAAGGTGTCTGTGTACTGTATTGAATCCCTTAAGAAGTGTGCAAGAGTCACAATGACAGCTTCAAGGATTCTTCACAGATGGACATGCCTGTGTAACCAGCATCCAGATTAAGAAACAGACCCCAGAAGCCCCTTGTCTGTCCTTTGAGTCATCGCTTCTCTTCCACCCCCAACTGCCTTCTCACGCCTAGCGCCTGGATTCTTGCTTTCCAACTTGAACTTACATGAATGGAATTGTACCTCATAGTTTCGTGGGTCTGGCTTCTTTGGTCAAAGTACACTTGAGAGACTCATGTATGTGTATGGAAGTCAACTGTGACATTGCCAGCAGTCAACTATTTTTGACCTATAAAAGGCAAATTCATATGTTTTCATCTAAATGTGCAGCCCTGCTCACTGATGGGTGGCTAATAGTCTCCATACCTTCCGCTGCCTCCCCTGTAGGAGCAGGGCTTGCAAGTGCTTGCCTGAGTGGGTTTCCAGTGCTGGTCACCTGGAGTGTGCTTTCTGGCCCACAAGGTTTGCATGCTTTCAGTCTTGGTCTTATTTTAAAATGTGACCTTTTCCTTTCCTCCCTGGGAGATAATTCTTGTAGTCTTTGTCCAGCCAACTAAAACCCGTCATTGTTGTCTGGCATCAGTTTTATTTTTTCTAATTCCCCTTCAGCACGCCAGCTCGGTTTCCTCCCAGCCAGGAGGGTCATGTCATGCTGTGGGCAGGCAGGGATTCCTCAATGCCAGGCTGCCTCAGTTTTTACCAGTCTGACAATGATGTGGGCGAGGGTTGTCAGCCACCCTTTCTTGGGAAGGACTCATCCACATTGAGAGGCGGTTCTTCGTGCAGTTTGCATAAGAAGTTGTTGGCTACTGGGGTTGTTTTTGAAATTATAAAGTTGGAGAGTCTCTTTCCCAGGTCCCTGGGCTGGGCAGCTGCAGTTCTATGACTCAGCCCTGACTGTATCTCCCTCTGGGGCTCAGTTATCTCATCTGAAGGGTGCCCTGGGGCAGGTGAGATGATCGAGATAGCTCTTCAGTGGGCAGACCTCGCTTCCCCAGTGCCCTTTAGCCGTGTCCTTGTAGCTCCTTGTGTGTGGAATTCCACCTACCTAACCTTCCACCGTCCCTGCTTGTCCTTCATCACCTTCCTGCGTCCTCTGCCTGCTACCCACACCCAGAACCTCCTGCCCACCACCCTGGCGCCCAGATGCCTGTGGTAACCAGGCTCAGCCTCTCTGTCTCACATTCCAGGCCCCCTGACTCTATTAATTACCCTCTGGGCTTGTTTCTGTAAGAAACTGTGTCTTCCTTTTTTGGAATTGTCTCCTTCCTCTTGACACCCATCAGAGGAGCATTTTCTGCTTGCAGAGCATAGTCCGTTCTGGGCATTAGAAAGCTTACCACCCACCCCAGCTCTTCCCAGACCTAAATGTGTGTGTGGGGGTCCCTTGGTTAAAATGTGGGTTCTGGTTCTGAGATGTGGAGTGAGACCTGAGCATCTGCATTTTAGAGTTCCCACGTACTGCTGCTGGTCCCTGTACCTCACCCTATGACAACCAAGACTAGCAGGAAGTGGGACTGGGGGCACAGGAACCAGCTTACCGGGCCTGTCTGCCTTCTTGCTGAAGTGGCTCCTGGATTTTCACTTGTTCCTGGACTGACAGGATGACCAATTTCCCCTGCTGTGCTGTCCTGTTGGCAGACCAGACCCACCCTGCTGGCCTCCCACAGGCTCTCCGGCTCCCAGCCTCCTGCTTCTGTCACTGCCAGCCAGCCTCTTACCCACAGCTCAGGCCCCTGAGGAGGCAGTGCAATGTGGGGGACAGAGTCTGGAGGAGAACATGGCTTTTTAATAATAATTATAATCTTAAATTATTATTCCCCTTTGAGCAGCGCTCACCTGCCTCTTCCCAGTAGTACTCATGGTCTTGGGCCCATTCAAAACTTTTGGCTAGATTGTATCAAGCCTGGGGCCCTCCTGGCAGGACCCTGCCCTTCACCTTTCCTGGTGCTAGCCAGCCAGTTGTGCCAGCACCAGGAAGGGAAATCCATCTGCAGATCCCCCAGGTCGTCTTGGCCTCGTTTCTCCTTGTTGGCACCAAAGCCAGGAGTGATGTGAGGGTTGTAGGCTTGTGGGAGGAGGAGAGGACCTAAGGCTCTCCGGAGAAGCAGGGATTCGAGGGTGATGGGGCCTGGGGTGGTGTGGTGTGGAGCCTCCTGCCAGATCTCCCCTCAGAGTAGCACTTTCTCCTGGTGGGGAGGTACCCACAAGCTTTCCCATCTCAGATGGGAGTGGCACAGATCGGGTTTGGGCACATGTGGGACTTGGACCACATGGGCAGCTTGGGGTCTTCAGTGGGGCCATAGGATTTCAGGATAGACTCAGGGTGGTCAGCCTAGGGTGGATGCCACCTCCCTCATTGGTCAAGGTGAGCCAGTGGATGGGTGTCAAGACTGGCCCGAGGGTTAGAGAAGAAAGCCAGCCCAGGGGCCCCCATCACCACGTCACTAATGCGCTGAGTAAAACCCAAGTGTTTATGTCATAGAAGCTGCGTTGGAGGGAGCGCTGGTCTCCTGGCATTTGTGGAGCTTATTGCTTTCCAGGACGATGGTCTGGGAGAAGAGCCAGGAGCTGCTGGCCGGCATCCAGATCTGGGCTGGATTACACGGCTGGGCTTGCCCAGAGCCGTGAGTCCCACCCATCACCAGCCCTGCCTGGAGGGACTGGCTAGAGAGGTCATGGAGGCCAGAGCTGTTCCCAGAGGAGCAGCCGGGGCAGCCTGCTCCCCACCCCCAAAGCAGGCTGAGTGATGGAATCTACCTGTGGCTTCTAGCCTGAAACTCCTCACTGCCCCAGGTGTTAGGGTTACCGGGCCATCCATGGGCCCTTACCCTGAGTGGAAGGACACAGCCCAGGTGAGGCCCTGCTATGAAAGGCAGGCTGTGTGTGGTGGGGGTAAGGGTGGAGGTGACCAAGACTACCCTCTGTGGCTGCACGTGGAGGGCAGGTCTGCTGTGAGTGAGTGTGTGTGTGTGTGTGTGTGTGTGTTTTACGGGGGGGGGGGGGGGGCGGTGATGAGGAGGCAGAATGCCTCCCTGACTTTTCTGTGGCACGGGCCTGGACGGGGAGGAAAGGAAATGAGAATTTAGCAGGGACCTGTCCCAGTTCATGGTGTAGCTGCCCTGCTGAGTAGGTGGAGTGACCATTCTGTAAACACGGACCTGGGGGAGGTGATCCAGGTCTTCAGGCAGGTCTCTGCATTCCCGCACATCCTTTTTGTTCCAAGATGGCAGAGCTGGCCCCCAGGGACTTGTGTCCCTGCCAGGGTCAGCCCACCTGGGGACACTTACCCACCCACCTGCAATGGTCCAGGTGTAGGCCATAGAGGAGAACCTGGCTGTCTCCCTTACCCCAGATTCTAGGTTTCCTGGAGCCAGTGATCTGGTTGGGTAGCTGGCCTGACCTGGGGCAGATAGGCACTGCATGGGCCTACTCCTGGGGGCTGCTGGGGGCCAGGCGGCCTCCTCATCCTAGCCTGTAGTGGGCTCCTGCCAGGCTGGGCATCAGCCCCTCGATCCAGTGGGCCATTGTGCTGCCAGCTTGCTGGTCCAGCCCCCAGTCTTGCTTTGACTAACCTGGCACCCTCCACTCCCCAGGCTGTGGCCTCTCTAGGATGGGTGCTCCCTGTCCCCACCCCCGTAGGTAAATGGGAGGGCAGAGGCCTCTGGCTGTCGTCACTTTGCTGGGAGGAGAAGAGCAGTGGTTCAGAGGGGACCTGGCCCTGCAGCGGGGAGGACTGCCTCTTTGGTGATGTTGCTCTGTGTGTAGACAGTGGTGTCCCACACTTGGCCCGGCCTGGGTGGCAGGACAGCATCATGTAGCCAACTCTCCCGGGGCTCCACCTAGTGGAGGGTGCAGCGAGTTGGCTCTGTTCTTTTCTGCTGAGCGTCCCTGTGGTGAGGTCAGGCACCAGAGGAGTCACGTCTGACCCAGCCCGTCTGACCTAGCCCAGGAGACCTTGGTCAGTCATTCAGCTGTCCCCAGGCTAGTGAAGTGCCTGGCAGGACTGGGCAGCGGGGACCCACGGAGAGTCCCAAGTCCTGTGCTGCCACCCACTCCCTGAGCTGTCCAGTAGTTTGGCCTGGTCTCTGACAAGGGCAAGTGACCTGGTTGCAGGGTCTGGCACAGGCTGAGGTGGAAGCCACGGGGTAGGATGGTCTGTCTGGTCAGCGTGGCACAGGGCTGTGTGGTGAGCATCTGGTTGGCTGTGGCTTCCTGTTCAGTGTTGCAGCGGTCTCTGCTCTCCTTGCCAAGGCAGGGCTTAGCTCTGTCTCACTGTTTGTCTCTGGCCTCAGACTCTGTCCCACTGATCCAACTCTGGCCTCATGGGGGCTGGGGGGAGCCTGGACTCCACGAAGCAGCTGTACCTACAGAGCTGGTTCTACTGCTCTCTGGGTCATCAGAGATCCCAGACCAGCCACCCTGACCAGCTGAGTCCCCCTCCCCCTGGGCCACCTCTGTGAGAAGGGAGTTGTGCTAGGGGCCAGAGAGACAGCTGGCAGGTTGGAGTTGAGGCCTCCCAGCCACCCGCACCCCCAGGTCTGGTCACATTCCTGAGGGACCTGCTGAACCTCCCTGGCCCTGGGGGCGGGGGAAGGGCAGGCAGGGATGGGCTCCAAGCTGCTGCAGGCCTCCTCCCCCACCCTGGCTCCACTCCAAGGGAGCCCTGGTCTGCCCACGGGAGTGGTGTACAAGGAGCCAGAACCTCAGGACCCCCTCTTGTGGGACCTGAAAAGGTGGGGGCAGAAGCAGCTCACATGCATCTGGTAGCTGCTGCCAGTGGCTTTGGCAGGGTGGTATGGAAAGGCCAAGCTTTCGGAAACTCCTATAAGGGGAGGCCATGTGGTCAGGCTGGGCTGGGCAGGAGGGGCTGGGCCCTCTGGGCAGGGAGGGGGCAAGAGCAGATTTGGAAGGGAAGGAGGCAGGAGAGCCAGAAGCGGTTGAGACTGGTTCTTATAAATAGCCCATTGCACCAATGCCTCCAATTTTGACCTTTTGTCATGTAAATATGGCTGGCCTGGGAAGGGCCTTGCCCAGGCCTCCTGTCATCATGCCCGCCATGAATTTGAGCCTGCTCCCAGCTCCTGAGGCTGAGGTGGCCCTTGGAGTACCCTAAAGCTCCTGGGTGGGAAGCGGTGCAGTGCCTTTGAGCTCCCTAGACCTGCCATCTTAACCTACCACTGGGCCTGTTGGCAGGGCACTATGGCCACTGTCTCCTTCCCAGCTGGCTGCCCCTATCATCCCAGCCAGAGAAACCCCCTGACCGTCTTGGGAACAAGGGCTCAAGGACTACCAGGCACCTTCTACTCCGCTGTCTCTCCCCCGCCCCTCCCCTGATGGCTGTCTGGGTGACCATGTCCATTCCATCTTCCATCTTCTCTCCAGGTGACCGGGCATTGATGCACCCCCAAGGGAGGCCACGCGCTCAAGGAGGCCACCCCTGCTCGCTGCTGCTCACATGGTTTCTGGGCCCCTGGCACTCCGGTAGGCTGGGGACAGGGAGCTGGCAGGGTGGGGGAGCGGGAGGGAGACTGGGAAGGGAGGGCATCGTCCACCTGCTCCTGCTGGGGGATTTCTGGGAGGCCCACACAGCCCTGCAGCTCTCAGCCTGCGTCCTTTGTGTGCAGGCAGCACTGGGCAGCTCAGAGGGGAGGCTGGGCCCGTTGTCCTTGGTTTGGGGAGGAGGGGCTCATTGTGGACTCACAGGCTCTTGGAGGATGGGACCTCCTGCCCTCACCAGTCCCTTTGACAGGCTTGGAGCACAGGCATCTGGGTGCTGGTGGAGCTGACATTGTACTTCCCTGGGGCCAGGTATTCCGGCCAATGTGGAGGCCATGCCTTGGGCAATTTGTGCCTGCCTGGCTGGCTGTGGGCAGGAAGTAGGGGAAGGTTGGTTGAGCAGCCTTGCAGGGCCAGGTTGGTCTATTGTCTAGCACAGTGGTTCTCAACCTTCCTAATGCCGCGTCCCTTTGTTCCTCATATTGTGGTGACCCCCAGCCATAAAATTATTTTCGTTGCTACTTCATAACTGTAATTTTGCTACTGTTATGAATCGTAATGTAAATATCTGATATGCAGGATGTATTTTCATTGTTACAAATTGAACATAATTAAAGCATAGTGATTAATCACAAAAACAATATGTAATTATATATGTGTTTTCCGATGGTCGCGACCCACAGGTTGAGAACCACTGGTCTAGCAAGTGTTTGCTGCCTCCTGCTGTCAGGCCCTGGGTGCAGCCTGGCATCCACGTGTTCACAGAAAGCTCTGATGCTTTTTTGGGGGGTTTGAGTGGTTGCTAGGTTTTTTTATTTTTACTTTTAATTAATCTTTGCAAACAAGGGCACGTGTGGGCGCGGGGGCAGCGATGGTGGTGGTGGTGGTATTTGTATTTGTGTCAGGGAGACAGGGTGGGCGTGATCCCTCTAGGCTTTGTCCTGAGGGAGGCAGAGCTGAGTGCCTTGGTAAGAGCAGGAGGTCCCAGGTGAGCGGAAGGGTTGAGGGTACCTTTGACAACTGTGTGGCAGAGTTGCCTGTCAAGGCTTTATGTTCCCTGAGCGGCTGGAGGGCGCAGGGAGCCACGACCTTGTGCTGTGGGCCCTGCCACTCTGAGGTGGGCATATGGTGGTCACACTGTCACACAACCAGCCTGCTGGGTTCCTGATGAGGCCAGAGGCTTCTGCTGTTTGGTACTTAATGACATCAGTTAGTGACTGTGCCAGTCTATCAAGGCCAGCTGCCTGTCTTTCCCATGCCCAGACAGTGCTGCCCTGCCCAGAAAGGATCCAGGGTAGGGCCCATGTGGTGCAGTGGTGTGGCCAAGCCACATTTTCTACTCAGCACCCAGAGACCCAGACCAGAAAGTGCTCTATGGCCTCCAGGGGGCAGGTGAGGGACTGCCTGTGGGCTGCAGTGTCTGGGAGGTGGTGACATACCTTGGCAAGTCTGAAAGCTTGGGAGGCCTGTAGGGTTTGTAAGAGGCACCCAGTGTAAAGCAGAAGTCGCAGACTGGAGGCTGCACATTTGGTTTGGCTCACAGAGCATTTAAGAAAAAGAACCTTTGTTTAATATTGGGAGATTTCGCCGCTGGGGCATGGCTCAGAGCTCCTGCTCCTTCAGTCCCTGCCACTTCCCAGCTCCTCAGAATCCTCTGCTGGTCATTTTTAGGTCCCTATGGGCCTGTGGCTGGCTTCCTTTAGTGTGCAGATGGTCCATGGGCTGTGAAGTGAAGTTCAATCCCAGTTTCTCTACTTGGCATGGAGTGACTTTCATTGTCCTGCTTTCGTTTTCTCATCAGTGCAAATGGGGCCGGTTGCCCCTTTTCTGGCAGTCTGAGTGCTAGGCAGCTAGTGTGAGTCCCCTTCCTGTGTACTGTGCCTGAGAAGGTGGCCAGTGGCCAGGTCAGCTTAGAGGCCTCTCTGAGTGCCACTGTGGCCCACCCAGGCCTGGAGCCCTTGCACTAGGGTCCTGGTCAGCTAACTCTCACAAGCCTGTTCTTGCTTGCAGGTGGTACGCGTGGGCAGGGCGTGGGGACATGGGGCCTGACATGGAGCTGCCCAGCCATTCGAAGCAGCTCCTGCTGCAGCTGAACCAGCAGAGGACAAAGGGCTTCCTGTGTGATGTCATCATCATGGTGGAGAACTCCATCTTCCGGGCCCACAAGAATGTCCTGGCCGCCAGCAGTATTTACTTCAAGTCCCTGGTCCTGCACGACAACCTCATCAACCTGGACACGGACATGGTCAGCTCCACAGTGTTCCAGCAGATCCTGGACTTTATCTATACAGGGAAGCTGCTGCCCAGCGACCAGCCAGCTGAGCCCAACTTCAGCACTCTCCTCACTGCCGCCAGCTACCTCCAGCTGCCCGAGTTGGCAGCCCTCTGCCGTCGAAAACTCAAGCGAGCCGGCAAGCCTTTCGGTTCTGGACGGGTGGGGGCTGCTGGCATGGGGCGGCCCCCCCGCAGCCAGCGGCTGTCCACAGCTTCTGTCATCCAGGCTCGGTATCCAGGGCTCATGGATGGGCGCAAGGGGGCCCACACCTCCCAGGAGCTCCCCCAGGCCAAAGGCTCGGATGATGAGCTCTTCCTCGGCAGCTCCAATCAGGAGAGTGCACACAGCCTGGGCCGGGCTGTCTGTCCAGCCAGTGGGGAGGCCGGCCTGGGCAGTTGCAGCACCAATGGGAGCAGTGGGGGCTGCGAGCAGGAGCTGGGCCTGGACTTGTCTAAGAAGAGTCCCCCTTTGCCCCCCGCCACTCCTGGTCCCCCCCTCACCCCAGATGATCCCGCCCAGCTAAGTGACAGTCAGCATGGCTCACCCCTCTCGGCCTCAGCTCCTCCCGTTGCCAACAGTGCCTCTTATGCCGACCTGGGGGGCACCCCCAGTGAGCCCATGGATCTGGAGGGGCCCGAGGACAACCACCTGAGCCTGCTGGAGGGGCCTGGCGGGCAGCCCCGGAAGAGCCTCCGGCACTCGGCCCGCAAGAAGGAGTGGAGCAAAAAGGAGCCCATGGCAGGTTCCCCCTTTGAGCGGAGGGAAGTGGGGCCCAAGGGCTCCTGCCCAGGGGAAGAGAGTGAAGGGCTTGGGGACAGGGTTCCCAACGGCGTCCTGGCCAGCGGTGTAGCAGGGGGCGGCCCCAGCGGGCCCTACAGGGAGCCCCCATACCCCTGCAAGGAGGAGGAAGAGAACGGCAAGGACGGGAGTGAGGACAGCGGGCAGAGTGAGAGTGAGGGGGGCAGTGGCCACGCCAGCGCCCACTATATGTACCGGCAGGAAGGCTACGAGACAGTGTCCTATGGGGACAACCTGTACGTGTGCATCCCCTGCGCCAAAGGCTTCCCCAGCTCCGAGCAGCTCAACGCCCACGTGGAGACGCACACGGAGGAGGAGCTGTTCATCAAGGAGGAGGGCGCCTACGAGACGGGCAGTGGGGGTGCGGAGGAGGAGGCGGAGGACCTGTCCGCGCCCAGTGCAGCCTACGCAGCTGAGCCCCGGCCCTTCAAGTGCTCAGTCTGTGAGAAGACCTACAAGGACCCGGCCACCCTGCGGCAGCACGAGAAGACGCACTGGCTGACGCGGCCCTTCCCCTGCAACATCTGCGGCAAGATGTTCACGCAGCGTGGCACCATGACCCGCCACATGCGCAGCCACCTGGGCCTGAAGCCCTTCGCCTGTGATGAGTGTGGCATGCGCTTCACCCGCCAGTACCGCCTGACGGAGCACATGCGCGTGCACTCGGGTGAGAAGCCCTACGAGTGCCAGCTCTGTGGGGGCAAGTTCACCCAGCAGCGCAACCTCATCAGCCACCTGCGCATGCACACTTCCCCCTCCTAGAAGCCAAAGACCTTCTCCAGCCTGGGGCGCTCTCTGCAGACTCGCCTTCTGCAGACTCGCCCTTGGGAACAATGGAAGAAAGAAGTAAGGAGGCCCAGGGGGCAGCCCGGACCCCAAATCTAGCGGGGGTGGCTCCTGGTGACACCTCCAGCCCGCCCCCCTACCCAGAGCTTTAATCCACAGTCTGTACCAAGGGAAGAGAGCAGAAGGCCGGGTCCCGAACCCCAAAGGTATTGTGGGTGTGCAGTCTACCTCCAGATCCCGCCCAGGCCCCTGCCCCCTCTCCCAGGGCTACCATAGGGCCTGTGGGAGTGGGTCACGGGGTCCGGACCCGGCCTTTTTCTCACAGGTCAGGTCTGAGCAGGGGAGTGGGGACCTCCTTCTGTGCTGGGAGGATCAGGGCTGCCTGTGGCCACGGGCAGTGTCCCTGTACGCAGGAGTGCTAGTCTGTGTGCGGCCACCTTGGCTGTAAGGGGAGCAGTGCTGGATGGGAGGCGATGGAGGCCCCCCCCTCGAGCCAGGGGGGCCCTCACCGCCTACCTCTCCACAGCTAAAGAGCCCTCTGGGCTCGTGTTGCTGTTATTCCTACTGATCTGTTCCTTTTTTCTTTGTGAGTTTTGTTTTTTAAACCAAAACCAACAAGAGTTTATTTTCCTCCTGGCCCCTCGGGGCTGAGCCTGGGTCTGCAGACTGAATGTATGGGGCACTCGCCCCTCCCGCCTGGCTGCAGGCTTCGGGGCGCCCACCCCTCCAGGCCCCAGAAGCCCTTCTTGGCCAAAGGCTTCCCTGGGCCCCAGCCCACCTCGGCTGCCTCAGGAGAGAGAGTGCTTTTCCTATAGTTTCTGAGGAATCTTCTTTGTTTAGAGGTACTTGTTTTTTATTAAGAGAAAAACCAGTGTAACGTTTATGTGAATGTTTGAACTGGAAGGTCTGGGGTTCGAGGGGGGAGGGGGGAGGCTGGACTGGGTGCCAGGGCCGTCGGTACTCTCGTTTTCCTTTTCTTTGTGTGTGTGGTATGCGCAGTGCGTGTGGACAGTTGTTGCGCTTTCCTTCTTCCTTCCCTGTCAAGGTGGAGAGACTTCTGACCTTTTGCTACCTCTTGAACTTCACGAAGAACAGTAAGTTGGTGACTGGCAGCTGAGGCAGTGACACTTTTGCTTTCCTCTCTTTAGTGCACAAGGACATTCAAGTGCACAGCCCTGGGCCCACCATGCATCACACTCAGTGAGGCTCCTGCAGCTTCGGAGTCTCTGCTCATGCGTGGGTGTTCTCCTGGGCACAGGGCTAGTCCTGGCCACCCTGAGGGTGTTCTGAGTGTCTGCTGAGCCAGGGAGCCCACACAACTCCAATCTGGGCCAGGTGAGGGTGTGAGTGCTCCAGCCCCAGGGGAGCCAGGTATTGGGCAACAGGGAGATGGGTGCCAGCTCCTTTCAGCTCCTTGCCAGGACTAGGATGAGGCGGAAGTGAGCCCCCTATCCTGTTCCCTGGGCTTGCAAGAGCTGGAGCTTGAGCTTGGGAAAGGAGCAGCCCCGCCTAGCCAGTGCTAGCCAGTGTGGAGGCATGGGAATGGCTGACCAAAGTGATGTGTACCCTCTGGGGCATAGGAAGGGGACTGGCCCTACTTGGGCGAGTCCTGGCCCACTGCCACTCTGTCTCGGGGCTGGCTGCCACCCATTGGCTCAGCCCTGTCTGGGTTTCACCCCTCGCCCCTCACTTGGGGTTTTCTCCGCCAGCCTCAGGCACCTCCATGGGCCCAGCGCGCACAAGGCCAGACCAAGGTGCCGAAGTTGGCTCCTCTGTCCTCGGCCGACTGGAGCCACAGGGCTGAGCCGGTGGCTTTATCTTCTTCATTTTGCTTCGTGCTTTTGCTTTTTTTCCCCTTCCTTTTTTTTCTTTCTATTCTAAGTTCAGACCAAAAAATTCCAGAGCCATCCCTACCCCTAACCCTTCCAGAGACCCTCCAGCTGAAAACAGCCTGAGTTCAGGGACCCGAGTGGTGAGTGGTATGTTTTGGGACTGAGGGCTCCTGGGTGAGCCCTCAGGCAGTGCCCGCAGCCTTGAGCCAGCTTCCTTTAGGTGGGACACGGAGGACTGTGCCCAGGGTCTCTTGTTCCAGCAGGTCAGTGAGGGGCAGGGCCTGCCGCAGGCCCCTTTGCTCTCCCGACCCCACCCACTCCGTCAGCACTTAAGCCACACGACACAAAGTCTGTACTGCATGGGAGGCGCACACATGCCGTGGGCAGCGCAAGCGTGAGGTGACGCGTGAAAGTCGGCGATTCATTTGCAGAGCTTCAGGGACTGGGCGCAGAGGCCCTCACTCAACGACGCTTGTGCGACATAGTATTGTACCCACCTGAGTATTGTATCGAGCCTTTTCTGTATTTTAGCAAGAAAGCAAAACACTAGTTTCCTATGTAAGATTTTAAGGGTTTGTGGGGCAGGGTGGTATTGACACACACTTGGTTTTGTTTTCTTTTTCCTTTGGTTTCATGTGGCGTGTGTGTGAGTGTGCGTGGAAATGTGTTAAGAGCCTCACAAGGAAATTAGGCCATTGGAGGCCCAGGGCGGCTTACAGTTCTCTGCTTTAGTCACTCAATTCCTGAATGTTTTGGTGAAACAGGAAACAGAAAATAGCAGTTGTCATGTAGGAAAGAGAAGATAAACAACAACAAAAAAAAGCAAAAAAAAAAAAAAAAGCTCATACCCAAATTCACAAAACCTATTTTTTAAACCAAAGCACATTTTGAATGAGTATGGAACCTCAACAGGCTCAGAAAAAAAGATACTAATATATTTATCTCATTGTTTACATAAACTTTTACAGTTTCAGACCTCAGCAGCTGGAAGGCCAGTCCCAGTGAGTCCTAACCTGGAGGCCCCTCCAAGTCGGCCCTGGTAGAGCTCCGGCAGAGGGCACCTGCGGGGCTGGGCAGGCGTGGCGGCCCCCGGGTTCACCTGAGCCTTCTTCCCAGCCCCGCTGCTCCAAGCCCAGCTGGCACCAAAGAGCTTGGGCCAGTGCTGACTGGCCCCCAGGCCTTCTGGCCATCCTGGCCAGCTGGCAAAGCGGGGTGCTGGCGGCTCTGACCACAAGACCCAGGCTGGGCTTGGACTTGGGGATGGCGGTGAGCCCCACCTCTGCTCTGCCCAAGATCCTGGGGTGGGTTGATGTGAGGGTCCCTCTCAAGCCAAAAAGCCAGGACCTTTGCACATCCATTGATTCTGGCTGGTCCCGGTCCCTGGGGACCCACCCCCCCCCCACCAGTAGCAGGAGGGGCTTACTGGGCTGGTCCTTACCAACACAGATGGTGCAAACACTCTGAACAGTGTTGTTTTTGTATCAATATGTTTGTGCAGTAATGAATGTATTTATTTCTCAGACTTGGGGCAAGCGAGGGGCAGCCCGGGCTCTGCCACCGCACGCTCCTGCCAGACCGAGCCACTGCAGGGGCTCGTCCAGGGTTGCAGAAAAGAAAAGATGAACCTTTAAGCAAATAAGAATCTCAGAGACTTGCAGCATAGCCATACACCTCAGCCTGTGAATGAACAATCCGGACCCAGACTGACTCTCAGAACCTCACGCAGCCATGCGTGTGTTTCCCGTTAGTCACCACTCGGTGCCGGGCTGTCCTCTGCCCCCACCCTGTCAGTATTCACTGGACTTGACCGAGTGCAGGAGTGCGATCTGGGCTGGCTGGCTGGGCAGGCAGACCCCAGCCGCCATCCCTGCAACCGTCCTGAGTTGGGGTGAGGCCTGGGCAGCCAGAAGGGCAGGGCTCAGGGAAGAGGTCACTGCATCCGTCCTGTCCCCCGACTTGGGGGACAGAAGCAGAGGCGCCAGGCCTTAGGAGAACAAACAAGGGATCTCAGCTCTGTCCCCTGAGGGACCAAGGCCCTTGGTCTTCCCCAGAGCCACGTTGGGGCAGACGCTATTGAACCTGTGAATCTGATGCCAGGAGTGAGGGATGGAGAGGGATCTAACCAGAGCCTCAGTCTGACATTCCAAATGAGGGGGTGGTTGTGCACTGTGGGAATTGAGGCTGCCCAGTACCCCCCAGCTTCAGTCACCCCACTTTTTCTACCAGGAACTCCTCCCCCTACCTCACCTATTTGCTATTTATTGCTGTAATTTATTGACCTCAAAAATGCTGCATAACAGACCTCACTTGGGACAGGGAGGATCTCCAGGCCCCCCCCCTCCACTTGGCAGGGCCCTGTGGGGCCAGGTGCTGAGGGGAGCCTCTCTGTACCCTACCCATCACTTGCTTTCCCCCTCCCCCCATGGGGGACCCCAGGTTGGGCACTGGCCCATTCATAAATACCTCGAGGGGGAGGGAGAGGGATGGGGTTATAGCTGTTTTGTTTAATTGGAACTGGAAGAGGGATCATGTCCTTACTTTATGTCCTTCCCAGAAAGGGGGAGGGACACTGTGATCGCACTCCTGTACTGGCCACCGCCTCTGTCAGTCATCACGTTGAGTTCACTTCCCTCGAGAGTTTGGATAAATTCAGGTCAGAGCTGCAAGTACGCAGCCTTCAAGTGTCATAGAAAAGCAACTCACCTACGACTGATCTCTCCATTCAGAAGTGTGCAGTCTTAATGTACAGTGATGAGAAACTGTTATTTTATGATCTTTTCATTAAAAGCTTGATTGAAAACTATCGTGGGGCCTCTGTGTTCTGTGGCTGTTCTTTCTCACTAAGTGACAAACTGCTTTCCTTTTTGACCAGCACTCTGGGGTTGGCACCCTCTTGGGCAGCGTTGGCCTCAGTTGGCCGAGGCAAGTTAGGAGGCAGTGGATATGTAGGTAGGCGTGTGGACCTGGTGGCCTGGATGGGGGAATGGCTCATACCCGGGGCCACCTGTTGGAGCTGCGATGTTGGGCTGGGGCGGGGCAGCAGCTCTCATGTTCTCTCTCCTTCCTGTTGTTTCCTGCTTGGCCTTGGGGTCAAAGGGGGGCGGGGGAGGAAAAGAGAATAATCTCTGGGGGCAAGGCCAGTAAATCAGATTCCCTGGAGGACTTCTCCCAGCCACCAGGGCGAGAATCCCAGGATGAGTGAAGATGAAGGCAGAGGAGAAGGGCTGGAGCTAGGAGGTCAGTCAGGAGCTTAGACCCCTGCGCTATGGACTGTAGGCAATCCAGTGGCCCCAGGGCCGCAGCAGGTGAGCCCGGGACTCCAGACCTCCAGCAGAGCATGGGGATGGCTGCTCTAAGTCACGTAAGTGCCATTCAATTGTTTAAAAATGTTTTATCAAAGCAACACCTGAGCACAGTTTAAATCATCAAATGGTTCTTTTTTATTTTTAATTTTTTTTATTTAATTATTTTAAATATCTTGATTTTTTTTTTTTTTTTTTACAGAGAGGAAGGAAGAGGGATAGACAGTTAGAAACATCAATCAGATGCCTTCTGCACACCCCCTACTGGGGATGTGCCCGCAACCCAGGTACATGCCCTTGACTGGAATCGAACCTGGGACCTTTCAGTCCGCAGGCCGACGCTCTATCCACTGAGCCAAACCGGTTAGGGCAAATGGTTCTTTTTTAAGTAAAAAGGTTTTTATTAATTTCAGAGAGAGGAAGGGAGAAGGGGAGAGAAAAACATCAATGATGAGAAGTCAAGAAATGTTTCCCATAGCCCTTCTATGGGGACATTTTCTAAATTGTACAGCAGAAGTAGAGGAAGCTTTTGAATGGCTCGCTGAACCTGGTAAAAGCCAGGGCACATTATTAAAAGGTCTCAGTGCTGCCAAATGTCACTGTGGGTGGTCCCTGCCCCTGTGGGGCTGTTCGGTAACATGTACACCGTCACTGAATGTCTTTCCAGAATCTGAATGAGAATGTGTGGACACGTGTGAGACCTATGCTTGAGTGACTGGGCACCGGATCCATGCTCTCCAGCCAACTGGCATAGGACAGCCTTGGGCCTGGAGGAGGAAGGAGCCAGCTGGGAGGGGGCCGGCTCGCCACCCCACCCCAGGGACCTGTAGGTACTGTGCACCTGAGGGGGAGGCTGTTGAAGGGCGAGGCCACTGATGGGCTTACTGGGGGACAACAGTCCCTCAGGCTGAGATGGCGAGTACAGTCTCCCTGGGGACATCTGTCAGATGGGCAGGTACGGAGAGGGAGGGTTACTGGCTAAGTGGCACCAGCGGGTGGCGCCGAGAGAACCTAGAATTGACCATTGGTCTGAGGGGCGGAGACCACAGGAAGCAATGCTGCAATATAGGTTTCTGCCCTCCTCCCCCAGTGAGCAGAGGAGAGATCCCAGTGCAGGGAAGGGAGGAGTCCTTGGTGTCAGGGGCCACCTCCACTTCTCCCCAAAGCGAACCTGGCTTCCGGAGAGTCCTCGTGGCATCTCCTGGCATAGGGAGCTGAGAGCAGAACGGGCAGCCCGGTCTACTGGGCGAGTAGGGGCCGTGTCAGGAGGCTGTCATTGTGGGTAGCTTCCACCTTTCTCAACATATTGCAGTGCTTTTCCCAGTTACAAATATTTACTTTCCTTATTATAAAAGCAACAAATGACCCTAAAAAGCAACACGGGTACACAAAAAAGAGAAAATAAGAAAACTCATCATTGGATCTTCAGAAGTGACTGCTCTGTCACTGGATTTTCATAGAAAAAACGGACCCTCGCCCTAGCTGGTTTTGTTCAGTGGATAAGAGCGTCGGCCTGTGGACTAAAGGGGCCCGGGATCCATTCTGGTCAAGGGCACGTACCTTGGTTGCAGGCTCCTCCCCTGCCTGGGCCCTGGTTGGGGAGAAACACAATTGATGTGTTTCTCTCAAATCGATGTTTCTGTCTTTTCCCCTCTAACACTCTCCCTAAAAATAATGGAAATAGATCCTCGGGTGAGGATTAACAACAACAACAAACAGGGACTCTAATGGAACAAGAGCTATGGCAGAAATTGGTAAGTAGGACCACAAAGACCAAGGTCAGGGAAGGTGATGCCTGAGCAGTGATTCAAGGGAAGGCTGTTCCATGTGTACAGATCAGTGTATGAAAAGTACTGAGACCTAAAATTAGTTGGATTGCTTAGGGGATTAAAATGGAGTTCACTTTGGTTGTAGGGGGAAATGGCAAGAGGCTAGGACAGCCGTGGGCAAACTATGGTCCGCGGGCCAGATCCGGCCCGTTTGAAATGAATAAAACTAAAAAAAAAAAAAAAAAAAAGACCGTACCCTTTTATGTAATGATGTTTACTTTGAATTTATATTAGTTCACGCAAACACTCCATCCATGCTTTTGTTCCGGCCCTCGGTCCAGTTTAAGAACCCATTGTGGCCCTCGACTCAAAAAGTTTGCCCACCCCTGGGCTAGGAGGTGGGCAGAACCAAACATTGGGGGACTTTGTATGCCGAGCAAAACAAGTTGAGATTTTTATTTTATTCTGTAAGTGCATGGGTTTTTGTTGCTTAAAGCCACATAACCCTTTTTATCAAAGAATTCCTTACATGGAAGCACCTTCATTATTGGATATGTCATAGTTAAAAATCTTTTTCTATTGTACAAAACTTTCAAACACAGATTTTATAATTGTTCTTTTTCTTACTCAACAGACATTTATTGAGCTCCTAGCATCATATAGATGTTCTCACAAGACTGCAATAAACATGAAATTACTGCATTGAGCCATAAAGACTAGGGCGGAGTGGGTCGCTTGCATGGACTGACTGACTCCACAGCTGCCTTTGGAGTGGAGAGCTGGGTGGATGTGCCAAGAAGCAGGGGACCCACAACTGTGCATCTAGGTCAGGGGTGGGCAAACTTTTTGACTCGAGGGCCACAATGGGTTCTTAAACTGGACCGGAGGGCTGGAACAAAAGCATGGATGGAGTGTTTGTGTGAACTAATATAAATTCAAAGTAAACATCATTACATAAAAGGGTACGGTCTTTTTTTGTTTTGTTTTATTCATTTCAAACGGGCCGGATCCGGCCCACGGGCTGTAGTTTGCCCATGGCTGCTCTAGGTGCTGGCTTTCCTGGGGTTCACTTCTAAAAATCTCTGTTTTTCTATATGTTTGAACATTTTCATAAGTTCATAAATTAAATTCTTAACATTCATAAATGTTGGGGAAAATGCTATCTACATGTACTAAGCCCGTGGTCGGCAAACTGCGGCTCGCGAACCACATGCGGCTCTTTGGCCCCTTGAGTGTGGCTCTTCCCAAGCCTTAGGAATACCCTAATTAATAACAATGTACCTACCTATATAGTTTTAAAAAATTTGGCTCTCAAAAGAAATTTTAATCGTTGTACTGTTGATATTTGGCTCTGTTGACTAATGAGTTTGCTGACCACTGTACTAGGCTATTCATTTATAATCGAGTATAATTTTGAAAGTACCAAGACATTAAGAAATCTCTAGGGGCAAGCATGTCAAACTCAAAGGCTGACACAGGCTGAGTACATGAGGCATGAGGCTGTGGACCACGAGTTTGACATGCTTGCTCTAGGGTATGCAGGATGGTCCTTCAGCCAACACTGTCCCCCCTTCTGCTCTGAGTCAGACCAGTGTTGCCCCAGTGGATGCCTAGGAAGCCAACATGGCCACCCAGGGAAAAGACTGTGCCTGACCGAGACTGGGGGAGGAGGGTGGCTCTCCGAGAGGACTTTGAACCTGAGTCCTGAAGGGGCAGACCTGGGCCACACAGGCTGATTGGGGAGACAGGCAGGTGCTTCCGGTGGGAATTGGGGATGCAAAGGCAGGGCTGCTGCAGGAATCAGACCCCAGTCAGCTGCTTCCTGGCAGCGTTCAGAGGCACTAAGGCCAGGGTGGTTTGTTTCCATGACTACTGTGGCCCATGCCCCATCCCCCCTACCTCCAGGCCACTGAGGGGAAGCAGCTTGGGTTAAAAACAGCATAATTAGCTCCTGGCTTTACCCTGAAGAGATTTTCCTTATGCAGATAGGAGTGTGGGGGTGGGTGGGAGGGGTTGGATTGCCCTGGGGGACACCCCTGCCCTGTAGGCATGCCCAGAAGCACCCAACAGCTCATCCTCCACAGCTGCAGAAAAGTTACCTGGAGGTCGGCCAGTATCATGGCCCATATGGCTAGTAGACACTACTTCCAGCTTCTCTCCTGAACTTAGCAGGTCAGGGCATCCCGGCTGCCACTGTCATTGCTGAACCTGGGTTTTCCCATCTATAAAAACAAGGTCATGATGCTTGCTCCATGTGGGTGGTGGGGGTCTTGGGGACACTACACGGCGAGAGACCATTCGGGCTGGGTCTGGAGAGAGAAGTGACCAGAGGGCATGGGAGGCACTGCGCCCTCCAAGGACTGACAGACCCAACCTCATCAGCATATATTCTCCACCAGCGACAGGAAAACGGAAAAGAAAAAGGAAACTTCAATTGGATCAAATACACTAAAAATATTTCAATCTGTATAGTCAGTATAAACATTACTAATGAGATGAGTGTTTTACAGGGGGACCAGCTACTTTCCATTGCTCAGCAGCCACGCTGTGGGAGTCCCAGTGCTGGAGCTGGCTGGCTGAGGCCGAGGTGGTGCAGGGCTCAGTGCTCAGAGCCTTAACGACGTGACCTCATTGAGTCCCTCAACCTCATGAGGGGGAGTCTAGTACAGCCGTGGGCAAACTACGGCCCGCGGGCCGGATCCGACCCATTTGAAATGAATAAAACTAAAAAAAAAAAAAGACCGTACCCTTTTATGTAATGTTTACTTTGAATTTATATTAGTTCACACAAACACTCCATCCATGCTTTTGTTCCGGCCCTCCGGTCCAGTTTAAGAACCCATTGTGGCCCTTGACTCAAAAAGTTTGCCCACCCCTGGTCTAGTAATAGCCCCCCACTTGACAGATAGAGAAACTGAGGCACGGGGTCTAAGGCTGTACCACTGCCACTGTTGCTGTTGCCCCCACAGTTTGAGCAAGTCCCCAAGCCAGAAGGGACTTCACTGCTAGACAGCCAACAGGAAGTGCCCACACCTACTCAGTGCCTCACACAGGCCTGTTGGGCCTGTCCCCGCCTCTCTCCTGGCCCTGGTGGTTCCTTGGCGGGAGGCAGCAGAGCTTCCGTCTTCACTCAGCATTCTCCCTGCTTGTGTCTCTGTGTTCACCCTCCCCTTTTTATAAGGACTCCAGGCACACTGGGTGCGGGGCCCACCCACTGCTATATGACTTCATCTTTTTTTTTTTTTAATATATTTTATTGATTTTTTACAGAAAGGAAGGGAGAGAGATAGAGAGTCAGAAACATCGATGAAAGAGAAACATCGATCAGCCGCCTCCTGCACATCCCCCACTGGGGATGTGCCCGCAACCCAGGTACATGCCCTTGACCGGAATCGAACCTGGGACCTTTCAGTCTGCAGGCCGACGCTCTATCCACTGAGCCAAACCGGTTTTGGCTATGACTTCATCTTAACCAATGCTTACAATGGCCCTATTTCCATTCTGAAGTGCTGGGGCTTAGGGCTTCAACAGATGAATTTGGAGGGGGACACAACTCAACCCATAGCACACGTACGTCACGACTTGTCTTTTAAAGAAAGAGCCTTTGCATAATAGTAACAGAAAAACTACGCAGGCAAAACCTCGATAAATGTGCTGAACTTTTTTGAAAATGACAAAAACTGAAACAAGACTTGTAGGTTTGGACAGAAGTGCCCTTCCCAGGGCAGATCATTGATGAGTGGAAAGTGTCCATTCTTCTCATTGATTTATTTAAAAATATATTTTTACTGATTTCAGAGAGGAAGGGAGAGAGAAACATCAATGATGAGAATCATTGATCAGCTGCCTCCTGCACACCTCCTGCATGTGCCCTTGACCGGAATCGAACCCTGGACCCTTCAGTCTGCAGGCCAACGCTCCACCCACTGGCCCAAACCGCCTAGGGCCATTCTTCCCTTTTAATAGACTGACTGAATGTAGGGGATCGTTTGCAATCCTGATACAGGGCCCAAAAGATACTTGGGAAATTTTGACAAGACAGCTCTACAATTTATCTGGAAGAGAAATGTGGTTGATTCCCCCCAGGCAACACACACACACCTTCCCCCCAGAATGCTGTCCTGCTGAGGGTGGCCCATATTACAACCTGTTAGGGATTAAATTCAGGGGGACCTTGAATGAGAGCAGACGTCCGGCTGATGTATGGACACTCAACAACCGTAAACCGAGGACCCAAGTGCCACGTTCTAGAGAATATAAGGATTGAAGTTGTTCATAGAAGCATGTGCCTGAGGAGAGAGAAACATGGATTTCTTGTTCCACTTATTTATGACTTCATGGTTGATTCTTGTATGTGCCCTGACCAGGGATTGAACCCACAACCTTGGCGTACCTGGAGGACATTCTCACCAACTGAGCTACCTGGCCAGAGTGGGATGAGTTTGGGCCCATGTCTATCTACACTCAGGTACTCAACTTCCAAACAGGACAGAGCATTGCTGTCACCGGGGATCTTTAGATCAGCAGAAATCCACAAATTTGATATAATCGAGTCCATCAACTTTCTCTCCAGAGATTGTGCTTGCTGTGTCTTGGTTAAGGAAATGTTTCCCACACCAAAGTCTCAAGCCTTCCTTCTCCACTTAAGTCTGATCCTTCTAGGGTTACTTTTTATATAGAACGCGAAGTACAGACGCACTTTTATTTCTCTCTTTATCATGAGCTAGTTTTCCCAGCACCATTTGTCAACGGTGAGACCCCACCCACCCACCTCGGCGTCCCATACCTTCCTCTTGGTTCCATTCCCACTTTCTGGTGGCTGCCTTGGGAATGAGTGAGTGCCCCAGTTGGCCCATGAGAGAGGAGGGAAAATCTCTGGGAATCTTCCTCCCCAAAGGGACCTGCGTCTGGGCAACCCCTGCCGCCCATTGTGACGCGCGCGCGGGCTGCTGGTCCGCGAGACAGGCGGCAGCGGCGGAGGCGGGCAGAGCCCGGGGAGCCATGGCCGAGACGCAGGAGCTGTTGCTGCAGCTGCAGAAGGACAACCGCGACGGGCGCCTGAGGAAGCAGGAGCTGGAGGAGCTGGTGCGCGGGCTCGAGGCCGAGAGCGAGAGCCTCACTGGACGCCTGCAGGACCTGCGCGAGCGCGAGCTCAGGTGCGCGGGGAGCGCGGCCCCGGTCCGCGGGGCGGGTGTGCGGCCGTCGTTCATGCGGGCGGTAGCACTTGGGGCCCGGCCCGAACCTCTGCTCTAGGCCGTCGGGACCGGGGCGTTCTACTCAGGGGACCCACGAAGGGGAGGGTGGAGTCCGGCGCCCGGGACGTGGGCTTCGTCGGCCCCATCAACGGCTGGGTCCCCTGGGCCGCGGGAGCCGGAGCGTCCGCCGTCTCCCGCGGCAGCACCGTCTGTTCTCCCTCTCAGCCTGCAGCGGAGGCAAAGCCAGGCGGCGGGTGCCCTGGGCGGGGAGGCGCGCGAGGCAGCGCGGGAGCGTGCGGAGCGGGCGCGCGGACTGCTGGAGGCTGCGGAGCAGCGCAAGCAGGACCTGGTGCGGACAGGCTCCTGGATGGGGCGGTGCCTCCGGGGAGAGTGGGGCCCTGATGGGGCGGAGCCCTTGGAGAGGACGGGCCGCGGGTGGGGCGGGGCCGTGGAGAGCGCAGGGAAGGCGGCGAGGGCTGGACTTGGGAGCGGCTCCGATCGCCTCCTCCATCTCCGCAGGAGCAGCACAATCGGCAGCTGCAGGAGCAGTGGGAAGAGCTGTCAAGTCAGGTACATCCCGGAAACGCCGTTCTTGCTTCCCCCAGGGAGTCCCGCTCTAGTTCCTGCTCCCATTTCAGCCCCGTCCCCGCCTCCCAGGATATCCCACCCCCGACCCCCAGCCTGCGAGCCCCGCCCTCACAGAGCTCCCCCCGCAGCTGTTTTACTACGGAGGGGAGCAGCAGAGTCAGCAGCAAGAGGAGCAGCAGCTCGGCACCCAGCTGCTAGCGTTGCAGGTGCGGCGGGGCCCCGACGGCGGGACCGGCGGCGTGCGCGGGGCCATGGCCACCTGGGAGCGGGGGTGGGGAGTCCTGGGGGCCCGGGACGCGGCCCTGAGGCGCGGCCGGAGGCTCCTGACGTTCGGTGTATTCGACGGCAGAAACAATTGGAGTTACTGGAGGCCAAGCACGCGATGCAGGCGGAGGGCCTGCGGCAGGTGAGGGCGGAGTCGGGCCTGAAGGGGCGGGGCGGCTTTTCGCGTGGGCGGAGGCTGGACTGGCGCCGGAAAGTGGAGAGAGTGGGTGTGCTCCCCACTCCGCCCCCGACCCCCCAATCTAATCGAGGTTCCTCGCATCCAGGGCGCACAGCGGACCGAGGAGGCGTGGGCCAGCTTCCAGGAGCAGAGCGGGGTCCTGCAGGTGCCCCTCTGCCCTAAGAGCCACCAGCCTGACTCCACCGCCGCCGCCTCTCCCCCCCAGAGCGGCGGCCCGCTTCCCGCCCCCCGCCCCCCCCGCCCCCCCCCGCCCCCCGCCCCCCCTCGCCTCCCGCCTCCCGCCCCCCCCCGCCTCCCGCCCCCCTCCGCCTCCCGCCCCCCCCTCCCGTCCACCGAAGCCACACCCAGTCCTGAGGCCTCACTCCCCGTCACCCCCAGGAGCTGCAGGGGAAGGTGATGGAGGCGGCGGCTGCGCTGGATGCCTGGCGAAGCAGCAAGGAACTGTAAGAGGCTGGGCCTGTCGGGTGTGGCGGGGCGACTGGGGCCGGGGCGCATCGCCCATCTCGACGCCTGTTCCGCAGCTACAACTCCCAGCCTCGCCGGGTGCAGGACTGCGCGGGGTCCCTCATGGAGGAGGTGGCCAAGGCCGAGTGTGTGAGCGTGCACCCGGGCGGGGAGAGGGGGGGAGACTGCCCGCCCCACCGGGATACCTACACCCACGGGGTCCGCCTCCCCACGAGGGCCCGCCTCCCCACGGGGGCCCGCCCTGACAGATCCGCTCCAATGGGGCTCCTCCTCACACCCGCGGGGGCCCGCCTCCCACGTGGGCCGCCTCCCCACGAGCCGCTTCTTGAACCCGCCCCCACGGGGACCCCCGCTCGCGCGTGCTCGCGACTCCCACCTTCGGTGAGATACCTCGCCGCTCCCCCGCGGCGGGCGTAGAGCTGGACGCCGCTCTTCTTCCCGCAGGAGAAGCGCCTGTTCGGCGGTGCGGGCGAGAGGTGAGTCGCGGGGCGGGCGGGGGAGCGCGGGGCTCGGGCCCGGCCCCGGCAAGTCCCCGGGGGGCCGCGGCCGGTGGGTCCGTCACGCGCCCGTCGGTCCGGCCCGCAGGCTGTGGGCGCTGAGCGCGCTGCAGATGCTGCTGCTGCTGCCGCTCGGCTTCCTGGTGCTGCCGCTGCTCTACCTGGTGCTGGTCAACCCCGCGGCCCTCCGCCGCCTGCTGCCGCGCCTCGGCTCGGACACCGCCTTCCGCCGCCTGCGCTACACGCTGTCGCCGCTGCTCGAGCTGCGCGCGCGCGGGCTGCTGCCCGCCTAGGACCCATCACGTCGGCCGTGGTCACCTCACCTGTCTCCCGTGTGGTTTTTGGGTGTCGGGGGGAGCCTTGGGGGAGACCCCGGGGGTGGATCCTGAGCTCCTCGGGGCTCGGCGCCGGCTCCAGCACCCCGTCCTCTGGGCGCGGGGCCTTCCAGGTGGACCCTGCGGCTGGAGAGGCCGTTCCGGCGCCCGCGGCACCGGGGCTCCCCGGGCCGGGGCCTCCAGCTTGGGCAGGGCGCCCCCTCTCGGCGCTCGCTCCCAGGGGCTCCGGGCGCCCCGCGGGAAGACCCTTTTCCAACAGCGCGGGCTGCTGCGTGGGGCCCGCAGGAAGTTGGTCTGTATCTTCTTACCCGCCTCGTCCCCCCAGTGAGCGAGCCTGGGGCGGCGGCGGACCCGGGAGGGAGCTGGCAGGTTGGTCTCTGTGGACGTCTGTTTCCTCGACCGGCGGCGGCGGGGGGTGGTGGTTCGCATCCCCGGCTGCGGGGGGTGGTGGTTCGCATCCCCGGCTGCGGGGGGTGGTTATTCGCGTCCCCGGCGGCGGCGGGGGGTGGTGGTTCGCGTCCCTCTCCGGGCGGGTTCTCTGAGAGGCAGCGCAGCCGGGCGGTCCTCCCTGGGGTCCGCTTCTGTGTCCGTGTTCGCCACTTGGCTCTTTTTGTTCAGGAAATGACGACCCTTCGTTTCATCTTGTCTGACAAAACACTGCTCTGATTTTATTTATGGTTTCTCTTTGGTAGTGAAATTGTTCCTTGTATCTCCTTGTATGGACACACAAGTGTTTTTGCTATGGCCTTTAAACAATTCCTTTCTTGTTGATTTGGACTCCCTAGTTTTTTGGGTTTTTTTTTTTTTGGCTTAAATTTGTTTATGACATTCCTGTGTATCAAATTTTATCAAATTTAAGAATTGTGCAGGGTGTCCTAAAAAAAATCCATTCTTGCCGGTAAGTCATAAAGACATTCTTATACTTGAAATATTTTAGTTGGTGTAAATATTTTGTTTTCCTATTCATACATCGGGACTCACGAGGGTTTATGTTGCGAGCATCTTTTGCATTTTCTCATACACATTTTTGACTGAGCTTGTCAGTCTGGGATTTTGATTATACTGAATTTGCGGATAATTATGTCTTCCAATCCTCTAACACAATGTTGCTCCTTTAAAAAAAAATTCCCTCAGCAAAGTTTGTATTTTTTAATGTAGAGATCTTGTACATTTTTACATTTACCCCCCCCCACCGGTATTTGATATTTCTTGGATGCTATTAAAAAACGGTATAGATTTTTAAAAGTTCATCTTTCAACTGTTCATTGCTAGCATACAGAAATATAACTGACTTTTAAAAAATATTTTTATTGATTTCAGAGAGAAAGGAAGAGGGAGAGAGAGAGATAGAAGTATCAGTGATGAGACAGAATCACTGATCAGCTGCCTCCTGCATGCCCCCTACTGAGGATGGAGCCCCCAACCCAGGCATGTGCCCTTGACTAGGAATCGAACCTGGGACTCTGCAGGCCAACGGTCTATCCACTGAGCCAAACCAGCTGGGGCACAACTGACTTTTCTATATTCACTGTGATATTGCTGAACTTCCTTATCATTCTTTGGTCTTTTCTGTACATTCCTTGGGATTCTATAGGCAATTTTATTGTCTGAAGCCAATACAATTCTCTTTTCCAATCTTAACTAGTGCTGGCATTAATGCCCAGCACTCCGCACAATGCAGACTGTCTTGCTCCTGAAGGGGGAACGCCTTTAGGTTTTCATTATTCCGTAAGTATTTCATCCAGATGTCAGCTGTTTTTCTTAGACGACCATTGCCAGATTGAGAAGGTTCCTCCTATGTTTATTGGAGTTTTTATTATGGATATTGAATTTTGTCCAGGGTTTTTTTTTTGCACATACTGAAATAATCATATGGTGTGCCTTCTTTAGTTTGTTCATGTGAATTAAACTGATTACTTAAAAAAAAAGTTTTATTGATTTTTTACAGAGAGGAAGGGAGGATAGAGTTAGAATCATCGATCAGCTGCCTTCTGCACACCCCCTACTGGGGATGTGCCCGCAACCACGGCACATGCCCTTGACTGGAATCGAACCTGGGACCCTTTGGTCCGAAGGGCGATGCTCTATCCACTGAGCCAAACCAGCTAGGGCAAACTGATTACTTCTTGAATGCTAAGCTAAACTGGCATTACTGGGATAAGGCCCATTTGTTATGATGGTCCTTTTTACACATTGTGTTCAATTTGGTTAAAGATTTCGGCATCATCTATTCCACGAAAGGGATACTGCTCTATAATTTTATTTTCTTGGAGTGTTCTTGTCTTGTTTTCATATCAGGGCTAAGCTACCTTCATAAAAAGTGAATTAGGACGTGTTCTATTTTCTGAGAGTATGCAACATTGACATTATTCCTTAGATGTTTAGACCGGTGATTTTCAACCTTTTTCATCTCATGGTACACATAAACTAATTACTAAAATTCTGTGACACACCAAAAAATAATGTTGTTTTTGCTGATACAACAAAAAATAGGTGTAATTTTTATTGCAAAGGTTGTCTCTTTTTGCAAAGGTTTTAAAAATATATTTTTTATTCATTTCAGAGATAGAAACATTGATGAGAGAGAATCATTGATTGGCTGCCTCCTGCACACCCCCCATGGGGGATCAAGCTCGAAATCCGGGCATATACCCTTGACCGGAATCAAACCTGGCACCCTTCAGTCTGCAGGCTGACGCTCTATCCACTGAGCCAAACTGGTTAGGGCTCATGTGGCTTCTTCGTGCTTCTGTTTCCCACTGTATATTTGACCCCCTTTACTACTACCCCTCCTTTTTCCTAATTACCACACTGTTGTCTGTGTCTATGAGTTTTTGTTTTGTTCATTTGTTGCTTTTTTTTAAAAAATATGTATTTTATTGATTTTTTTACAGAGAGGAAGGGAGAGGGACAGAGAGTTAGAAACATTGATGAGAGAGAAACATCGATCAGCTGCCTCCTGCACACCTCCTACTGGGGATGTGCCTGCAACCAAGGTACATGCCCTTGATCAGAATCGAACCTGGGACCTTTCAGTCTGCACGCCGACACAGTTAGGGTTCTGGCTTTCAGTTTTATATCACACATATAAGTGAAATCCTATGGTTCTTTTGTCTGACTTATTTAATGTAATTTTAAAAATATATATATTTTTATTGATTTCAGAGAGGAAGGGAGAGGGAGAGAAACATCAATGATGAGAGAGAATCATCAATTGGCTGCCTCCTGCACATATTGGGGATTGAGCCCACAACCCAGGCATGTGCCCTGACCGAGAATTGAACCAGCGAACTCTTGGTTCATGGGTCGACACTCAACCACTGAGCCACACAGGTCAGCTATTTAATGCAGTATTTTAAAAAGTTTCTTTTAACTTACATATTGGCTGCTTTTTTGTATTTTTTCACCAACTCTGGAATCCCACTAGAAGTTGACTGGAGCTTCTCATTCAACTTTCCTTTTCTTTCTGCTTCATATTTTGTAATTTCATTGTTTCATTGATAACTTATCTGCTATTTAACCAATCGTTCGCATTTTTAATTTTAGTGACTTATTTCTAGATGTTTTGTGTCTTGTTTTTTTTTGTTTCGGGTCTTATCTGCTTGAACTAATTAGAGGGTCACAGTGAGTGGGAGTAGATGGCTGCTGCTAGGAGCTCGTGGCACAAAGGAAGCACTTGAACTTGAACATGAACAACGGAAGCAGGAAGAGACGAGAGCGAAGCAGGACACTGAGGGATGCCTGCACTGAGAAGCGACCTGGACGGGACAGCCAGTGGCGGCCACAGGAGCCCCCAGTGGAGAGGCTGTGGAGCTGGAGAGCCGTTAGGGAAAACGCGGTTCCTCTCGTACACCTGCCTGCAGTTGGTGAGTCACCTTGGGTGGCAGCCCAGCTGGGAGGGGCCCTGGAAGGCCTCTGGGTGCAGGCTCCACAGCTGGCTGGCCCTGACTCACCTCGTTTCTGAGGAAACACTGTCCCACTCTCTGCCCTGCACACCCAGGAATCACTGTTCAGCTGAATGTGCCCTTGGGACCAAACAATGAACCTGATCATCAATTCAAACAGCACTTCTGTTGGTTTTTATTTTCTTCACATTGGTTAAATAGTGAGTTGAATATAATTTTTTAATACACAAGAAAATACTTCATGTACCTATGAAATAAGACAGGTAGGGAATGTGTTCAGTGCAAACAAAGTATCACCCGTGCAGAGACAGTGCCCTCGGTGATTGTCGTTTTGGTCTCACGCCACGTGGTCCACGCCAGGGGAAGGAGCGGTGGCCAGGCTCTGCAGGGTGTACCTTCGTTCTATAAAAATAACTCCATTGGATGGAATGACAGGGCTGCTGGCAGTTCACTGTCACATGGCGGGTGGGGCAACGAAGGGCTCACAGGGCTCCATGATTGCAAATGGCTTGGGTGGGGGGCCCACAGCAGCTGGTGCTCCATCAGCATCGTCAGTAGGGGATGTCGTTCTGATAGTACTGGATCATGTCGTAGGTCCGGCTCCTGAAGGCCGAGAGTTAAAGGAGGCTGTAAGGAGCCCTTGCCAAGCCTTGCCAGTCTGGTGCCGAGCCCTCCATGTCGTTTCTCCCTAACAGCTGCATCTCAGAGTTCCACCTACTCTCCTCCCTGGATGTACAATGTAAAACTGCAGCCCCTCTGGCCTCCTGCCAGCCCCTCCTGTGCCTGGGACATCCCTTCCCCACCCGTAGCCATGGCTGTGCGAGCCACGCTGTGCCCCCACCTCTCGCTCAATGGGCCCAAAATGTGGGCTCAAGTGGGCGGCCCTTCCTCAGCCAAACACCTGCCCTTGTTCCCCGGGGCCCAGGCTGCCCTGCCCCTGTGCCGGGTGCCCCTCTAGACCTTTCCTGGTATGTGGCACCCAAATGAGTGACGCTGTGCTTGGCCACCTACCTCATTTCACCAGCAAAACAAACCTCAGAAGTATTTCCTTGTATTGCCTTCCAAACCTCTCGCTGACTCATGTCATTCCCCATCCCACCTCGAGCTACTTCCCGTTTCCCTGCTCCCTCGTCAGCAGGACCACATGGCGCTGCTCCTGTGCTGCCTCAGCCCAGCCAGCGCCCACCTGACCCTTTCTGTTCGTGTTAGGACCCATTGGGCACCAGTTCTCAGGTTCCAGCAGTCTCTGCACCTCCTGGGCTCTGCCCAGAATCCTAACCCACCTCCTCACAGCTCCACGGTTTTATCACGGAATGCCTGTGGCCCGTCCCCACCCTCCTCCTGCCGATGCTTCTCACCAGGCCCTGCAGGCCTGCACACCTCCCGTGAGGCCCTTTTCAACTGTGGCTCCCTTGGCCTCACAGGCTCGGCCTCAGGTGGGCATGGTTTCTGGCGTTCGGGCCCTGCTGGGTGTTCCTCTCAGTACATCCCAGCCCCTCTCCACCAGCACCCCGTAACCCTGAGAGCTCACTTCAGGGTGTTCGGGACAGTCCCAGACGAGCGTCCTTGTCACCTGGCCCAGGCACAGTCCCAACAGGTGCCCGGAGAGCACCGAGGTGTGGGTGGGGCAGGAGGGGAGGACTCGCCTGTTACTGAGGAAGCAGCTCTGAATGATCTTCATGATGAAATTCGCGGCCTCTCGCTCAGTCATGTTGGGGCTGAACCTGTGCCTGGCAGAGAGAGAGGCTGTGTCAGGGCTGCTGGTGCCAGAGTCAACCCTCCAGGCTGCCCTCCCCACAGGATGTGCTCTTGCCCAAGGACTAACCTGAGCACTTCCAGGGTCAGGCCCGAGGGATGGTCCCTCCTGGGGAGTTGAGGGCCAGGCCTGGACTAATGTGGGGACACTGTTCCCAGCACCTCCTGGGCCAAGGGGCTCCGTGGCTGAGGGAGGACTAGCACACGCCACGCCCCTGCAGGGATGGCACTGCACCCTGATGAAGGAAGGGGCTTCTGGGGGCGCCCTCGGCTGTGGCTGGTAATGGTGCCTCACCCCGGAACCCTGTCTGCTCTGGGGTTCCAAGGAGAGCACTCAGCTCGATGAGAATCAAATTTACACCCTCCCAAGAGGGTCCCACCTGGGGGGAAAGTGCTCCCCCAAATGGCCTGTGTCCGCCCAGGACCTACTTCAAGAGCTTGATTGTCTGACCACGAAAGCAGGGCAGGCCCGTGTCCAACATGAGGGTGACCAGAGAGACGACTGCATCCATGTAGGGCCTGGGGAGAAGCAGGGAGGAGGTGGACAGAGGCCGGTGAGTGGGGTGGCCCTGCTCAGTCCTGTGGCCTGGCCATCTCCCCCCATCTCTCTGCTGCCTCTCATGTCTCTCCAGGGGGGCCCTGCAGCTTCTGGCGGGCTCACAGCCCCCAGCAGACTGAGCAGCTGTGCTCTGGTTCCCGCCCGAGACCCCACCGTGGTTTCTGGGCCCCGCGGCAGCAGTGCAGCTGCAGCACAGGGTGCCTGACCCTCCTCTAAGGGGGTGCACATGAGGGGGTGTGACGGCTCTGACAGACTCTGTGTTGGAGGCCAAGTGTCAGCACACACGGCTGTGGGGCCTTGGCCACATGACACTGAAACCAGGACAGTGCGGCTCAGCATGCAGCCTGGGTGGCAGGTGCTCGGGCTGGGTGAGTGGGGTGCCGAGTGGGGTGCCTTCTAGGCACTGACAAGGGAAGTCCAGCCCAGGAGGCTGTAGGACGTGGCTGGACTGACGCCCGGGGCAGAAGACACTGGCGCAGGTGGGCAGAGAGAGGCGACGGGAAAGCAAGGCCCTGGGCTACCAGGTGGCCTCCAGCGCCTCCCTCTTTCTCTTTGAGCCTCAGTCCCTCCATCCACAAAGGGACCTTTTCGGGTCTGGCCGCACTGCATAAGTGGCACTCGGGACTGGTGCCAGGCTGTCCACACTCCTCCCCAGGGCTCACCGCACGGCCAGGTAGCCTCGGACACACATTTCCATGAACCACTTGAAAGGCGTGGCCTCCATCTTGCCTCCCATGATCATCACCATCTCATCGGTCAGCTTGATGTCCGGTTCCCAACCAAGGTTGCCGCCTGGCGAGCTTTCAAACATGAAGCCAAAGTCTGCAAAACCCCAGAAGCCATTTGTGATGGGATCAGATGCCAGGGAGACGTGGGTGTGCTTCAGCCAGGGCCGGGAGCCACCCGCTGCCCATTCCCCAGGAGCGGCCACAGGTCATGTTTACTTAGGGGCGAGGGGAGCACAGGCAGAGAGGAGTGAGCAGAGGCGGGAGCCAGGCCACAGCAGAGAGGCCAGCGCCTAGGGGGATGAGTTTGGCTCTGGTTTCCAACCCCAGAGTTCCCCACGCCCCATGGCCCCAGTTTCTACTCTCACCCCTAGTGCCCAACAGCTCAACTCTCAAAACTGGACTTGAACCCTGACCCTGACCCTCCCCAGCTGGGGGCTCCAGCACGCCGGCCCCTCCCGTGCTCCAGGGGTGAAGGGAGAGGGAGGGAGGCGGGGGGCCGGCTGACCGATGTGGATGATGTGGCCCTTCTTGTCCAGCATGATGTTGCCGTTGTGCCTGTCCTTGATCTGCAGCAGGAACAGCAGGAGGCTGTAGGCGGCCATGCTGCGGATGAAGTTGTACCGCGCCTGTGAGGGAGCCTGTGTTAACCTCGGTGCAGGGCAGTAGGCCCCTCCCATGCCCATGAAGTAGCTTTCTCCTGGGGAGTCCATTTCGAGGGTTTCTTAAATACCAAGGAAGATTGCTGGGTGCCCTGGTTTTACCCCCAAACGTAGGAGGACAAGCAGGGACAGGGGGAAGCAGGGTCACCCTGAGGGGCAGGGCGGAGAGCACACACAAGCCCAGTCTGGGAGCTGTCCTGCTGGTCACCTGCTGGAAGGCCAAGGTGGACTCGTCCCCATACTGGCGTGTGAAGTAGTCATACATGCCGAAGTCCGTCTGGCGGCCCAGCTGGTCCCGAGAGGTGCAGTCAGGGATGCACTCGATCACCCCACACTAGGGAGGAAGGCCAGGTGCCAGGCTGTGAGCTGACTGCTCTTGCCGAAGGCCTACAGGCAGCTGCCTGGGCTCCTGCGGGAACTTACCCCAGGGGCAGTGGCCACTACTCGGTAGGGGAAGACAAAGAGGTCCAGGCCGACCAGTTGGAAGATGTTCTTGAAGAGATCGATGATCTGCAGGGCCAGCATGTCCTGGGAACCAAGGAGACACAGGGTAGAGGGCCAGCCTTCTCCAGCTCACAGGACTCTTGGGGCCCCTGCCCAGTGAGAGAGGGATGAAGGCTGCGGGGAGCAGGAAAGCGAAGGGCCTGGCCTCACTGACCACCAGGCCCTGGGCTGAGCCACACTGCCTGGTGGGGGTGAAAGTAAGAGGCACCCAACCTCAGGGCAACTGCCTTTGGGCGGCTGGTGGGTGCAGAGCAGGAGGTTCCCTGGAAGGGCCCCAGTTGGGAGAAGGCCCTGGTTTGCTCTGCAGCATCTGAACCCAACAGAAGCAGACTTGTGTTTGTGCGCGTGAGGTCCGAGTGTGAGGCACCTCCCAAGCCTGACCGGGGCCTGGCCCCTACCTGTCGGCAGTCATCTCCCACTTTGAAGATGGCCGCCTGCCAGGAGATCTTCTGGCCGTCGGCCTCCTGTGTGCCGCCCTGGTCCTCGGCGTCTGAGCAGCACCGCAGACCTACGTGTGGTGGGTGAGAGCTGCCTGTTAGCCGAGGGCAGCGAGAGGCCCTCTGAAGGCGCCAGTGCACACCCTGCTCACGTGCCCGAAGGAGCCTGGGAACCGTGGGATTGTTACTGCAAAACCCTGGGGTGGGGGGTGGGGTCGCGTCAGTGAGAGCCCAGCAAAGTCTGGGGGCAGCTGGGGGAGTCATCGGGCCCGGGGACTTTTCCTAGAAACGTTTACACTTAAATGGAACTGAAGACAGAGCTGCTTTTCATTAGAAGTGAGGCTGCAGGTGTGCCTAGGGTCAGTGGTGGGCACGCGAGATGGGGGCAGGGGAGTGTCTGTACCCTGGGGTGCCTGGGAGGACTTGGTGGCCAGGATTCAGGTAAGGCCAAGGAGCCCACATTTTTGCACTGGCTGGGGCCACACCCCCTGTACTGGTTGACTATCATCCCCTCCAAATTCATGCTCATCAGAAACCACAGAATGTGACTTATTTGGAAAAAGAGTCTTTGCACATGTAAACGAGTGAACGAGGCCACAACAGATTAGCATGGGCCCTTTATCAGAAGAGGGGAATTTGGACACGGCACACACGGAGAAAGCCAGGTGAGGACAGAGGCAGAGGTTGGAGGGATGCAGCTACGAGTCTGGTCACCTGCATGGCAGCCTGAGCAGATGAGTACACCTCCCAAAGCCTTGGCCACTTTGTCTCTAGAAGAGATCCCTTGGACTGACTTTGGAGCCAACCTTTAGGGGTCTCTGTCAATGCACATGAGCTCTGTGCCATCCCCAAATAAGAGGCCACACTATGAATGGGTGGACGGCCATTCTCTCTCATGGGCGCTGGTAACAAACTAAACATGCTGAAGAAGTGGCGTTAGCTCGGCTGGTGTGGCTCAGTGTTTGAGTATCGACCGTGCACCAAGAGGTCACCAGTCAACTCCCTGTCAGGGCACAAGTCTGGGCTATGGGCTCAATCCCCAGTAGGGGGTGTGCAGGAGTAGTTGATTGGTTACTATCTCTCTCTCTCCCTCTTCCTCTTAGGGGCGGCAATAAAAACTTATTAACAAAAAGTATTTTTAAAGAAAGTGGCATTAGCAAGGGGAGATACTTAGATCCCAGAACACAGAAATTCCCCACTGACCTTCTTTTTCAAGTTCACTAACTCCACATCGTTTCACCTTAAATTTAGCCAGGTACGGAGCTTTGGCAGCGCTGCAAGACAACAGAAAGAAGTGCACAGTGACACAGCCGACGGGAAGCCCAGGCAGGCGAGGCTGAGGGGGGCGGCCTTCACCTCTGCATGGGTGTCCCCGACTTGTAGTCGATGTCCAGCACGATGGCCTCAGGGTTGCTGGGCAGGTAGCAGCCTGCAGCGAGAGAGGACAAGTCACCGGGCGTCCAAGTGTGACAACAGCAAGCACACAGCCCACCGCCACACAGAGCCCTCGTGCAGAGTCGCCCTGCAGGCGGGTGGGCGCCCAGGGCCTCTAGTCCTCCTCTGTGCGCTGATATGCTTATTCCATGGCCACGAAAGGTCTGTCCTCTGGCTCTGTGATCTCTCCCTGTCCTTCCTGATATCTAACAAAGGAGCCACCCCCTTCCGTGAGGCGCTTCTCCAAGAGGACACACTGAGCCCTCAGCCTGTCTTCTCCCTGTGCCGGGCCACATGGCATGTTGGTTAAATATTAAGCTGACGGGCAGGAATGCGTGCTGCCCCGTGCTGGCGCGGGGCCCGCTCTCAGAGGACCCACACAGGACCTTTCTGCCATGCCCTGCTCTCCTCAGTTCTTGGACTCAGCCCACTAACGGTAGCTCCCCACTCAGCACATGTCAGGTAAGGAGGACAGGAGAAATGTTCTTGGCCAGGAACTGGCAGCTGCCCTGGGGGAGTGCTCCCCGAGCCCCTGGGTGATGGGGGAGCTCTGGGAGGTGGGCTTCAAGGAGGGGCCCTGGAACAGGAAAGACTGGGTCTCCTGGGAGCACAGTGAGGCCTTGCTGCGGGCTGCAGATGGGTGTCCTACCAGGGGAGAGGGGCAAACCAGGACCACAAGGTCCCGTCCCTCCTCTCACCCTTCTTTATCTGCCAGCTCTAGCCTCTCTCACAGATGCGATCTCGACTCCTCTGCTCTAGAGCCCACTGGCTCCCCAGTGCCTCCAGGAGGAGCCCCAGCAGCACCGTCTGTGGGGAGCAGGGGACTCACTGGTGAGGGAAATGGAGGCCCCTGTGGACTTGAGAAGCTGAGCTGTTGTACGTGCTGAGTAGGGCAGGAGCGCAACAGAACAAGCCAAGGAAAGAGGTAAATTGAGGCCCCATAGGGCAACCTTGCTGAGGCCAGCTGGTGTGAACATTTGCATAGGAGGCTCAGGGTTTTGGTAAAATAGTCTGAACCAATGGTTAAAAATGGAGAGCTGGGTCCTGGCCGGTGTGGCTCAGTGGTTGAGCATCCATCTATGAACCAGGAGGTCACAGTTTGATTCCCAGTCAGGGCACATGCCTGGGTTGTGGGCTTGATCCCCAGTGGGGGCGTGCAGGAGGCAGCCGATCAATGATTCTCTCTCATCACTAATGTTTCTTTCTCCCCCTCTCCCTTCCTTTTTGAGAAAAAAAAAAAAAAAAAAAAAAAAAAAAAGGAGAGCTCTGGAGTCAAGCCTGGATTTGCACCTTGACTTGAACAAGCACAGGTTTGACCACTGGACTCAAATTCTGCCTGACAACAGCTACAGGCACCAGGGAGCAGCTTCCCACCAGGGCACATGGGCACCCTCATCCTGACAGATCCTCACACACCTCTGATGCCCCCATTCCCACCCCATTCCCTCTGTCTGTGTGGCCTGCACTGCTCCTGTTATACTGGAGTTCAGGAACCTTCTAGAATAGCTGCTGAGGACAGTGATTGGCCTTTAGAAAAGCCACAGGCAGCAAGGAAAAGAAAACACTCACTGAGAAGCAGCTCCCAGCTTGGCAGGGGCAGACTCTGGGAGGGGCACTCGGGGCACCCAGGCTGGAGGCCGGCCCCAGTGCTGGTCTCATGCCCCCTCGGCCCCGCCCGCACCCCTCGGGGAGGGCAGTGCCCGATCCTTGCAGGAGGAGGCCCATGTCCTCAGCCCCCTGCTCACCAGGCTGTACTTTCACTTCAGACAGAGCTGCCAGACACGCCTTCTTCCTCTCGTCTCCTTTAGGGTAGGGCCTGTGAAGAAGGCGGCAATGCGGTGTCTTCTGCGGGAACTGGCCTGTAGGACTTCGGGGGTCCCAGGCCCCCCCGTCCGGCCACCCTCTCAGTTTGTCGCTTCCTCGCTCTAGCTCCTCCTGGGCTCAGTTCCTCCAGGAGCACAGAGTTCCTGCCCCGCATTCCTCACGAGGGGAGTCATTTAACAGTGGGCGCACCAAGGAGTCTGGCTTTCCTAACGGGGCTCCTTCTGAACTAGGAGAGAGCAGAGTGGCCTCGACTGTGGGACAGTATCTGGAATGAAACTGAGATGTTTTCTGAAGCTCGCCTGGCTGTGCCTGTTGCTAGACTGTCAAGAGAGCAGAGACTGCCACCCCCCTGTTGCCTCACACCACCCAGCAATCCCCAGGAGCGGGAGGCAGGAGCGTGCTTACTTGATGATGGCCGACACGTTGGTGATCTTGTTAAAGAAGTCGAATTCCCGCTGGTAGAAGTCCTTGGCTGGGCCCGACAAGGAGCCTGTGATCTCCTCCACCAACTGCTCCAGGAGGTCACCGATGTCGGCTGACAGAGAAAGTGAGAGGGCGAGTCTGCAGCTGAGCCACAGAAACGCCCCGAGGAACCTGCACGCTTGCTAGACGCACAGTCTGGATATTCCCTGGCACCTAGACCCGCCGTCATCAGAGTGAGGTCTGCGGGCACCTGGGGGTCCCCGATAAGCTCGCAGTGAACCCCACAGTCAGCATCACAACCGAGGCGTTTGCCTGCCTCGGTGTGTTGACTCCTGTGAGGCTGTGCACAGGCAGTGGGGCCAAGGGTGCGGGTGCTCACTGGTGCCTCCTGGCGCTGCTCTCATGGCTCTGCTCCGACTACTAACCCCATGTAAACCAAAGTTCTTGAACCCAGTCAGTTTTAAGGATGTGAGAACGATTAAAGTCTCTTTGAGAACCACTGCCCTGGTTCTCACAGGGGGCCACTGGTCAAGCACAGGGGCCACTGCTTGGGAGAAGCAGCTCAGCCCGAGCAGGAGGGTCTCACCAGTGCCTGGGGGGGTGGGCAGGGCCATGGGGCAGGCAGGGGATCTGCGGGTTGGGCTAGCAAAGGCTTCATGATGGGTGGGGACCTGCTCCCACTGTGTGTTAAAGGTGCGGTGTTTCAGCCAAAGGACGGGAAGTAGAGGGGCTACAGGCTGGGGCAGCTGCAGTGGTGGGGTTTAAAGACGGGGGGAAACCTGAGGGAAGATGACAGAAGACTCACGGTCTTTCTGGTGCCCCTCTTCATCTAGATAGATGTTCGTCTTCATGTTCCAGATGAACTGGTGCGCCAGAAGCTGGGATTTGGAGGCTGCCCACAGAATATACTCTCGCACGTAGCCCATCTGCAGGACAGCGAGGTCACGTGAACCCAGGCTTGGAGCCTCTCTCCAGGAGAGACTGTTACCCAGAGCAGGAGCAGACTCCATGGTTTCCAGCAGTGAGCAAGCTCAGCTCTTGGGTCTGCAGTGAGCACAGCCCACTGGCCAGGTCAAGTTCTGGCTGGCTGGCTAGTGGGCAGGATGGGGCCCTCGGGTGGTGGGTCTGCAGTACAGGCATGAGTTAGCTTTTGTCTCCTCTGTTCCTTCCCCTGGATTCTAAGAACTGTGACTCTGCCACCAATTTTTGCTGTTGTCAAGTATGAGGAATGAGTAGGCTGGGTACTAAAACTCATCTGTAAGCTAAGGCAAGACTCAGTCTGTCAGGAGAGGTTGGCTGTGATCCTAAAAGTGCTTTGGACCCTGGAATGAGATGAAGCATCCTGCCAATCTACGGGAAGAAAGCCTCGGGACACCCAGCCACTGTGCTCACAGCTGCTATGGAGATGGGGGCAGTGGGAGTTATGCACTGTGGGCTGGTGCCACAGGGCTCAGCGGGATGCAGTGGGGAAAGTGAGGCTGGCACAGGGCATCAGGGAGCAGGACTGGCAGTGTCGGAGAAGCAGGTGCTGCTGCTGTCCTCAGACATGGGCGCTGACCTGATGCATGAACCATGTGGGCCCTGGGCTGTGGTCACCCACACGGTGGTTTTCTGTGCCAGACAGCTTATGTACATGTGCGCCGTTACGGGCTGCACTGTGTTCCCCCCAGTGCTTCAGAATGTGACTGTATTTAGGATGGGTCTTTAAGGACGGGTTAAGTTCAAAAGAGGTAAGTAGGATAGGCTCTAATCCAATCTGACTGGTGTCCTCATCGGAAGAGACACACAGAGGGACAACCATGTGAGGACACAGGGAGAAGACAGCCTTCTACCAGCCAAGGAGAGAGGCCTCAGAAGAAACAACCTGGCTGACACCTCGGTCTCCGGCTTCCAGCCTCCAGAACTGTGAGAAAATACATCTCTGCTGTTTAGGACCCCCGTCTGCAGCACTTGGCTGCGGCAGCCCTTGCAAACGAATACATCATCTCATCTAATCTTCACCGCTTCCCACTGAGGAGACAAGGGAGTCAGGGAACCTGCTGAGACCCGCATCCAACGAGTGGGAACCCAGGGCAGGCTGAGAACCTTCCAGAACTTGCTCACACTGCAGAGTGAGATGGGCCTCAGGGGAGTGGGGCCTCCTGGCCATGGACACTGGTGACAACCATGGCGGGGATGGGTGTGAAAGGAGCTCAGGGACAGTGGTCACAGGTTGGTGGTCTCGCTCCCAAGGCAGGCTGGGAACACACCTGGTCACCAGGCTGGGCGTGAAGGCTGGACGGCATGTCCTTGTTGCCAAGGGCTCCCTCCCCAGCGCCCCGCACAGCTCTCAGGGTGAAGAGAACAGCATGCATAGGCACAGCCTTACCTTGTCATACCTGAGGGCCTGCACGATCTGGGGGATGTAGAACAGGATGGCGTCCTGCAAATGAGGGGAAGTGATCATGACCTCAGAGAGGGAGGACAATCCTCACCACTAGGAAAGGTGAGAACAACTCAACATGGACGGACGCCCCAGGTTCCCCCCTCCCAACCTGGGACTGGCGTGCGGTCACTCAGCCTCCAGGATACTGTCCTCGCTGGAGACCACAGCAGGACTGAGAACCTGGGAAAGCCCAGAGGACAGCAAGGAAAATGGCCAATGGCTCAAAACACATCGTCAGTGAGAAAAAGCAAGAGGAACAAGGCTCCCGCGCCTACAAGGGGAGAAGGCCCACCTGTGTTCACTGCTGGGGGCTGGAGCTGCATTAATTCAGACTCCAGAACATTCTACCAAGTCCCTGTCACTGTGCCTGTCATGTGGGGTCATTGGGCCATGAGCCTTTATGGCTACAACTGGAACCAACTCAAGTAAACTTTGTTTTTAACTCAGACACTTAAAAAGAAATATAACTAGGAAACATATCTGAACTAGAACAAAATCTATCTTATATAACTACTTCTAAACAGAAATATAAAGACACTAGAGGCCCAATGCATGAAATTCGTGCATGGGTAGGGTTCCTAGGCCTGACTGGCAATCAGGGCCAATCTGTGGGGCGATTGGGGGGCCCCACTGGCACCCATCTTGGCCAGCTTGGCGCCGCCCACTCACCAGCCTCATCCCTGCTACTACCGCCATCACGTCACCTCCCTTTGCAGGGCGACTGGCGGGGCGATTGGCAGCAGGGGTGGGGTGGGGGGTTGTGGGTGAGTCCCCTGCTGGCGCCCACCTTGGCTGGCCTGGGGCGTGCAGGCTGGGGGCAGCTCCTGGGTTGAGTGTCTGCCCCCTGATGGTCAGTGCATGTCATAGCGACCAGTCATTCTATTGGTCATTCCACTGTCGGGTTGATTTGCATATTAGGCTTTCATTATATAGGGTGTGCTAAGATAGACCAGTGTTTAATCAGGCCTACATCTGGGTTTGAAATAAAGCCTGTCTCTCATCTCTCCACCTGAACACTGTTGGGGAGTCCCACTAAGGCCAAGGGCTGGGCTTACCGGTGGGAAGGACCGCAGGACTTTCACCCCATACTGTGCCGTGAGAGGATGCGGTGGGTACATGCTAGAGAAGTAGGAGAGCCCCGTGGGCGGGTCCGCAGGCGCCCAGCACAGCACATGGCTGAGTTCAGGTGCATCGGCGTCAATGGTGTGCCAGGTGACCAGGAACTGGGAAGGAAATAGGGAGATGGTTGGCCAGTCCCTGGGGCCCATCTGGAAATACTCAACTCCAACCCACATCACAAGGATGACCCGGAAAGTGATGATTATAAAGCATTTAAAACAAAGTGGTAAAGGCTTCTGACAGTTATGTACAACAGCACAATTTCAACTAGGGTGAAGCACATTCAATAACATAAATGCTTCATAGGAGGAGTGGAAAACATAGGAAACTAGAAAAATCATTATACCACTGAGGTCACAAGGTTTCTGTCATATTTCTGGTTTCTAGGCTTTTCTGGAGACCATTCTGTTTTTGTGCATTTTGAACCCACCCACCAGCACATACTACACTAGAGGCTCGATGCACAAAATTCATGCAAGAGTAGGCCTTCCTTCCCCTGGCTGCCAGCACTGGCTTCCCTCTGGCACCCAGGACCCGGGCTTCCCTTGCAGCCCTGGCTTCATCTGGAAGGTTGTCTGGAAAGACATCCGGTCTAATTAGCATATTATGCTTTTATTATTATAGATTACCTTGATAGCTTCAGGAATGTCACTAACGGCTCCTGGGTCCAACCGAACCAGACGGGTCACTTCACTGCCAATGGCTTCTGTGTTCTTAAACCTACGGCCACAGAGGGATGGATGGGATGGTCTCACCAGCAGAAGAGGAGCCAAGGGAACCCTGAACTGCATGGATACAGATCAATCTCAGCTATAGCTACTGACACACTGGTAACTCCAAACAGCAGCATTATGATTGGCTATGATAAAATGCCAGAACTATCTCCAGCAGGAATTATCCTATCTCACCATTCAAAGGATGCCTCCCTTTACTGTCCTTGCCTTCAGAACACCCCCTGGCCCTGGCCCCCAAAGGGACCCATCCATGGGCCAGAAGGCATCTTAGCAAGTGGGAGGGCAGGGCGGGTGTAAGTTTTCAGGTGTTACTGGCTCAGGCTAACACAAGACAGACTTTCTATAAACACTGTCAGGCTGTGGTCCTGATCCAGAGGACTGAATTAGAACCAGGAGGAAGCGGTCAGTAAGCACGTATGGACTAACGGGAGAGCATCCACATGGGGGAACCATAATCCCTCTGGTGGGATTGAGGGTGAGGGCCTTGGAAGTCCCTCTCAGTCTAAGAGCCCTGTCCTTGTGAGAGCTTCCGTGAGAGAGTTCACATTCCCTCTGCTGCTGGCTGCCTCCTCTGGGGAGCCTGCCACTGGGAGTCAACATCCAGGAACAAACCCAAACCCTTCCCAGGTTGACTCCCTGACGTGGTAGCCTCCATGCACTTCCTTTCCTCCTCGGATAAGACTGGGGCCTGAGTGTGCTGATGTGACTTCCTGGGGCTCCAGGTGCTGGGGTACCGTAGGCAGGAGTCTATGCTGTGTGACCACTGCACAGGACTGGGTGAATGTCCAGGGCGGAGGACCAGCCTGCTAATATTGCTTCCCCAATGGTCCCTGACGATGACATGTCACATTTCTCCGCACTAAGGCCCCCTTCCTCTGGCAAAGCCCTTGTCAAGCAGGTGTGGTGGGGGCCCACCTGGCTGGCAGCTGCACGGCCAGGTAAGGAGAGATGCTCCAGGCAAGGTTCACATTATCTTTCCACTGCTTCTCACTCAGGCTGGTATACTTGGACCTCCAGTTGGCCACACTGTTCTCCCCGGCCTGGTCCAGCTCCAGCTCTGGGGCTGACAGTGGGTTGTACCACGTGGTGAGACGTTCAATTTCGGTGGCCTGGTGAGATGAGATAGACACTGATGCGCTTTCTGCGTGTGCCCACATGCTGCTCTGCTCCCCTCTCTCCCGGGTGCTGTGGGCACACGGTGGGTGGTGCCTTACCAGCAGGGACAGCAGCAGCGTTCTGCGCTTCATGTAGTATTTGTGCAGCTGGGAGCCCCGGTTGGTCTTCTTGGACATGCCTGGGGAGCAGAGGAGCATGCATGTGTTCATTGGAGGTCACCGGCTCACCCTTTGTTTCCAGAACCCAGGGGAAGCTGTCTTTCAGCGCTCTGTCCACCATCTGAGCCGGCAGGATGTGACTCAGACCTGAGGAACCTGTCAGCAAACCTTCAACTGACCTGACTTCTTGGAGATGGTCGACATGCCGCTGGACAGGGGGTAGGTGTTGATCCATCCTTGCGTGGCCTGTTGGCGGGAGCCGACAGCTATATCCAGATTGCTCCGGGTGTCTTGATTGTCTGTGGGCAAAGACATTGTTGCTTCTAGAATGAGGCATCTGAATTTTCACCAGACATAAGGCAATCAGTGGAAGAGCAGGGGGACACACGGCTGATGACGGCTTTGCAGAACTAACCCAGACATCTGAGAAGTTCTAGATGAAAAGCTTACTAAACTTTGTATCTTTTCCCTAGCCTTTAAGATAGAATAAAATAAATATGGCAGTCGTCTTGATAAATGAAGACAGTTATCTGATCTCCATCCCTGTGCTGTACACGAGGGGACCTGGGGGGCAGATGATAAGGGCTGTTTGCCTGGTTCTGAGTGGAGCCAGGAAGCGGACTTAGGAAATCACTGTGCCCGCTTTTTCCTTTTGCTTTCCTGGCAGTCAGGTTGTCAGCTGTGGGTCTGGCTGCAGACTCCACTCATCTAGTTTATGGTGTGTAATCGGCTCCATGCTTCGAGAACAGGAACATGGTTTTCTTCTGGAGGTTTGCTGCTCCTTTTCCTTACCCCTCACCCGCACCCACCCATCCATCCACCTAGCTCCTATTCATTCTCAGAAACTCAGCTCACATGTTACCTCTCCCAGAAAACTGTCCCTGGCTCCACAACTCCAGGGGGCCAAGTGCCTCTCCTTGAGGGATGCTCCCATAATCTCCTCCTGTTGAAATCACCTGTCGATTTGATTGTTTTCTACCAATATGGGCTGTTAGATATGCAGCAGGCGCTTGTAAACCGAGCTGGTGCTGGCAGAAGTGACGCTGATGGCATCTGTTCATTCTGCTCCTCAGCTGGGGCTGGAGAAGTGGTGGCCAGGCAGGCCTCGGGCCTTTGGTGACTGTGCAGCATGGCCAAGGCCAGGCCTCAGCTGGGCCCTAAGTGCTCTTCTGACCTGGCTCCTTCAGGGCTGCCCACTGCACACCTCTGTCCTGCACTACCTCCTACCCCACACCTCAGCCCCACCACCCGTGAGCAGCTGCACTGCTCACAACAGCCCTCACCTGGGGGAACCAGCTGGCTGGCAGTCAGGTACTTCTTATCTGAGAACATAGCCGTCCAAAATTTAATCATTATGCTTATGTCTTCACGCAGCCTCTTTTCTCCTTGAGTAGGAAACTTCGGGGGACAACTTCAAACAACCACAAGAGGACAAGGGTTGAGTGCCTGGAGTCAGGGACTAGAAGGCAGCACATTATAACGCAGTGAGAGGCGACACCAGTGATACCTGAATGATGAGAGGTTAGCCCAGAGCTCCTGATCAGGAAAACTATCTTACCCCCACGGGAAAGTGTGATGCTCTCTAGCCCTCTCATGACCACCTCAACCACTATCCTCAGCAGTGTCTCCAGCTCTCGGCAGAACAGTGTACTTGTGGCAGGTTGTGCAACCACAGCTGTTTCCATGTAACAACACCCATACTTGCAAAGCCCCAGGAGGCAGGTATTTGCAATTCTTCATGCAATAACCATTCATAGTAATTGGAAAGTTAAAAGGATGCACTTAATCTCTTAAGTCAATTGAACTGAATTATTGTTCATCTCATAGGGAGGCTAAGTACACACATGGAAACAGCACAGGGCTGGGATAGTCAAATCCAGGGGTGTCATGGTTGCTGAATGAGGTTGGTGGCATACCCAGGAAAACCGTTTTCTCCTGTGATGGCCTCTGGGGACCTGGGACAACCAGAGGCAGTGTCTGGAGCTGGGCTGTCACTGGACACTGCACAGCAAGTGCGGGGAGTACCTGAAGTAGTCAAAGGCAGTCGAATAGATCTTCTCCCGGAGTACGTTGCGAATGGTTGCATTTGGAACCACGTCAGCGTGCAGGAGAGACAGCCCCAGGGTCAGCAGTCTAAGAGAGAACCAGAGGCCAAGTCAAAGCTACGCAGCCTGGACCAAACCTCTGTGGGGTCCGGGTCTACCCTGCAAACCACTGGGCTCTCGCGCTTAGGGCACGTCTCCAAATGACAACTCTAGGCTGCCAGGACGGCGGCATCAGTCAGGTGATTATAGTTCACAGGTTTGTTGTATCCAAAATGTCCCAGGAAAGGTTCTTCTTAAACCTTCACTTTTGTTGAGATACAATTAATAATGTGTTAATCTGCCTTGGCCATAAGCTTCAGTTTAATAAACTATCTGCAAACTACTCCCTGAGCCCTGGCCAGTTGTTTCGGGTGTCGTCCTGTACACCAAAAGGTTGTGGGTTCGATTCCCAGTCAGGGAACACACATAGATTGTAGGTTCAATCCCTTGTCAGAATGTGTCCAGAAGGCAACCGATCCATGTTTCTCTCTCACATCGATGTTCCTCTCTCTCTAAAATCTGTAAATATACTCTCAGGTCAGCATTAATAAAAACAACACCTACTCCTTAAGATGCAGTCACTTACAGGTACTCTGAAGGCAGAACAATTAATTCAAGTTAAAAAAAAAAGTAATTTACCAAGGACCTGGTTCTGCCAGGTCAGGGCTCCTGAACAAGTGTCTACAGACAGTGCTGGTCTGTGACAAGGTCAAGTACAGGAACAGAGAGGAAGCACCTAATCATTTCTGTAGCAATTCCACACTGCTATGTGGGACCTTTTCTAGCAGCTCATTCTCACTGCATCTTATAAAAGTATAGGTCGGTGACAATTTTAAAATCAGGGAAAAAAGAACTAGCCTTTCCTCGAAGTGGCTTGAGAAGCGCAGCCTAAGCAGCACCCAGTGGGCTGCAGGAACGCGGGTCTGGAGCTCATGGAAGGGGCAGACAGAGCTGGCATCACTGGTGGGCAGCAGGAAGAGGTAGGCAGGGAAGTGGCATTCCCCAGGTGGGGGCTCTGCACCTTCCCTCCATCTGACCACCCCGCACCTGCAGGTCCAGCTCAGACCTCTCCTCCCCACATCAGGCTGGCCTTTCCTGCTGTGTTTCCTGCAACCCCGGTCATAGCAGCTGGCTTGAGGCCCCCCACCAGGCCACACATCCCAAAGGGGATTATGCGCCCTCCCCTCATATGTCTGGTGTTTTGCACAGGACTTAGCATGTAGTTGGCCCGATCAGAAATGACCTGACCAAGTCACCGCCAGCTCCCTGGCCTGACCTTATCACACCACCTATTTTTTTTTTAAGATTAAAAAAAAATTGACTTTTAGAGAGAGACGGATGGAGAGAGAGAAAAACACTGATGTGAAAATGAAACATTGGCTGCCTCCTGCATGTCCCCTACTGGGAACTGAGCCTGCAACCCAGGCACATGCCCATATCTGGCATCAAATCAGCGACACTTGGTGTATGGGATGATGCCCAATCAACTGAGCCACACCAGTCAGGACACCACATGCTATTTTTCATTCACAACTATGTCACCAAAATGGTGACACCATTTTGCTGCCACCCACCCCCAACCAATTTAGAAAGGCTGCCCAACATCTGGCTGCCCCAGATCAATGAGTGGATCAGCTTCCTGGATACTCCCCTGCTGTGGACAGAACAATGGCCGACTTCCCCAGCCCTGAAGGGTGCACTGGGACAGGTCATTTGTGCACATACTGGGAGCTCAGTCAGTTCCTGGTGAATAAATGACCAACCAGGGGAAAGCCCATGGAGAGGGCCCGCAGCACCAGCAGCTCAGCCCCCCTACAAGAGGAGAGCCCCTCACTTGAAGCGAGGCCCAATGGCTGCCACGTGTCGGTTCATGCTCCCCTTGGCCCCGCCGATGTTCAGGGACATGGAGCGCTGCAGCAGGCTGGAGAAGATCTCCACTTGGTCAGAGCTGCAGTACTTGGCGATCTCGAACCGCTGCACCAGGAACTAAGAGGCAAGGACAATACGCTGCCATGACGGGGCCTGGCTGGCTCATCCTAGAGCCAGCTCAGCCAGGCGGGGAAAGGCTCTGTGCTCAGGAGGGTGGTCTGAGGGAAGCAGGAAGGGCCTGGGGATAAAGCTGGAACAAAACAGCCTATCTAATCCCTCCCCCACCAGGTAAGACAATCTTAAGCCTGGAACCCCATGCTCACTGGGCCCCAGGCCCCAGGGGGAGCCCCCACCCCTGTAGCTAGAGGAGGCGGATGGAGCACAGCTGAGCCCGGAGAGGCGTAGAGAGGCAGTGGGGTCCAGGCACATACGTCAATCCAGATGCAGTGAGGGGTCACTTCAGGGGCACAGGGTTTGGGCTGACTTGCTTCTGACGCTGCCAGGGGGTCTGCTTCCTTTATTTCAGCAGAAAAAAGGCCGAGCTTCTGCTCCACTGTCATCTGCCAGGCCCCTGCCATCTCCCGCAAAAACTGCAAGTACACAACGACTGTTAGCTCCTCACAGAGCACAGAAAGGTGCTTACTAGTTATGTTTTATTATAAAAGGAACAGATGCTCACTGAACAAAGTTTATGGACCAAGGAAAGTATGACTAAAAGGTGATCTATGATCCCACTTCCTAGCTTTTTTTTTTTTTTTTTTACATGAAGTCCATTCTTTTTTTTTTTTTTTTTTTAAATATATTTTATTGATTTTTTACAGAGAGGAAGGGAGAGAGATAGAGAGCTAGAAACGTCGATGAGAGAGAAACATCGATCAGCTGCCTCCTGCACATCTCCTACTGGGGATGTGCCCGCAACCCAGGTACATGCCCTTGACTGGAATCGAACCTGGGACCCTTCAGTCCGCAGGCCGACGCTCTATCCACTGAGCCAAACCGGTTTCGGCTGAAGTCGATTCTTGAACTATGCCAGGCCATGTTCTGTGTGGTGGCAGCCAGGACTGCTTGTGAACTAACAAGGGCAGAGCTGGATTCTGGCTCCAGAACCCATTTCCTTTTCTCCACTCTACACGGACCCTGCAAAATGCCTTCACGCCACTAACCAGGCTGGAGAATATCTGGGGAGGGTGAGTGGAGTCTGCAACTGCCACTGGGCTGGGCAAGGGGTTCGGCAGGGGAACAGCTTCCCCCGTGGGCCTGACACCACCAGGCAGCTCCTTCAAGGGCGCCCAGACCCACCTGCAGAGTGGTGGCCACTGAGGCTTGGTGCCTGGGGCAGACATCCTGGCTTTCTGCTCAGTATTTACTTCCTCCTTCTTCCTTAAGTTATGGTTTTGTGTGGGTGGCCAAGTGGCCAGTCACAAGTACCCTCATCCAGGCCTCTGCTGTTCGGGGTAGCCACAGGTTTCCATTAGCACTAATGAGCAAGTGGGCATCAGCGGAGTGAGGCCCTGGGGAAGGGCATGGCAAGTGGTGCCTGCCTTGGCCCTCTGCCCTCCTTCCTGCCTGAGGCACAAAGTCCACACACTAAAGGTGCAGAGTTGCAGACAACAGGCCTGGGATATCAACAAACTGCCCACAACAGAGAAGAACACACTTCCATTGGTCAAGGCACTGCTCTTGGTTTCTGTTTCCTGCAGAGATAGGTAAGTGTTACAATAGATCGGGGGTGGGGGACGGGGGCATCCGGCCCGTGGGCCGTATAAGGTCCAATAAATCATTCGGTTTGGCCCTGATAAGGCATTAGGGGTGAGTTAATTAAATTTTTGACCAAATATAGCAGGCTAATTTTTAAGTTGATAATTTTGTATGGCCCTCGATTGATGTTATAAATATCCCAATGGCCCTTGGCAGAAAAAAGGTTCCCCACTCCTGCAATATATGAAGAAACAGCAGGGCCACCAGGACCAATGAGCCCCAGCACAATCACTCATTTGTTTGATAAGCATGTCCTGGTCACTGCCTCTGGCCAGGGCCTTCTAGGCTCTGGGAATGGAGTATGAACAAGACAAACACATCCACCTAGTCTACTGTGGGGCCAGAGATGACGAGAAAAGCAAGCTATAGACAGTGGACCCTGATCTCTGCTAAGGGGAAAACAGCCATGAAGAGGCTCGGGAGCGTGAATGAGGGTGTATGTGACATTCTAGGTAGTGTGGGCAGGGGACAGCTAAGGCAAGCCCCTGTGGGCCCGCTCCAGTAGCAACTTCAGAAAAACGGACACAAGGAAGGCTGCTCCTCCCAAAATTAGCAGTCCCAGAGAAGTATCCCTGTCGACAAACACAACCATTTCAAATGTTGATAGGTGTTCCAATCTCAGAGAAATGGCTCCCCCTACTGAGTTTTGGAAAAATAACAACTTCGAGGCACCACTGGCATGCTTTTAACATATGACAGTCCTGTGTGCAGGCATTAATATCACACTCTCCCCCCAGCTGGTTTGGCTCAGTGGATAGACCGTTGGCCTGCGGACTGAAGGGTCCCGGGTTCGACTGCCACTCAGGGCACATGTCCGGGTTGCAGGCTCGATCCCCAGAAGGGGGCGTGCAGGAGGCAGCCAATCAATGATTCTCTCATCATTGATGTTTCTCTCTCCCTCCCTTCCTCTCTGAAATCAATAAAAACATATTTTTTTAAAAAACCACACACTCACACATAAGAAGGCTGAAGCCCCAGAGGGTAAAGGGCTTGCCAGGGTCTCCAAGCTCATCAGCTGAGGATAAGTTCTCTCTATCTCTCACCCCACCCACCCTTAGATGACCCCGGTGTCCTACCGGCACTTCCACTCCGTTCTTGCCGGCCAGCAGCCACTCCCAGCAGGCCAGGGCAGTCTCCATGCCATGCTCATTGAACATCCGGAGGGGACCCCAACACAAATGATGGAGAAGCTGTGGGTCACAATCTGGAACCAAACACACTGTTCAGAGGCCTTGAACATGAGCTAAACCCCATGGCCTCCCCAGGTGAGCAAGATGGTCAGTCAGCATCAGCTGGGACAACGATGGCCTTTTCTTTACTTCTACCCACCAGAGAGGCCACAGGGATCTCTACTGGGGGAGCTCCAGCTCTTTCTTCAGCCAGAACTCCAATTCACTAAGGATAATGGATGCCACCAATTTGTTTACAAATGAGCCCAGAGGTCCACAGGGCTGGTCCCTTACCTTTGCTGCTGATGAGCATCGCCGTCAGCTTGAACATGGCCTGTGTGTAGGGCTGAGGATTACTGAGGTCTAGTGCTGTGTTCAGCTCCTGGACCATCATTTTGTTCAGGTCAGATATCTGGCCTGTGGCATCGGAGAACTGAATCATTCCATACACCTACAAGAAGCGTGCTATGTCAGCAGAGGCGTGCGTAACTCAGGCACATGGGTGAGGCCCCGGCAGCCACCTAACCACAATCAAGGCAGGACCAAAGGATGCTTCACTGCCCCAAACTAGAGCCCACGGTATGCATGCAGAGTGACAGGCTGACGTCAGCGATGCTACCACTGCTCAGAGATTTTGGGGAAATTCTCTTAGAAATGTGTGTGAGCCCTGGCCTGTTTGGCTCCACGGTTAGAGCATCAGCCCAGGGACCAAAGGGTTGCAGGTTCGATTCCTGGTCAAAGGCACATACCTCAGTTGCAGGTTTGATTCCCAGCCCCCATGGGGTACGTGTGGGAGGCCACCAGTCAATGTGTGTGTGCCCCCCCCGCCCCGCCTCCTCCCTCCCTTCCACTATCCCTCTAAAGATCAATGGAAAAAATATCCTCAGGTGAGGAATTAAAAAAAAAGAAATGTATGTTAGTGTTCCCCACCATTCTAGATGGTCTTTGAGGGCAGGGACCTGGTCTTATAATCTTTGTATTCCAGCACTGAGCCTGGGGTCTGGCTCCCATAGCTCTGTGTGCATGTGGGTTGAATAAAGTTCCTTCAGAATCAATCAGTGACTCAACAAAATCAGCCTCACTATACAGGACATCAGGTCAGCGTGCAGGAGGCAGCTGGTCATTCTTTCTCTCACTGATGTTTCCATCTCTCTATCTCCCTTCCTCTCTAAAATCAGTAAAAACATATTAAGAAAACAACAAGAAAAATCGAATGCTTCAGTATAGCCAGTGTGGTGAGTGACTGTCATACATGCTCCAGGCTGTGCTAATGGTCCCAGGGGCCAGCCTTCAAGTCCACCTAAAACAAGCGAGTTCCATATTTACCAGACTCCCTACTCATTTTCTATTGGGAAGAAGCTGACTGACATCAGAACAAGAGGACACTCTGAAGGGCCTCGGACACAGGGCAGAAGGAGTACCTCGCCCGCATAGCGGTTGCGCAGATTCAGCGACGCCATGAAGTTGGAGTAATCTTTCTTCACACAGGCTGGGCGCTCGGTGAGCTGAGTTGCCTACAGACAAATATCAATAATTACTTCAGACCATAGCACTGTGTTTTCCTCATGTTTACCATGGCTAAACCTAAGTCCAATTAAGAAGTCAGGTTCAGACCCAGGGGTTATTAAAAATCTTTAGTGCTGGAAAGTCAGTAAAATGAACTACTTTAGAAGACCCTCTAGTCTGTTATGTCCCATGAAAAATGATTAAAAAAATTTTTTTAGCATGAAAAATTTCTCTGGAAGGCCATCCTGACCACTGTCACCCAGTGGTGCACAGGCCTTTGCAGTAGAAACAATCACCTGATTGCCATGAAATCACCGTTAACTGCAACAGCCATGTTGTGAAGTTAATGGTCACGGGATGCCCCCTCTGCGATGGTGCTGGTGTGTGAATGTGACTTAGAGAAGGTAGAGGGTGCCTGAAGTGAGAGCAGCAACAGAGCCAGTAAAAGCTCTGAGACATCCACTTGCTGCTGATGGAAAGGGGCACACTGAGTGGAGACAACCCACAGAGTGGGAAAACATCCCCCCACTTCCTCTGCTGCAGCCTCAGGCCCTAGCCCACCTCCCACCCCTCTAGGACTCCGGGTCTCGGGGACTCCTCTCTGTAACTCGGAGACGGCTCCCTGACTGCCGTGTGATGGAGTGCCGTGGGCGTGCGGACTTCTTTGCTTCCCATGGAGCAGGGCACCTATGCCAGGATCTCCAGCACAGCAACAATCAGCAACACAAAAAGTATCCTTTTGTCTTTAGCAACAGAAAAGGGAAAACCTAATTTTCTAAAGAATAATATTTAAGTCTTTTAGGCAAAATCTCTTACAAGTCAGCTGGCTAGAGGCTAGAGAAAGACTACAAGTTGTCACATGCATTCTTAGTCTGTGGGCCCTGCTTCTGGCTGCTGCCTGTGTCCTCGGATTGGTGGAGAGACTGAGGTTGGGGAGCTGAGCCAATGCCACTGGGCCCTGCAGGAGCAGGAAGGCCTGTGCGTGGCAGCTTGGCCTCTGCTGTCTGTGTCGAGATGCTTTTTTCTTCAGAGAAAACACAGTGACCTGAGGTGAGTGCTCCGAGGATGACATGGGTAAACAGACACTGGCCTCCTCTGGCTCTGCTAATGGGCTCCTCCCTTCCTCCGAGGTCACAGGCAGTCCTGCGGCCTCCCTCCCTGGTGCGGCACCTCCACCACAATTAATCCTTAAGAGAGAGGCAGGCAGCCTCCCCACCACCCTGAGAGAGTTAAGAAGCACCAAGGGAGCACAGAGCCCCTGCTGGGCCCTGAGGTTGGGAGACAACAAAGTGCAACTGTCAGATCACCTGTTCTCAACCCTACTTTGATCCTAGGCCCTAACTTACTTCAGAAAGCACTACCCTGGACATGCTGTCCTCTGAATTAATCTCGAGCAGAACAAGACGAAGCTGAAGACCTACATGCAGCTCAGCAGGCACTGCGCGTTGTCCAAAGTCCACACGACTATAAACGGCGCTGATGTGTCTACCACAGATCATTTCCTTCCTTAAGGATGTGGACCCGCAGAAATCCAAATCTGACCTCATGAGTGAATCAAGCTTACCTCCATCAGTCCGTATTTTCAAAACAGGAGACAGTGAGGAAATGCCTGCGTGACTGAGCAGCTGCTCTCTGAAGCTGGGGAGCTCTCTCAAGATTCCGATCTACCAACAGACACTCTGAGCGCCTCACACAGGCAGCTGTGGGTGCCCAGGTGGCTTTCATGAAAATACTCATCAGCGTTGGCCCTTCCCCACACTGGTCCTTCCCTGACACAGTGCTCCTGGGGAGCAGTGAGCCCCTTCACGTACCCCGAGAGTCGTGTTCTGCTTGTTGTAGCTGGCGAAGTGAAGAATGCTCTCGGTGGCCATGGCCAGCCCCGTGTGCTGGGACAGTCCCGACACCCAGTTCTGATGTTTGTTCAGATATTCCTGGAATAGGGGAAAATGCTGTTTTACTTTAAAGGTAAAAACAACACTTGATAAACTGAGGTGTGAGGTAGTAAAGCAAACGCTGGTTCCAGGGCCGGGTCTGCCCCCTCCCAACAGCTGTGGGGCCCTCAGGGAGTGAGAAAGCGCCCCCCTCTGACTGGCTGCTGCTTCCAGGTGAACAAGGACAAAGCTGGTCCCCAGAGCGGCTGGCACACAGCAAATGTGAGAGGAACACTGATTCCTTGGGAGCATTTGCTATCTGCCAAGTGCTGGGCAAACAGCTGCAGGGCCTGGTCCTGCCATCCACACCCAGGCAGTTTGGCAGTTCTACTGCCGAGCAGCCCTGCTGATGGGGCGGCGTGCGGACAGAGGAAGGCACAGATTTGATCCACTGGCCTCCCTCACCCCCAAACAGCACACTTACCCCACAACCTGCTCCCATTATTCTCAGGCACTAAACTAATGCTTGGTCGGTTTGTTCACACGAGTGCTGTCCATACTGTGATTGTGTAAAGCTCTTTGGATGGTTTGAAAGAGCTTATCAAGATTGCTTTTTGATGATTTTTAAAATGTACCTGCAGGTGGGATTTGGTGACTGTAGGTGCCCACTTCATCGCCTCTTGTAGGATCATTTCACAGCGCGCAGCAAAGTCCTTCACGATGCTCTGAAAAGAGGTGTGATCAACCCGAGGTCAGGGTATCTGGGCTGTCAGAGGACCCCACCATACACTGTGGATAGCTATGGCCCAATTGGGTCCCCCCACATCCATGTGGAAGCTCTAACCCCCAGCACTTCAGAATGTAACTAACTGGAGCCAGGGTCTTCAACAAAGTGATCACATTCAAATGGGATCAGCGTGGGCCCTACTCCAACAGGACTGGTGTCCTTGTAAGAAGAGCAGATGAAGACATAGTCATGTACGGAGGAACAAACATGTGAGAATGCAGGGAGAAGAAGCCATCCACCAACCAAGGAGAGAGCTCCAGAAGACATCAACACTGCCACCACCTTGATCTCAAACTTCAGTCTCCAGAAATATGTGAAAATACATCCTTGTTATTTAAACCACCCAGTCTGTGATACTTTGTTATGGCAGCCATAGCAAACCAACGGAGGGACTGTGCTCCAACACCAAGGCTCCTGGGTACAGGGAACCCGCACACATCTGGTCTGTAATCCTTGCATGAGGCTGTGTGGCAGAGCCCACACTCACAGCACATCACACAGCTACTTTGCAACGTAAGTCCTGAGTTAGTGACTGAGGAGCAGGAAGGTCCAGGGAGGTAAAAGCCATCACAGGGACCTCACTACTGCACATGGGGAAGTCCCTGTTGGCAGCTGGTTTGGCTGGGAGGCCCTGAGGTTGGAACGTGACCAGCCCCAGCATGGTCTCACATCTGCCACAGTGAGGGCTCTACGTCAGATCTCAGAGCAGTAAAGCTCCTCTCAAAGTCATGCTTGCTCATTAGCGTTAAGATGCTGTAAGCTGACAGGTAGCTGAAAACCTGTTTGGCAGTTGAACCAAGAAAAGAGCTGCGAACCAGCACGGCTGAGTGGCAGACGGACCTGGGAGTGAGCTGGCACCCATTCATACTGTGCGACCCTGGCAACTGAGGGATAGGGCGCATACTGCTCACACCTCAGACTGCGGGAGACTGAATGACATGCTGTGCGGAACATGCTGGCCCTAAGACACAGATGATGGCAGTGAAACGGCCCTTAAGAAGGGACCGCTCTGGGCCTACCTCCCGGGCTTCGCATGTGTCAGGAACGGTGATCCGATAGGGGGCGTCGGGGATGCTGTAGTAAGGCTGGTCCTTGTGAATATCCTGAAAGCACAAAGGACTTCCTCTTCCAACAGCCTTCCCCCAGCTGCCCTGCCGAGCTGTGCCTCCAGGGACGCCAGGCAGCAGAGCGTTTGCCTTCCTTCCCCCAACTCCTCCCGTCTGTGCTAGGCTTCCAACTTGCTGTGGCTTACTGGGAAAGGTCAGGGTAGGATTTGGGCTTCCCACCCCCAATTAAGCCACTTGGAGCACGAATCAGGCTCAGCGTATGGTGGGCAGGGACACTTACTGCACTCAGCGACAGGGACAGGGTCTGGAGGATGTCCAGCATGGTCTTCAGCACCGTCCCGCTCCATAGCAAGTGGGGAAACCTGCACCGAGAGTCACTTTTCAGGGACCAGGAGCCAAATCTTAGGGCACCCACGTTCCTTAAAGGGAGGCTGAGAGTCCCACTTCTGGCTGCCCAGCTGAGGGTCAGAGGTCAGGAGGCTTCCAAGGCAGAGCACCAGTCAAAAAAGCTCCCAGGCTCCTGCTAGTCCCATTGCTCAGGGCCAAGTGACCTGCTTCCAACGATTGTCTTGGTTACCCAATGGCCAGGCCACACTCCCCATTCCCCAAGGGAGCCTTCTCTTTTAGGACCAGGGCTCCTTGATGTTTTCTCATCTTGGCAAAATGGCAGTATTTGTATGACACAGAAGATCTGCTCCTGGAGAGGGGCCCCCGGGTGGAGGGGACAGGCTGCACAGCTGTGACTCGTAGTGGCTCCAGCAAACGCCAGCACTCTTGGGAGGCTGCATCGCTTTGAAAGCTTTAATTCTGACTCCATTTTTTTCTGGACTGATAATGTATCGAGATCACCCAGGTATATGTGTACACACACACAGAGCATTAAAAGGAAAATGTGCGTACTTATCCACCAGGCCAGACAGGTACTTGTCCGCCACCCTCCGTATCCTCTTGTGAATGTGGTTGAAGTTCACCAAGAGGAACTGCGCGTGCCGCTCCAGCTCCTCCTCATTCTCTTTGGTCTTTGCCTGGAGAGTCAGAAGAGACAGGTACAGCAGGCGCCCTCCGTGTGCCCCTGGCAAACACGTGCTGGCTCTCTGACAAGGCTTACTTTATCCGCCATCATGTTTAGGAAGGCTTCAAACACTTTGTCTGCGACGGCGATCACACACTGCATCATCCCTGAAACAAGAAGGGTCAGGAGCATCAACAGAAAGGGACCAACCCCAGCTACTGTCAAATGTTTTGTTTGGACATAATTTTAGACTTACTGAGGAGTTCCCACACACCCTCCACCCAGCTTCCCCCGATATTAACATTGCATTTGTCAAAACTAAGAATTGGAAATTGATACAATATGATTTCCTAAACTTCAGGCTTTATATGGATTTCTCCAATTTTCCCACTAGCATGTATCCCTTTTCTGTTCCAGGATCCAATCCAGGACGCCACATGGCATTTACCCATCGTGTCTCCTTGGTCTCCCCCAATCTATGTTGATTCCTCAATCTGTTCTTGTCTTGAATGATCTTGACATTTCTGAAGAGCACAGGTATTGTGTAGGAGGGTCCTCAATTTAGGTCTATCTGATATTTGCTCATGATTAGACCAAGGAAAACAGCACAGAAGTTAAATGCCCTCCTCCTTGCATCATATCAGGGCCTGGTCTGGCCTGACAGTGTCCTGGGAAACACTTGTGGTCTCCTCATAACCTGCAGGACTACCAAGGAGCCCTTCACAGTGAGGAACAGGGGCTGTGACCACACCACGCTCTCGCTTGGCTAAGGGAGCATTTCTAACTGGCTACTTGGTAGGATGCTTTGTCCATCACCTGCCCTTTCTACCTGGTCCCTCTCTGAGACCAGGCATGACCTTCTTCCCTAGACGGTATAGCTCTTTCCTGATTACAATGGAAACTGCATGTCTTTATCTCACAAATACTTAATGGAAGAAACTAATATTTTACACACACACACACACACACACACACACACACCCTAGTATATGTGATTTTCTTTTAAGCAAAATAATAAAAATATTTTATTCATGTTCAAATTTGATAATTTTTCTTTTGGGAGTCCCTTTAAATTGGTTCTGCTCTGGACTTTAAAAGGCATGACTGTTCCTTGGCAACAAGATGCTCCTGGTCCAACAACGACCCTCTAAGGAGCCCAGGATCCTTTGAGCAGAGGAGAGTTTCAGGGGCTGGAATCTGGGGGCTGGAGCACACTTGAGCATTGATGGTGGCAAGAGTGATGCTCTTTCTGCTCTTAGGCCTCTTGCAGTAGTGGCAGAGTCACAAAGACATGTATTTTTTAAGGTTATATGTTTTATATTGATCTTTCCACACAGACAGAAAATAGGGAGTAGTATTCCTTTTTACCTTATAAAGCTCAGTTCATCACACAAGTACCACAATAATAAACTTACCAGACTTGTCTTTCTGAATAGCTTTATCCTCAAAGTAGCAGAACATGACCTGGAAGCGGTCGGGATCTGTTGAGCGCAAAACCCTAACAAGGAGAGAACAGCTTTGAGTAAATTTTGAAAAATCCAGGCCTTCCCTGTCACAGACTAGATACTGCTCAGGAATGGTGAGGCTATGAGAATAGATGGCCTATGCCATTTAGAGGGAGAAATGCTGACATGGACTTCCTGAAGGGTGATGTCCACCACCTACCATACCATTCCCACCCTGTTCCCCCCAGCAGCCCACCAGTAGTGACAGATCTTAGGGGTTATATGCATGAGGATTCTCCTAATAGCTCTGGCTGAATATCCATCATCAGGAGACGGGTCAGATAAACCAGAGTACATCCATCCACTGGCACATCACACAGCCACCAAAACGAGAGGCGTCGCTGTATGTGCCGCTACAGAGAAAAACCCAAGACAAACGGTTAGATGAGAAGAGCAAGGTGTGGGGGAAACGAGTTTCCTAAAGGCCTCTGTGTGCTTGGTGAACGTGTAGGACACACATGCTTGCATATGCACAGAAGGTTTCTAGAAGGGAAAGTAAGAGGCTATCAACAGTAGGTATCTAAGGATTCAGGGCCAGGAAAGTGATGCTTGTATTTTTCATCTTTAGCATCTCCTCTATTATCCCAATGTTTTTATTCTCTGTTTCACTTTATGCACCTTGAACATTTTTATTTTTAGAATAAAAAATACCTTTAACCTTGGGGAAAAAGAGAAAGGAAAGAAAGGCATGAGCTTGAACTGTGGCCCCTGTGATGAGCTGTTCAGAGTTTGGGGGGCTCCACAGGGAGAGTGCAGGCACAAACACAGGCCAGCGCTCCTCAGTGTCTGTGGGCACCCACCTTTAGACAGTTATGCTTCAGGGGGTCAAGCTTGGTGGCTTTAGGCATATGCGGTTTCGAGTGTTCATGTGCACACAGCTTCAACACAATTTCTCACATTTTTACTAGTTCTCCCAATAACTAGTGGCTGAGAATCTGAGCCAGGTTCTTGAATAAAGGCTTCAGGTTTGCTTCTCTGTTCTAACAGAGGGTCTTGGGGACTGGCAGGCAGCACACGGCAGGAGCTGGGCTCATGGGAGCCGCTGTGGGCTGGTCCCCTCAGCCTTCGTCTGCCAGCCAAGTCAACAGCCTGACAGAGAGCCTGAGCTCACCATTCATGGGCACACTTGTGAGGAAGCAGGAGACAGCCCTTCCTGCAGCAGGTATATGAGATTGAGAGCATCTGTTGTAGCCACACATCTGGTATGACTTGTTTTTCTTTAAAAATGTATTATTGTACATAGGGGATGGTGGCGAGATCAGGGTTTTTTCACCCCTCTACTTATATCCAAGTTTTTGTGTAATGTTCTCATATTACTTTTGTAACAAAACAAAAAACAATCACAATGAAAAAAAGAAAAGCAAGTCAAAACTCCCTTAGCTCTGTGTGGGACTCTGGGAAGAATGAGTCACTCGTTTTTAAATTCTGCTCTGCTGTGGGGTCCTCAGGCTGCCTTAATCTATTTTACACGTTGAGCTTTCAAGTATGACTTTTTACCAGAAGGTTTTGTAGCACCAAATAAGGGTAAAATAATTGTGTTACCCAAATATCTTTCCTTTTAAGAATTAATATTTTCTTTTCCAAACCATTTGAGAAAGACATTATTCTATGATATTCTATCCTGTGACTTAAACAGGCTAAGTGTAATCCGACCTTTTTTGGTGATGGATGCATCACTCTGTGGCTCGTGTATTTGGCTACAGGGCAGCATGCCTCAGTCTTATCTCAGTGGTCTGTAGCATCCATAATGGCAGCCATAGACAGCTGAATTCTGAGCATCCTGGCTGCTTCTTCCAGCCTTCATTTACGAGAGGCAACATGATACAGTGCTTAAGAGACTACATATGTTTCAATCTCAATTAGGGATTATTACCTTGGGCAACTAACTGCTTAGTCTCACTTAACTGCAACTAACTAATGTGCAAAATGGGTATGAGTGCCTACCTCATAGGCTTGTTGAAGAGCATGTAAATGCACTAAGTCACTCAGTCCAGGCTAACACTGATATTGTCATGATGACAACTATAGATCATTACAATTATTATAGCTGTTAGGTCCGCTGTGGCTATGATGCATCCCAAGCATCAGGCCACCTATGGGATTATTTTGGACAGGCACCTTCCCATTTCCTGTTTGTACTCTACTGTGATCCTGGAAGCCAGCTGAATGGGTGTCTCGGTGAGGGCTGGTTTCCAACAGGGCCCTCTCCCAGGCAACTGGACTGAGTTTGCAGCATCTACTGTGATTGCTCAGAAGCCGATTCCCTCTGGGAAAAGGATAACACCAGAGTTTAGACACCTGGGCAATGATTACATGTTTGGTGCTCATGGGAGCCGCTGTGGGCTGGTCCCCTCAGCCTTCGTCTGCCAGCCAAGTCAACAGCCTGACAAAGGGAGTGCTCTGTTTGTTTTTAAGAAAGCTTGCATATCTTGGTAGGGATTGAAAAAAAGTTCCATGCAAGTCCCATGCCTGGAAGGTGCGAAAACGTAAACCAGCGCAAATGTGGATGTGCGGGAGGTGAAGGCTTGTCTACCTCATATACTCCAGCCGGTACACAGACAGGAGATAGGTGGACATGGCAAAGTCCAGCTTGTTGATGAGGGCAGACACTTCGGGGGCAGGATCCAGCAGGTTGATGATGGTGCTGCGCAGCTCATTCAGTTCAGCCTAGAGGGAAATGAACACTTGAGGTCTCACGTGGGCTCTGGAGGGGAAGCTAGCCCGCCCCCAGGAGACACAAACCCCAGGGGCTGATCCTGGCTATTTCATGTTAAATGAAAGGACCTGCTCTAATTATTCAAGACTGCTCAGCAAAAGCCCTGTGCTGCACCATCTGCCCTTGGGAGGGCAAGAATCCTTACGGGGGTGACTGTGTCGTTTTTCATGGCCGAGTTATACTGGAGGACAGACCGCAGTGGCTCTTTGCTGGGAAAGGTGAGCAGGGGGGACTTGGTAGCTATTTCACAGACCCCCTCGTACCATTCTTCTGGCCAGAGTCCTGGAAGAGAATGCACAGGAGTGAGATGACAGCCCTGGTCATGAAGCCCTACGGTGGGGTTGACACTGGCAATTTCTAGAGTCATGGGTCCCTTGTTTAAGTCAGTTTTTCCCAAAATTTGGCATAGATACAAATCTTTTGGATAACTTACACAAGTTTTTCCTAAGCTATGTGGTAGTCTCAGGACCCTAAACCACATCTGGGAGGTGTAACATTTGCAAATACTTGTAGGAAGCAGCAGCTGCATTGGGCTAATTTAAAATGTGTGCACAGTCAAAATAGGTTGAGGCTTACCTCACCTTTGTTTTCACTCTGCACGCTGTCTTCCCTGGAAAAGTGGACATGCCCCTACCTGACCCCTCCACGGCGAATCCCATCAGAACAGAATAGAGCCAGAAGTCCCGGAAGAGCTTCTGCAACCGTGGCTTAGCTTCCTTGATGGGCGGCAACCGTCGGGTAAGCTGATGTGCCAAGGAGAGAGGGAGAAAAGGTTATTTACTCAAAAAACCCTAAAACCTACAGAAGTGAAATCAACCACAGATTCATTCTTCAAGAGCATCCTCAGGAACCTGTCCATTAGACTGGATAGGAAAAGGCATAATGAGCAGCAACCAACACTTGGTAAGTTCCCCGGTTAACGTTCATTCATTCAGCAAACATTTATTAGCTAATTTTCACCGGGAGGTGAAAAACACCATTTCTGCACTTTAAGGTCTTTCTGCCTAATTTAGAGGCAGGTGAGCAAGCACAATGGGTAGAGTTCCTGGAGAAGTGTCATGAGTCTCAATGTTAGCACGCAAGTACACTTAGCCAGGCAGAGAACAGAGAGCAGACCGTCCAGCATCAGCTCAAAGCCAGGGAACGTGGAGGGCATGGAATACTTAGGGGAAGGCAACAATGAACTGGGGCGAGGGCTCAGGTGAGGATGTAACTGGAGAGACTGAGATCGTGAGAAATCTTGTGGTAGAGAAGTGGCTTTCAAATCTTTTCCAGCACCCCAAATTTTCAAACAATAATCTTGAGCAGAATCCCAACATGTGCAACAGGTAGAGGCAGAGCTGTGCAGATGTAGAAGTGAGGGACTGAAGGCCCTGCACCCCTGCTCCAGGCAGTGACTCCTCAGGTGGGGAGCAGGGAGTGGCTCCTCAGGTGTGTAAATGGTTAAATCTATGCACAGTGCCTGCTAGACAAGTCGATCCTCACAGAACCCCAGCAGATAGATGTCGAGCCCCCATACAGTGAAGGGGGACTCTGTGCTTGTGCTTATGAGCACCAAATACGGGCCAGGGACACAGAAGTGGGACAGATGATAATCCCCATTGCTGGGGGTGCAGAGTGGACAGCACTTTCACACTGGCTGGTAGATTATAAATTGGTATAACACTTTCTGTAAAGTTATCTATACATATAAAATGCTAATATGCAAAGTGTCCCTGTGGGTGTTTGACCAGGAGACTGGGAGTTCTACTGCTTGCTATGGTGTGCGCTGACCACCAGGGGGAGGCGTGGAATGAAGGAAGGCCTGGCCAGCAGCCGGAAGGCCACAATTGACCCTGATCAACAGCCAGGCCTAGGGACCCTATGCACAAATTTCATGCACCAGGCCTCTAGTTTAGTAATATACATAAAAATTATAAATATCCCCATTTTACCTAAAATCTCAACTCTAGAAATCTAAAAAAAATCTAATTTTTAACTATTTGTGGAGATTTATGTTAATGTGGTAACTATTTTGCAATATGTACAAATATCAAATCATTATGAACCTGCTATGTGAACTGTATATCAAGTGTGAAAAAACCCTGGCCCTGGTTGGTGTGGCTCGTTGGTTGAGCATCTTCCCATGCACCGAAAGGTCACCAGTTCGATTCCCAGTCAGGTCACCTGCCCAGGCTGTGGGTTCCATACCTGGTCAGGGTGCCCGAGGAAGGCACATGGTAGATGTTTCTCTCACATCGAGTTTCTCTCTCTCTCTCCCTCTCTAAAATCAATACAAACATTTTTAAAATCTGATTTAGGCATAAAAATGTAATATTTGTCATAACAGCAAAATAAACAGAAAAAACATTACATGTCTACCTTGAGGGGGCATTTAAATTATAGTATATTAAAAATATTTTTGAAGAATATTTGGTGACAGAGGTAGAATTCACAATATTTCAAGTGAAAAAACACAAACGTAATATGATAAGTATAAGTAATATGTATAAGTAATACGATATAGGTTTAAAATATATGTGTATAAACATATATTAATAGAAAAAGAAGGGGAAATACCAGCTGCATATTAATAATTATTTCTGATGGTTGAATTGACAGGAGTTTCTATGTTCTTCCTTAAGTTGCCTGTACTTCTTAGAGTTCTGCCCTAGACATGTTCTTTTCACAATCTCTGGGAGGGTGCAGGAGTTGGCTTAGGACTTGGTAACATGCTATGTGGGAGAAGGAACAGCTTTTTCTCAAAAGCCACCAGAATGCTATGTCCCTGGGAAGACAGTTGAGACACTTAGGGGTGCAGGTGGACCCTGGGAAGGGGCTGAGGAGGTGGAGGAATGCAAAGGAAGGCATCAATGAACATTAGCTTCCTATGTAAGAAGCCTAGTGCCACACAGGACATTGCCACGAAAGCACAGTTAATGAGGGGCTACTACTGTAAGTGCCAAAGCTGACCAAGTTCCAACCAACATTTAAAATATATATGTGTGTGTATTATTTATTTCAGAGAGAAAGGGAGAGAGAGAGAGCGCTATATATAGAAACATCAATGATGAGAAAGAATCATTGATCAGCTGCCTCCTGCATGCCCCACACTGGAGATCGATTCCGCAACCTGGGCATGTGCCCTGACTAGGAATCGAACTGTGACCTCCTGGTTCATAGGTTGATAATCAACCACTGAGCCATGCTGGCTGGACAACCAACATTTTTTGAGTCCTGAACTCAAAAAACAGACAGCCCTTTAACATGCAGATTGCCCTGAGTCTCACTCTCACTTCTGTGGGTGACAGCACCAAACACACTCAAGGGTACTGAAATCAGGGAGCAGCGCTCTGTCATAAATTGGTTTTCCAGACAATTCAGAATATTCTTATAATATTTTAGATTACAAAGTTAAAAACAAATAAACAGTCCTAGCCGGTATGACTCAGTAGATAGAGCGTCGGCCTGCAGACTGAAGGGTCCCAGGTTCGATTCTGGTCAAGGACACATGTCTGGGTTGTAGGCTCGATCCCCAGTGGGGGGGCATACAGGAGGCAGCCGATCAATGATTCTCTCTCATCACTGATGTTTCTATCTCTCTCTCTTTCCCTCTCCCTTCCTCTCTGAAATCAATAAAAATATATTTTAAAAAATACAAATAAACAAATCATAGCCCCACAGATTGTGAATGCCTAGGTCAGTGGTTGGCAAACTCATTAGTCAACAGAGTCAAATATCAACAGTACAACGATTGAAATTTCTTTTGAGAGCCAAATTTTTTAAACTTATACTATATAGGTAGGTACATTGTTATTAACTTAATTAGGGTACTTCTAAGCTGGCCTTTGCTAAAAACGTCCTCAATCTGATTGAGGTACATTCGCTGAGGTCAACCTCTTCCAACTCTCCCATCCACATTCGTCTTGTATACTTGTTTCGTCTATTCTTAAATTGATGACAAAAATACCTGTACGATATGCAGCTGGTTGGAAAAATACAGGTAACTTTATGCTTCGAGTAGGTACTTTTGTCACCCGCGCGCAATTTGCGGACACGACTAGCACTAACCACTGCACAACGAGACTGCTGGCTGACTGGCTCACTCAACTCGTGCATGAATCGAGCGCGCTGCCTCCCCTGCGCTGACCGACACCCCCACTTCTTCTAACGCCAATAGACTCGCCCAGGTGAATACCGATTTCTGCGCATGGGCCACGAAGTTTCAATCGCACTGTACCTGCGTGCCCACATGTGGTATTTTGTGGAAGAGCCACACTCAAGGGGCCAAAGAGCCGCATGTGGCTCGCGAACCGCGGTTTGCCGACCACTGGCTTAGGTGGACCTGAGTTTGGAAAGCCCTGCTCCGCAGTCTTACAATGGACAGGAGAACTGGGCTGCAAATTCTGGCAGAGAAGACAGTGACCCTTGACTGAAGAAAGGTCTCCCTATGCTGTAAGTCACAAATCTATCCTCCCTCTTCCCCTGTCACTGAGCTCACGGAACCCGCCTGCCTCACAGCCATGTCAGCCCTGGAGGCCAGGACGAACTCAGGCACTTCAATTCATCCTAGAGGCAGAATTCATAGTTAGAGGGCAGACGAGTGACCTTTACTTTCATGGAAGCAGTACAGCTACCAGCCCTGAAGTAACCCAGCCCCCAAGCTCTGAAAAGCATCTCTACGGTGGCTTCAGCGAGACTGCTCCATCAGCCCATCGACACAGTGACAGTCATGCATTCAAAACGCCAGCGACACCAGAACTGGAGCCGAGGAGTCACAAGTCACTCAGCAGTAACCAAAGACACAGTTGAGGGGTATGTGCTGACAAAGCTAGTTGAGTGGTGTTTGATTTGGGACATATTTACTTTGGAAGATACGCAACAACAGCCCAGCACCAAAGTTCACTTTGAAATTGTGCTGATGACCTTGGCTGATTTCATCTCTGAAACACACTTCACAGAAGCACAGAGGTGAGTTTGTTTCTAACATTTCTGCTGATTATAAATTCTCATTTGTGGTTAGAGATGGGCAACTGGTGCATTTCTCTATCAAACTACAATTTCAAAAGCGTTCTATACTATCTTAGAAATGGGAAATGTTTTATTTTTTAATCTACTTATTATAAAAAATTTTCAGTTACATTATTGGGACAATTAATGAAATTAAAAACAGGAATTAGAGTAGGAAAAGATTATACCTATGTTAAGTCATTTGCTTTGGATAACTGTACCGTGATGATGTATAAGAATATCCTTGTTCTCAGGCATTTTTCCCTGGAACATTAGAATTCAAAGTTAGAGAGACAAAATATAAGGGACTTACTCTCAAATGGCTCAGATAAAAAAAGGTGTATGAGTGTGCCTGTGTGTACACACACATATATACACACACATATATATATATGGAGAGAGAAAAAGAGTAATAAAACCACTGTTCCAAAATATGACATCTGGAAAAAGGGTACACAGGCTTTTTTCTCTATGCTGTTCTTTGAATTTTTCTGGAAGTTTGAAGTTATTTCAAAATTAAAGGTTTTTTAAAACTTGAGGCAGTTACTTCTCTCCCATCATCCCTGCCCTGTTTGGGCCTGGAGGTAACAGTCAGAGGAACAAGTGTTAAGAGGGTGTCCCAGTGTTAAGCGCTGACGTGTAACCAAAAATAACGCTTCTCTCCAAAGACAGTAATCTGGACTTAAACATAACCGAGTGAATGTTTTAAAGTGTCTTATATAATTCTTATTATACTAAATGGCAAAACAACAGGAAGATTTACCTTTAGATACTTAGTTTCAATCCATAGGAAATATCAGATATATTTTCTCCTTCCTCTGATAAGGGAATAATGAAAACTATTTTTGGCTTTTCATCATATAATACAGGAACAGGGTATAAGAAAGCTTCTGAATATATTATCTGAACACAGGATAAAAACATGAATGTTTTCACCTCTGCCTCGCCATCTGGTCTCACATTTCTTTCTTTTTTTAAAATATATTTTATTGATTTTTTACAGAGAGGAAGGGAGAGGGATAGAGAGTTAGAAACATCAATGAGAGAGAAACATCGATCAGCTCCCTCCAGCATATTCCCTACCGGGTATATGCCTGCAACCAAGGTACATGCCCTTGATCAGAATCGAACCTGGGACTCTTGAGTCCGCAGGTCGATGCTCTATCCACTGAGCCAAACCAGTTAGGGCAGGTCTCACATTTCTTTGCCTGAACTCTTATTTAGTCAAGTTGGGTTTATTTTGTTTAACCTGTTTTTATCCGAGAAGAATACTTTTCAGTGCAGCCTAGTAGGGAGACTTCCACCAAGTCGCTTACTTACTTCTTTCCTAACTTTTAGAAATGTATTGCCATCAATACCTATGCCAAATTCTATCTGGAAACTGGGCCTAGTTCTGCTTGCAGCCACACACATTAGAAATCGTTTCACTGCAGCCTCAGCTAGATGCTTGGGATGGGGAGGGGTTGCATGAAAAAAACAACAGGGATTTTCAAAGATGGAGACTACGATTTTCCCTCCCCCAAACACGCAATTCAAAAGCCTCTCCTCGGTTGCAAATAGAACAGCTGAGCTGGTAATTTTAAAAGGACTGTAGGGGAAGACACAAGGAGGGAGAGACTAAGAAGGGTAGGGAAACCAGTCCTGGTGATCCAGGGCAAACAGGCAGAGTACTCCGCCACGAGGGGGTGGGAGGGTTCATCCAGCTTGGTGCCAATCTAGCTACAGCCACTCATATGGAGGTGAGGCTCAGTATCCTGATCTGTAAAATGCTGTGAGGATGAAGTTACATAGACAAAGTTCCTGGTATAGTGCCTGGCAACATCAACATCAACAAACTGAGAACATTTCAAGTGGGGTAGCCATACCATTAGCCCCATCTTCAGGCCTAACAAGTCCGAGTATTTACTTAACAGGAGCAGTAACTCTTATCTGGCCTCCACTGGAAGCAGATATTCTGGTCCTCAAATATCTAACAGGAGATGGGACACACACAACAAACTTAATAAGTCACAACTCCTGTTTCTTGGGGTGATCAGAAGTTGGGATAATGTGCAATTATATAACATTACAACAATGTCACCATCCTGATAGAATACAGAAGCATCAAATAATATCTCATCTAATAAAGGTTTGCCGAGATGCAATTAATAACCCAGGAAATGAGTAAGAGAAAGACAAAGCCATTTGGCAGCCAAAACTGATTTAGCAAGCCAAGTCAAATCCTTTCTTAGAACAGGCAGAGGATGAGTAGATAAAGACAGACTTACCACAGGGTATATACTAAAATTTATCTTTTTCACTTAAGGAGAGTGCCCCTCTTTAATCTCACCATATGCCTAGTGAGATTATTCCTAACGCCATGCTATAAGCAGTGAAGTAAGATACACCGAGCTCCCCTGACAGCGGTGGGAGCCAGCTGAACACAGAGGAAAAAAGCACACCTGCAGCAAGCAGCCTGTAGCCCCAACACATTTCAGCCCACCAGTCACATTTCACGAGGCCTGGAGGGGGTCTCTGTTACGGACAAGTTCCAAATCGTCTGCAAACCAATCCTCCATGACTACACAAATTTCAAATACCTTTAGAATATATGTTTTCAGAAAGCCTGGCCCATACATATTTTCAACACCTCCACTCACACCCCACCTCTTGGTGAAGCTTCCCTGACTCTCTGGGTACCCCACTCCTATTGTAGGAGGCAGCACTGCACCCCAGATCTGCATCACGCACCCCACCTTCTTTAGTGCACATCTGCCTCCCACCTGGCTGGTGAGCCCCTGGGTGGGGGAGACCTCTATACTTCCGGTGCCTAACAGGTTGTGTGAAGATAGGAGACAAAGTTTAGTGAATGAATGAAAAAGAAACTCCCTAGGGCTCTTGAGCCCCCAGGATTCTAGATGGTTACGGTTCTCTGCAAACCTTTAAAGAAGGGATTCTCATGTAGAGGTCCATGGATCCTTCAGGCAGGTTTATGAAGTCCGCATGCAATGTTAGTATCGGCTTATCTTCACCAGATTCTCTTTATCCATAATCCTAAAATGGTTAAAGGCGGGCACTCCCAGGGTCAAAGCCTCCAGGACTCCTACCTACTAGTAAGCACTGCAGAGGTGGGTGGGGTCTGCTAAGCTGACTCTCACATGTCGTGTTTTTCCTTCCAGCTTTAGCTCTGCCAAAATGAAATGCCCGTTCCAACCCCTCGTTGTTTCTCTCATATTAATATCTGTGTGTGGGAACAATGGCCAGGTGGATCAGCTTCAGAAAGGAGGGGACGGTTCTGAGTCTGTGGATCGCAAAAACCTGAGCATGCCCCTTCTCGCTGCTGACTTCCACAAGGAAAACACGGTCACCAACGACTGGATCACAGAGGGAGAGGAGGACGAGGATTATCTGGATCTGGAGAAGCTATTCAGTGAAGATGACGATTACATCGACATCATCGACGTGGTTTCACCCACAGATTCAGAGGCCAGTGCTGGGAACATCCTCCAGCTCTTCCACGGCAAGAGCCGGATCCAGCGCCTTAACATCCTCAATGCCAAGTTCGCTTTCAACCTTTACCGAGCACTGAGGGAGCAGGCCAGTCCTTCCGACAACATCTTCATAGCCCCTGTGGGCATTTCCACCGCCATGGGCATGCTGTCCTTGGGCCTGAAGGGGGAGACTCATGAACAAGTACACTCAATTTTGCATTTTAAAGACTTTGTCAATGCCAGCAGCAAGTATGAAATCATGACCATTCATAATCTCTTTCGTAAACTGACTCATCGCCTCTTCAGGAGGAATTTTGGGTACACGCTGCGGTCAGTCAATGACCTTTACATCCAGAAGCAGTTTCCAATCCTGAATGACTTCAAAACTAAAGTAAAAGAATACTACTTTGCCGAGGCCCAAGCAGCGGACTTCTCAGACCCTGCCTTCATATCAAAAACCAACAACCACATTCTGAAACTCACCAAGGGCCTCATCAAAGATGCTCTGGAGAATATAGACCCAGCCACTGAGATGATGATTTTAAACTGCATCTACTTTAAAGGTAAGAAGTAGCTTTAAGTTTCTCAAAGCAAAGTTGCAACATATTCTTAGTACACACGCAGGTGGGTTGAATGCCAGAACTATATTCTAGCTCTGATTTATCCAGGAAACCAAGACACAGGTCAGCTCACAGAGACAGGCACGATCATGATGAGGTGACAGTCGGAGCTGACACTAACTTCGTGTTTTCACACTCACTGAATCTTCACAACATTGGGAGCTTGGTACTATCATTAGCGTCCCCATTTTACAGACAGAGACACCAAAGTACAGAGAAAGAAAAAGTCACTCTGAGTGCAAAGCTAGTAAGGGACAGAGCCAGGGTCGCCCCAGGAGGGCCATCTCTAGCACCTTGTGAAATTGGAAAAAATAATACAAAAACCTTTTTAGTATTGGGCCAGTCTGCAGTTTTTTCATTTCCTTGCCCAATTTTCAGTAAGCAGGAATATGGATGAAAGGCTGAAGTGAAAACTATTCAGCTTGAATAACTGACATTAACACCTACAACTCTTTTTGGGACACTGCACTAATAATGGGCAGGCATAGGGCGGATAAACTATTATTTCTAGAGCAACTATTCTGGGCCAGACACCAAAACACATTATTTTTTAATGATATCAGAGAAGGGAGAGGGAGAGATAGATAGAAACACCAATGATGAGAGAGAATCACTGATTGGCTGTCTCCTGCACATGGAGATCGAACCATGACCTCCTGGTTCATAGGTCGACGCTGGGCCCAAAGCACTTTTTACAGAGGCGACTCCCCCTCACTATACACGCACAGGACCCTGGGGTCCTAGAAGTAAATGGGCACAGGTCTGTGAAATCCAGACTCTCTTTAAAATGCCCTCAGGGACCTGAACAAGAAACCTCTACCTTACGAGGCTAGAGGGCTGGAGGGCAGGGACAGGAACGAGCCAGCATCACAACCGGTCTCTGTGACACTTTCCTCTCTGCCACCAAGAATTAGTAGGCACCAGCCCGAGAGGCAAAGGACTAAGGCCCTCTCCTGGCTGCTGCTACGGGGCCAGCGCCCCTCAACAGGCCAACACACTGCTCTGTGCCTATGCCAAGACCTCCCAACAGTTGTGCCAGGCAGGCATTCTGCTAGGTGGGCAAGGGGGCGCTGAGGAAGCCAAGACCACAGGAATGAGCGGGACTCTGGGCTTCCCCCCTTCCCCACAAGAGTCAGGCACAGCACTGTCCTCGTGGGGGGTGGGGCCAAAGGCTGAGTTCTAACAGGCTTGTGACAGACACACAACTTCTTGGAAGTTACCACTTCACTTTTACAAAAGAACCACATCACTATAGCAACAGCTTTTTCTGTAAAGCGAAAATCCTCCTCAGATTTCTTTCAGTTAAGGAATACAGGCCCTCTTCACTTGACATCACTTTGGCTTATACAGGGTTTCACAGGACTGCTCTATTTTTGGATAGTGGGGGAAACCTACATGTATGTACACAGACATATCTGTGTTGCTGGCTAGCAGCTTTAGAAGTGAGCAGATTGCAGTCTAAGCCAGGGGTGGGCAAACTTTTTGACTCGAGGGCCACAATGGGTTCTTAAACTGGACCGGAGGGCCGGAACAAAAGCATGGATGGAGTGTTTGTGTGAACTAATATAAATTCAAAGTAAACATCATTACATAAAAGGGTACGGTCTTTTTTTTTTTTTTTTTTTTTTTAGTTTTATTCATTTCAAACGGGCCGGATCTGGCCCGCGGACCATCGTTTGCCCACGGCTGGCCTAAGCCCTGGCTTCACCACCCCTTATGTGTGTGGGTTTGGGAAAGTCATTCACCATCTCTGTGACGTGGTTCCTCACGTTTATCAGAGATAACACCTATTCTGACAGGGCTGGGAGCAGCACTGCAAGAGACAGTGGTGCCACACTTTAGCCCAGTGCATGGCATGCTGGGAAGTCTCAATGAATTCGGAAGAGTCAAACTGTAGATTTCAATATTATATATTAAGTATGTATAATATTATTTAACTTCTATAAGTAATTAAATTCTGTTTAGGAATGCCTTTAGAACAGGCCAGTGCAAGCATCTGTGCACCAAAGCCTTCAGTCCTACAAGTCTGTGGGGTACCTCAGGGCCCCAAGAGCCTCTGCATTGGGCTGGCCGGGTGCTGAGCAGACAGACACACAGCAGCAAGCCATCCCAACTGGAAAGGGATGGAGAAACAGCTAAGAGGGTCACTTTATAATCTCCTGAACTCAGTAACCAGTGTCCTCGAAAGTGTAAAAGTGGCAAATATAGGTGCTTCTTTTTGCCATCATAATGAAACTTCAGTCACTTAATTTAATCCTGGGAGTCAGAGGGAAGAAATGCTAGTAACATCCAGTCTTTCATGGATGCTTATCAAAGGAGAGTCTAAAAGAGTAATTTTAATCTCTAGCCCCCAAATTTGTTACTATTTTTATTTTAATTTAAATGTTACAACCACTTTGTAAAGCACAATAAAACAGAGATTCGGCCTCAACAGGAAGTCAAAGAAAAGAATCCCAGGAGACACATGACAGCTTCAGCAGAAAGAACAGTGTTTCTCAACCAGGGGACAATTCTGCTCCCAGGGCAAACGTCAGGAGACGTCTGTGGTTTTCACAACCTGGGACGCAGGGGGAAGCACTCCTGGCATCTAGGAACAGCTTCAGAAGTTGGGCCAGGGATGCCACTAAGCATCCTACAATGCGCAGGACAGCTGCCCAGCACAGAGAACTGCCCGTGTGAATAGTGCTGCAACTCCGGGCCAGAGGCTGGCTCGGGGAGGAGGAAACTTAGCTACAATCAGAAGCAGGTAGTGTTTAACCCGTTAAGCGCCCAGCCTGTTTTATCTTCCCGACGGAAAGTATAGTGTCAGTCACCGGTGACTGACTGGGCACTTAACCTCCTGCAAAGGAACCTCTTGCTTATCTCATTCAGCTCTGTTACCCACCAGCTGCAAACCTTGAAGGTGTTCTGTTATGTGCCTGTTTCCTCATTTGTAAAATGGGGCTAATAATAAAAAGCACCCACCTCTGTATGGCTGCTGGAGAAAATGAGGTAATACAGGAAAGGTGCTTAAAAGAATGCCTGACATCACCAATTCTCATCTGTCAAGCATCCCTCATTACTAGTTACTAGCAACCTAGAACCAAATTAGTCACGTACTTCTTCTTGGATACATAGCGCTGTGCCCAAATCTAAAGTGAAGGTCTTGACGGCAGCATCACCAACGTGTCTTGCTAGTTCTTAGAGAATTGCAGAGTGTGAGGGATAAAGCCACCAAAACAGATCTGCCATGAGCTAAAAGCTACTCACTTTACAAATGAATGAGGAGAGGCTCAGGCACCTGAGGTGTCTTGCTAGGGCAGTGATGGCGAACCTTTTGAGCTCGGCGTGTCAGCATTTTGAAAAACCCTAACTTAACTCTGGTGCCGTGTCACATATAGAAATTTTTTGATATTTGCAACCATAGTAAAACAAAGACTTATATTCTTGATATTTATTTTATATATTTAAATGCCATTTAACAAAGAAAAATCAACCAAAAAAATGAGTTCACGTGTCACCTCTGACACACGTGTCATAGGTTCGCCATCACTGTGCTAGGGTCTACAGCTAGTTAGTGTCAGAATCTAACCCAGAATCTACTCCAATCTACTTTTCCTCCCCCATTACCATGCTTCCTACAAGTATGTTAGCGCTCTGACCTTAGAATCCTCTAAAACTGTGCTTCTCAAAGTGTGGTCTGCAGACCAGAAGCATCAGCAACACCTGGGAACAAGCGAGAAATGCCAGTTCTTGGCCCAAACCAGACTTTTGGGATCAGAAACTCTGGGGGTGGGACCTGCAGTCCAAACAAGCCCTCCAGGGGCTTCTGATGCATGCTTACGTGTGAGGACCACTGCTCTAAAAGAACATTTTCACGAAAGCCCCGTTTCTGTTGACTTTATAGGATCCTGGGTGAATAAATTCCCAACGGAAATGACCCACAACCACAACTTCAGGCTGAACGAGCGAGAGGTGGTCAAGGTCTCCATGATGCAGACCAAGGGGAGCTTCCTGGCGACAAATGACCAGGAGCTGGACTGCGACGTCCTGCAGCTGGAGTATGTGGGCGGCATCAGCATGCTGATCGTGGTCCCGCACAAGCTGTCGGGCATGAAGACCCTCGAGACACAGCTGACGCCCCAGGTGGTGGAGAGATGGCAAAAAAGCATGACAAACAGGTACTTCAGGCTGAGCGTCCTTTTGATTTCCAGGACCCCGAGGGAGACCGGGAACACTAGTACATTGGTCATTTTAAGAAAAATGGAAAGGTATGCATGAATACCCAAGAACTGCCACACCGGGCCACTCGATTAATTCGGCCCAAACTTCTTGCTCGGTGAGAAGTAATCAGAGCTTCTGTGAAAAACACATCTGCTCTCCATAACGACAGAAGCTAGTGACAGGTGACTTAGACACAGCTTGGAAACAATCCTGGCTCTGCCATGGACTTGCTTTGTGGCTTTGAGCCCTGGCTTTGTCCTCTATACAAGCAGCGTGATCCCATAACTGCCCGGTCGCTGGGGGAAATAAATAGAAAAGCAATGTCAAGCATCCCTCACAGTGCCCAGAGCCTGAGAGGTGTTTAACAAAGACCTTCCCCGACCCAAGAAATCCTGAGGTCCTCTTAACTCATTAAGGACACGTCTTTCATGATTTTCCTGTATTATTATTTATTACTCCATAGTCAAAACTACAGGTTACTAAGATTATTACTGGATGATGGCAGAAAATGAAGAAGTTACATTTCTGTCTCACTGGATACTGGTTAGGCCTACATTAAGAAGTGAATCTGGTGTGGTTCTCCTTTTGAGGCAAGAATACAAAGAAATGTAATAAACTAAGAAACAAGCTCTTAGAAGAAGGTATTTGCCCAGGTAGCCAATTAGTCATCAAGCCCTGACAATTTCTCCTTAAAAATGTCCCTTCTGTACTTGCCTGCTTCCTAACCACCTTCTACCCTGAGCCTATAGAAGCCTGACCAACGGCCTGTTTCCATTCCTCAGTCTACCAGCACTGGCTGCCAGAAGAGCATTCTCATGACACCATCTCCACCTGCCTCTTCTCATAAACTCTGTGGACCCCCACCCACAGGATACAGACCAGCTTCCTGGCCTGGCCCACGGACACAGCCCCATCCATCTAGCCTGCTCTACTCCCATCTCCTCCTCTCTCCCCTCCCAAGGGGCCTAGTGGCCCCTTGCACCCCCGCTAGACCACTGCCTCACACTCCCTCCAGGCCTTTGTTCACACAGTGAGGTCCCCATCTCTCAAGCAGTGGGCAACCTTCTAGGCCACAGGAATATCCCTCCTCCACATCCCTTCTTGGATGGCTCCAGTAGTTAGCCCTGTTATAGCTGGTCAGACATGAACATACCATCTTTATGTTGTCACTGCTTCACATGAGAGTCTTGGCTTGCTCAAAGGAAAGCAAGCTCTTGAGAAGGGGAATAGCATCGGGCTTCTCTTTATCCCGGTGAGGGCTGGATCTGGCTCCAAAGGCACTATTGTTGCTGTTAATCCAGTTGAGGACAGAATGAATTGAGGCAAGGACTAAGAATGCTCAGCACTGACTGGTATAACAGGTTCTTTTTTTAAGCACATTGACCTTAATTAATAAAATAAGAAATGGCTGAAATTAGGGACCAAACAGTAATTTTAGACATCTTCTCCAACCATAAACCTGGAAGACAGGAAATGAACTCCAGAGTATTGCGGAAATGACCACTCACCAGTAACCAGGCCTCAGTCTTCGGTAACTGGGATTACAATAAGATGGTCTTTCCAAAATCCTCAGGTGACAGTACCAGGATATGATTTTAACAAGTGCTGTGTCAATTCTGTGGTAAATGCACCACTCTGGGTGCATGTAAAGAAGAAACATGACTCTTTTAACTTGTGGTTCATAAAACTCGGCCCCCTTGTACTGTCTGACCAGAACTCGAGAGGTGCTCTTGCCCAAATTCAAGCTGGAGAAGAACTACAACCTGGTGGAGGCCCTGCAGTCCATGGGGATCACGGCGCTGTTTGATAAAAGCAGCAACATGACAGGAATCTCAGACCAGAGGATCCTCATCGATCTGGTAACCTCTCCTCTCTGCCCTCTGCACCCAGCCCCAGGGTCTCCCCCCGCAAAGCCTCCTCCAGCCCGGCCCTGACTTCACAGGTTGGGGAAGCTGGGTCTGCTCTCCCTGAGTCTGCCAGACACTGAGTGGGCAGGGTGGCCTGTTTCAGGAAGCAGCCTGGGGCTGAGCCCAGCTCCTGCTGACACCAGAGAGAGAGCAGGTGTGTGCTCCACTCTGTGAAATAGCTACTCCACTCTGTGAAATAGCCGAATCATGAAAGACCCGTGAAATACATGCAGAGACACTGCACTACTGCACTATGAACTTAACACACCAGTGATAGGCACTGCAAAAAAAGAAAACACCAGTCCAAACCATGTGCATTCCAGGCCCAATCCTCCCAGTGCACCCCAGAGTATAAGTCTTGGCTCACAGACTGCTCATACTGTGACCACTGGAAAGAATGATTATGATGCTAGAGTTTACAGATAAGTGTTGTTTAAACAACATGGCCTCTAAGCACAATTACCATATCTGATGGGTGATTAGAAAGCATTTCAAGGGTCATTCTAACCAGCTGTGGTCTGTGCCCTGCATATAGTATTTCAACCTAGTCCCCGAATAAGATGCAACTCTGCCCTATCTTCTATCCCTCTGTGTGCCAACTGACAGAATCTGACAACTTCCCTTTCCATTTTGCAACAGTTCAAGCACCAAGGTACCATCACAGTGAACGAGGAGGGCACCCAAGCTGCTGCTGTTACGACGGTGGGCTTCATGCCTCTGACAACCCAAGTCCGTTTCAATGTCGACCGCCCCTTCCTGTTCCTCGTCTATGAGCACCGCACCAGCTGCCTGCTCTTCATGGGGAAAGTTGCCAACCCCACCAAGTCTTAAAGATAGAGATCTGGGTGTCTCAAGTTTTGGGGGCACTCTGTAGTTCTGCTTTCATTGTAACAATGAGAACAGAGATGTTTAGCATCATGACTTTGTTGTTTATACTACCATTCTGAAACAGAAACATATGAGAGAAGAAATTCACCAACAATGAGAGCCCTGCTGGAATTAATTCTGCATAGTGAACAATGCTGTCAGTTCATAGAAGTTCATGTACCTGTGGCATGTCAGCTTGTACCTAGAGGGTGTCAGCAACATACAGAGCAGCTTACCTCCCACCGCCTCAGCCTCCCTGGCACTTCCTTCCCTTGTAGTCCCCATCCTTGCACATCTGGCTCTATTACTCAAAGCCTTTCTCAACCAGGGCTCCTCATCTAAACACAGAACACAGAAAAGAGCGGCATGACTAATTTCTCACCTTTCTCAAGGAAGGTGCACAGGTGGCACCATCCCTGATGCCAGGAGAGAAGCCATCTAGTGTTCAAGGGGTGCCCTCGGTATTAGGGCTTAATTCTCGTAAAGGCCCAACCTTCCAAACAGAAGCTGTCATCTGTACTCCTGCTGTCACCTCACTGCTGCCCAGAGGACAGTATGTACACATGGCCTTGCCTTCTACCCTAGAGATAAATATCACCACTTTCACTGTGTATCTCTGTTATAATTCTAATTTTTAAAGCTCAAATAACGAAGAAAGGCTAAATTCACAATAGCTGATGTCCCCAGAAATGACAGAGGTTTAGAAAAAGTAACTTGAGTTTTCCACAGTGGCTCATGGCACGGTTTCAGGTGAGTGTTGCTAAGTCCCGGGGACAGGGCTGCTGTGGATGGGGCTGCATGGGGAATTCCTCAAATCAGCCTTAATGTGGGCCACACATTTCGGCTTTCATCCCTGGACGCAGGGAGACCCTCAGATGTGCTCCTGTCTGGTTTGATAAAGGACATCTGAGGAATGAACTTCTGGATTCTTCGCTACCTGGGTAAGACACGTGGAATCCAAAGAGGCTGTTCGGAATTCAAGAGTCCTGGGGACGATGGGCCGTGCCAGGGAGAGCATGGCAGCTTTGTGCGTGCGGCTGTGCAACTGTGACCCCGACAGGAGAGGCTTTCTCTCTCTCTGCAGAGGAGAAAGATCTGGTTCAGCAGGGCACCAAAACCTGCCAAGATGCTGCTGCAGTGAGTGGTGTGGCCAGGGTTCAAGTGTAGGTTGGCCTGACTCCAGGGTCACATGTGGAATCTTGTCACATAGAGCCTCTGACCCAATGAGACCAATACCAGTCATGGGGGCAGCGAAAGAGGAGGACCTAGTGCTCCCCAATGTTGGGGGCACTGTGATGGGTATACACTGCGTTATCTCACACCAACCCTGACAGGTTCGCACTGTTATCACCTTTTTGCAGCTGAACAAAATTAAAGCTCATAGTGGTAAAATGACCTTCCTCAAGCCTGAATTCAAACCCAGGCCCTGCTTTCGCTGCTAACCCTCTCGGCCTGCTCCCTTCCCAACTTCCTGCACCAGGGCCTGCCACTGTCTCCACCATCTACTGACAAGTACAGGGTTGAGACCAAATCTTTCCTTGTCATTTCCTCTTGATCGCTAGGTGAAGCCTGAGGTTGCACCTTAAATTCCTTCTCCAATTTGCTTCTACACTGTTCTTCTCTGGTGTTTGACTTACATTCCTCATCCTGCTGCTGGTTCCTCCTGCTCCTCCTATTCCTAAATTTAGCTGCTTCAACAAACTTTGCCTTTAGCCCTTTGTCACATCTGTCCTATCCAGAAAGGCAACCGCCTCACTTTTCATTTGGCTGCCCCACCTCTGCTGGAGCCAGCGCAGGCTCCTCTATGCCCTTACATCCGCACAGGCCAAGGCCCTCCACTCTGCATGCTTTTCATTCATTTACATCCACTCAGAATGCCCCTGGATCCCCTCTTTCAGAAACTAGCTGACCCATGTTTCAAGGCAGTGGAATGTTAGTTCAGAGCACAAACCCTGGGCCACGCTGCCTGGGTTTAAATCTTGGCTCTGACATTTAGTAGCTGTGGGACTTAGAGGCAAATTCTGAGCCTCAGTTTCCCTATCTATAAAGTGGGGATAATAACAGTACCTATCTTACAAGGTTGTTGTGAGGACTGAGTTAATGCCTGGAAAGGGTTTAGATCTGTGCTTAGTGTTTAACAAGAGCTAGGTAAGAACTTCCTGTTACTATCTTCATCCGAGACAGTGTCTAGCCCAGGGGTCCTAACGGGGGCCTTGGCTGGGTTTCTCCCACTTCACTTCCTGAGGTTAAATCTAACCCTTGTGAACAGAGGCATTTCTATGGAGGAAGAGGGCACAGCTTTCAAATGGGGTCCATGATCTAAAAATTGTTAGTCCATAAACCTCATTTTACAGGCACTGAGAAAATAGTGGCACAGGTCAACTAGCTCTAAGTGAAGGGCACAAATGTTTTTCAAGCAGGAGGCACATGTTATTAAATCACTACCTCATGTCAATGGAGCAATCAGGCCTCTAGAAGAAACTTTCAAAATGCTCAATTAGCCTGGTTGGCATGGCTCAGTGGTTACGCGTTGACCTATGAACCAGGAGGTCACGGTTCCATTCCCAGTCAAGGCACAAGCCTGGGTTGCAGGCTCGATCCCCAGTGGGGGTTGTGCAGGAAGCAGCCGATCAATGATTATCTCTCATCACTGATATTTCTATCTCTCTCTCCCTCTTCCCTCTTCTCTGAAATCAATAAAAAAATATATTTTTTTAAATGCTCAATTAACTAATGAGCTAGATACCAAAAGAAGCAATTTAGTCAGTGATATCTGTGAAGAAATATTATTCATAAAGTTGCAGGACAAAGGTCACCAAACCTAAGCAGAAAGGAGCCTCAGAGATGACAAGACCCAGCCTCCAGTAAGTCCCTCCAGGGTCCCAAGGTCACTGATAAGTAAGTGAACAGCTGCATTAAGAGTGACACCCAGGCTTCCAGACCCAAACCAAATCCACTGACATTGCCACTGAACAATGGAATTCTAGACACTCAGCAATCAAAAGATCCAAAACAGAGTATTTTTTCCTTAAAAATAAATAAAGAAAAAAAAGAACCACCACAAAACATTAAAAAAAGAAGAAAAAAACAACTTTGGAAATTAGTTATCCTAGAAGTCCAAGGGGTGACGAGAAAGCAAATTCGGGAGTCCATGAACTCTGTGCTCTTTGTTGAGCAACAGAATCAAATATTTGTTTCCTTCCCATAATATAACCATTAACCTTTGTTAACATGTTAAGTGCTAAGCCTGTGTAGTCTTCCTTTCCGTTTAGCTCGCGATATCCGATTTCACCGATATCCAATTTTCACCAGTGACTGACGAGGTCCGGACGGAAAGTACAGTCAGTCACCGGTGACTAACTTGGCGCTTAACATGTTAAACTACAATACTGATTCTATTCACATAAAAGGTCACTGCAGCAGAGGAAACGCGTATTTTAAGTATATTCTAGCCTGTCATTGCTAACACCTGTGCCTACCCTGACCCGGCCAGGACTTTAGGGGGTCATCTTTTAGTGGAGAGGCTGCGATGCTCACTCAGGATCCCACATACAGGGCCAGAGGTTCAACCCTGGCCCTGTGACTCTAAAACCAACCTCACCAGTTATCGTTAGGTGCCTCCTCTAGATTTCTGATATGCTAAACATGTTTAAAACTTCCCAGGCATATGGGTCACAGAATTCTGGCGCACATCAATGCGAGTCCCACCTCAAGCATGCTCCCTGTCTGCCAAAACCTGCTCTTCTGTGGATAGGCCCCCCTCCTTTGACCTTGGCTGTGTGATATCCATCTTCTCCCCTCCAACAGGCCAAGAGAGCACCATGGACTTTATACTTTCCCTCCAGGTCAAAGGAAGGGCCCATGTGCAATGACACTTCCAAAACACAATTGTGCTACTAGCAAATATTAACTATAAAGTGAAAAAATTTGTTTTAAAAAAATTAACCAATGAGGGTGTTGATGGAAAATACCATGGCAGAAAGAGTTCCAGAAATCCTTAAATCCCAAAGGGCTCTGGGAGAATACCTGCTCGCAGGTATGAAGGCAGGAAGGATCCCAAAGGAACGTGAGAAGTCATCGCGGACAGGCCCAAACCCCTGGGCTCCTCAAGCACACCGAGAATGAGGAGGCTGTCCTGACAGACGTGGCAGGGGAACAAGTGACTCTGCTTCCCCTCCTGAATCATCCACTTACTGGAGGGAGGGACAGGAGAGAAAAGGACAGGCAGAAGGAAGGTGGGCTGGAAGCAGAATGTTCCACAAAATGCAATGTGTCATCTTAAGAATGAAGAATAATATCCAGTCAGTTACGATTTTTCATCCATCTTGGCCACTAAAATTACCTCCTAAAGGTCTCCAGATTCAGAATGATGAACGTGCAGATGGTAGTAAGTACAGAAAGTGCTGTGCAGAGATCAGGAGAGGTCTCCTGCCTGCCTGACCTCTATGCCCAAGTCACTATGGCAGCTCAGAGGACAAGGAAGGGATGCACATGTAAGTGCTCAAGACTCAAACTACTAGGGGTGGGTTGAGGTGGGAAGAAACTAGAAGGTAGAAGCAAGGGTGGATCATTTGAGAAGAAGTGTCTGCTTGTTGAGACAGGAAAAGATGGGACAGGGGCTCTCTACCAGACAGTGCTATGGCAGGGGAGAGGGCTTGTACCTCAACTGCCCACCACAATGGCGGGTGTAGCTGTGCCCCAAAGTGTGCTGGGCCCACTGTGCCAACAATGCCCTCCAGGGGACACCGAGAGCCGAGAGCTGCAGCAACAAGGCTGAGCACCAACCAGCGGCCTAAGGCCTCCTTTTGCAGGAAGGAGCGGGGGAGGAGTTGGAAGCAGGTGCCTGCCTGTATTAGAGGCTCCACAGCAGGATGTGAGATATAGGAGAAACCCAGAGTCAGACCATGGACCTAGGAGCCATGCAAGAGAGAACGGAAGTAGCTTCCCTGGTCAACCTGCTGAGGATGGTCGAGTGAGGCTGAGAAAGGGAGTAAGGGTGTGACCGCTCTGGCACGTACCTATGGTAGTGGTCAAGTCACATCTACGGAGTCACTGGCACCTCAAAACAGCGTTTTTCTAAAGGAATTTGCTGTGTGTCACCGTGCAACACTCAAAACATGAGCACAGTATCTAGAGTTTGAAGCCACTCAATTAAAATGAATACTTACCACAGCTATTACAGGAATGAGTACACCTAAGTTCCCTGCGCTGCTCGAAGCCTAGAAAAGAACAGAAATAAGTCAATGATAAGCATGTCTTTATTAAATAATTGAAAAGACACAGTGTTGTGTAAAGTTGGAATTCTTTAATCTAAAAGAAGTGATGGGAGGTATACAGAGAGAGAGAGATGTATAAAAATGCTCATCCAGCATAATTTTAATAGCGAAACAACTTAGATGTCAAACAGTAGAATGATTACATAAATCATGGCACCTCTGCATAATTAAACACCAAACAGCTATGAAAAAAACAACTTCCTGAAAAATATTTAATTACCTTGGAAAGTGTCCCAAAAATGTTAAATGCAAAAAAAATCAGGATATAAGAGTATACTCTGAATAAGTAGTAACTCAATTATGTAAAATAAATATATTAGTATAACAAATCTAGCAGGAAGTCTGTCAAAATGTTAACAATGATTATATCTGAATAGAGGAATTATAGGTACTTTTTGCTTTATTATTTATAAATTTCTATATCTTTTCTATAGTAAACATATAGTAAACATTCTTTCCAAGTTAGGAAAAATTTAGGGGTTACTTAAAAATAACTAAATAGCCCTAGCCGGTTTGGCTCAGTGGATAGAGCATCGACCTGCGAACTGAAAGGTGCCAGGTTCAATTCCGGTCAAAGGCACATGCCCAGGTTGTGGGCTCGATCCCCAGTTGGGGGCTTGCAGGAGGCAGCAGATCAAAGATTCTCTCTCCCTCTTCCTTCCTCTCTGAAATCAATTAAAAAAATAAATAAATAAAAGGGAAGTTCCCTGGCCAGACACATAAATGTGGCTAAACTATGGTACACATTCATTAGCTAAAGTTCTGGAAGCACATGCCCAACCACATTTGGTTTATTTTCTATATTTACAAAAATATGAATGTGAGGCACTCTTTCAAATGCTTCACACAAATCAACTGTAGCAGTAGCTCAATAAACTCTTGCCTATTCACACTGCATGACCGGTAAATAGAAACTATTTGCAAAGAAGAGAATTCACAGCCTGGCACCTGGGGATCCCTACATTGCCCTGAGTACAACACCCATCCCCAGCCCATGAGGGCAGGCAGAGGGGAGCAGCCCACAGGCCCCAGGGGGTGTCCTTCCTGGCACTGAGGTCCGATTCCCTAGGAAGAGAAGGAAGATGGCTCCTGACACACCCCTCAGGCAGGTTACAGCCTTTGCTCTCAGTGCTGAGCTACTCTGCCTCATTAGAGTAGCCCTCAACCTGGTGCCAAAGGCCTCGCTGGACATGGTGGATGCCCTGTCTGCTATGCATCAGGATGGGCCTAGCTGTGCACCATCCCGGGAGACTTGAGAAATCAACCACTCAGATCACTGGCAGGAGCCTTGCAGAGCAAGGCTGAATTAGAGTGAAGGGTCTTAGGATTACTTTTTTCCCTCTCAGCCACGATTTTCACATGAAGGGCTCCTTCTCATTCAGTTTCCAACCTAGCTGTCATGTCCCCAGAGAGACCTTCTCCATCCTCACCATGCTGCCCGTTTTGTTTTCACCATCTCCTCCCACTAAGCCCACAGGAGCAGGCACCTTGTCTATTTACTTCCATAGCCCGGGTACCCAGAACAAGGGTTGGGAAACTGGACTGTGGCCAAATCTGACCCACCTATTTCCTGGAAATAAGTTCTATGGGAGCACCACTGTTCGTTTACTGACTGGCTATGGCTGCTGTTATGCTACTATGGCAGAGCCGAGTAGTTTCAACAGAGACCATATGGCCCACAAAACTGAAAACATGTACAATCTGGCATTTTACAGGAAAAGTGGGCTGACCTCTGCCCTAGGCACATAGTAGCTGAATGGTAACTGTCTAGAGAAGAGGAAGGAGGGAAGAGGATGTAAGAGGAGACAAAGGAGGAAGAAGGGGTGGAGGGATTGGCATCCACATGACCTGTCAAAGGAGAGAGAGGTGATGGGGTAAGAGGCTTAACCTGCCTCAACCTCTCCATTCTGTCTCTTTGGGGGTTGGAGAGCTGACATTTTGACTGTCCCCATAGACATGTCTCCCTTGGACAACCTGCAATTGGGCCAAATCTGGCCCTTCTCACACTGTCACTGTGTTCTGATGACAGCCTCTGCCCCTTGGCTTCTTGCACTTTACCAGATGTGCAAGAGGGGAGATGGGGTTGGGGTGATAAGTCTTCCTATAACCCTGGACTGGGGGACACAGCAGCCATGAGCTGGATGCTGTCCAATAAGGAGGCCACCCTCTTCCCTGACCCCTGCCAGCACCTCAGAGAAAGAACCTCGCCCCCTTTGTTCTTGCACTACATCAGCTGTGTTTAAGTCTTTTAACACAGAAAGCAGCATTATTTCAACCAAGATGGAGCCTGAAGATTCCATCTTCAGCAGGACAGCAGGGCGACACGATGGCCACCCTCCTCCCTACCTTCAGGGCAGGCCCCTTCTCGCTGGCCCTCTCGCTGGCACGCTTTCCCTCCAGCCCCAGCTGCACAAACAGCTCCAGCAGGTTCATGAGCAGCTCATCCACGAGGTGCTCGTCCTGGATGTTGGCCGCGATGTTAGCCAGGGCGTTGATTACCGCCAGGGAGCAGTGCCTGGGGAGGGGGAGAGAAATGACGGCCACCACCAGTCAGGGACCCCCGCCCCCCGCCACCTCAGCCTGGTGCCTATGAAGAAAGAAGCCCTCCAGAGGAGATGCACACACCCACTTCGTGAACAATGGCCTCTGACGGGAAGTCAGGTGCTGCAGAAATGACTGTGACCTCTCTCCTGACATGCATTCAGGGTCTCGGGGGACTCTTTAAGTGCCAGCAATCTGCCTGCTGGGGACTTGGGAAGGTCTCAGAACAATTCCCTCTGAGTGACGAGGGCCTACTACATAATTATAAATGAAAGTACTTCTAGATATTTCCTGGACAATCCTCTTTTCCCCCTCAAATTATAGAGCCTTAATTCATCACTATCACCCCTAAAACTTTTGTCTGATGATCAGCTTCTTCCCAAAACTGCCTCCGCCCTGGGGCTGATGTTAGTATTGGCTCACATCAGATACTTAGGAAGTGCTAGTGGTCCTGGGACAACCTGCCACAGGATCACACATGCCAGCCCACATAACTCCAGACACAAAGCCGACATGCCCCCTCAACCAGATGCTGTGAGCCATCGAGGCTTGCCAGGCTTCTGTGGCACTGGGGGCAGCCAGACCCTGCCATTTCTATGCTGTGTGACCCTAGGTGAGTAGCTGACATCTTTGGGCTCAGTATCTTCCTGAGTAAAACAAGGACAATTCCCTCCTCCCAGAGTGCAGGAGGAATTAAACACTCTACATGAAGCACTGAGCACACCATCTGGCCCCCATAATCTCAGAGGAAACAGCAGCCATAGCAAGGCACCCACATCACTGACATGCAAGTTCCTAATAGATGAGGACAACGAATGGCAGTAAGTGCTTCCACTGGTGAGGAAGAGAACAACTCGCTTTTGGTGGCAGTATCAGAAAAGGCTTTATGGAAGAGAGGAAACTTGAGCCAGAAGTTGAAAAGCTGGTAGGCGTGGGAACACAGAAGGGCCAAGAGCAGCAAGACAGATGTGAGAGTCAGAGGAAAACAGAGCAAAGACAGGGTGGGGAAGGTTCGAGGAGCAAGGAGGTACAGGAGTCCCTTTCAGAGCGAGGAGACAATGTGGGAAAGAGGTGTTTTGGTCTGTGAGTCAGTTTCATTGCAGAGATCAGGACGGATAGACTTACTAGTAGAAGGAAGGGGAGGTGAGCTGGCCGCCTCCCCAACCCACTCCACAGGCTGTTCTAGTAGCCTGGGCTTGTGATGGTGGCAGTGAGAACGCAAAGAATAATGCCGAGAACTGGCATTTACTGAGAGCTTTCACATATACAATCTCAACTACCCACAAAACTGGAGACATTTCATGAATGAGGAAACTGAGGCACTAGCCACACTCCTGCCCACTGAGTTGGATGGGAGAACAGAAATGCCAACAAAGGGGCAATCTCTCTTCCTCTCTGCCCCAACCTTCTGCCTTCCTGACTTAACTTCCTTCTTCCCCTCTCTTCCCTTGATCTGAAAAACTTCTGTGAGATCCTCCAAACATGGAAAAGCATGCTTCCATCCTTAAGACATTCCCAGTAAGGGCATTGGACAAAGAAACATTTCTCAGTCTTCCAGGGAAAACTGGCCAGACTTTACAAATTCTACCTCTATGAATCTATCATGAGTAAAGCATCAGAGATGCTCACAGATATGTAGCTATTATGGTATTCAATGCAGTATTTATCAGCAGAAAAACTGGAAAACTATCTAATATCCATGCTAGGGACTGGTTAGATAAATCAGTGCTGCTATATGAGGCAGTACTACACAGCCATTAAAGACGACATGCAGAGGAATGTTTATGGCATGGCTGATGTGTTACTACATTCAAGAAAAATAGGTCACCCGGGCGGGCAATTTGAGCTGCCTGGAGTGGGGGAAGGCAATGAGCACTGAGCTCACTCAGCTCCAGGCGGTGGGCATAGGGGGTTCTCATTTCTCACCTTTTGTATGCACTGATCTGTAGCATATTTTCTTCAGTAAGAAAAAAAGGTTATTTAAAGGACAAATCTCCAAATCTCACATTTTTAAAAGGAGTTAAGTACTGTCATGATCTAAAGCAACAAAGAAGTCTGAAGAATTACCTATAGCCATGGTCCTTGTAATCTTTAGTGGCCGAGTACACGACAGAACTGGCCTTCACGCTGATCTGCTGGAAGAGATTCCACACTTCCTGATAAATGTATTGCTGGAAGAGAGCAAGGGACACAATTGTCATGACTACTCCCTGAAAGCCGCTCCTTGGAACACAGAAAGGGCCCCTTAGTTGTCATTCAGAGGGAAAGCTCCTGAATCATGGAACATAAGGCCCTAAGACCATCCAGAGCACCCATTCCCAAAACTTTCAGAAATTTTCAAATTAAAGCTAAAAAGGAAACAGCTTTAATTTAAATCCTGTAATTAACATCAACAAGGAATTAATCTAAACTTGTTTCCCCTAGCATTTATGAAACCATTACACTGGTCTCTTCTTTTTTATTATCATTTATTGTTATTATTGTTATTGTTATTATTATTATTATTATTATTATTATTATTATTATTGTTAAAGGCCTGGTGCATGAATTCATGCACACTGAAAGGCAATTAATTAGAAGAAATAATTTAATATCGCTATTTGCCCTTTCTCTATAATAGAAGTGCCAACCAAATTCATGATCGACAATGACAGATCGAAACACATGCATGTGATTGGCACCAGCAAGAGCTTTATATGTATCGCACATGCGCGAGTCAACTTAGTCTTTTATGTATATATAAACTTACTTAATTAGACCTGCTTTCTGATTTAGCTAAACTTTTTCCAGCCCACTGAAGCACTCAAACTTCTCTTTCAGGTACTTGTCAGCAACACAACAGTAAATATCAACAAGAAGTAGATTATTATTGTAGATCACGCAGGGAGAACAAAGGGTAAAACATTTAACTGCAGCCGTGTTTGACTGTATTCTGCGCAGTGAGAAAACCTGAAGTCATTTTCAAGGTCCACCATTTCTTACTTCTTTTCAGTCGGATCAAGTTTCTAAGCTTTCTAAATCGCCGTCGCTGTTTTCTGGCTAATGAAAAGAAAAGGATTCCACCAAGTCTCCTAACTACTTACTCCAGGACTTCTGTGAGGAACAAATGAGATGAGGCATGGGAAAATGCTTCACAGACATTTTGTTAAAGTGTGAAATGTTTGCACCTGGCTATAAAGTAAGTTGTGTTCCTGGGCTGAAGAAACCGCAGGAGGCTAGTTGTTTCTAGGGAGAGGAAGCTAGGTGTTGCTAAGTGACATCATTACCTGGCGCCCACAGCCACTGTTTCCGGCTGGGCTGGGCTGTGGGCTGCATTTTGGGCCGTGCGGTCTCGGAAGCATCGGCTGCGATTTGGTGGGCTGTCACTCTGGGGTGGTGGCAGGGCCTGTGTCTCACTTGGGGGAATCCGAGTATTACTTTGTGAGCACCAGGTCCGCGGTGCCGTTTCTCTATAAATGGCCAGTGCACACCACAGCAGCTCCTGCGTTGAGCATCTGCCCCCCTGGTGGTTAGTGCATGTCATAGCGACCGGTCAGACAGTCAGACACTTAGTATATTAGCCTTTTATATATATAGATTTTTTTTATCCTCACCCAAGGATATTTTTCCATTGATTTTTAGAGAGAGTGGAAGAGAGAGGGAAGGACAGAAGAAAATGTCAATGTGAGAGAAACACATCGATTGGTTGCCTCCTGCACATGCCTGGACCAGGGCCTGAGCCTGGCAGGAGCCTGTAACCGAGGTACATGCCCTTGACGGAATCAAACCTGGGACCCTTCAGTCCGCAGGCCAACACTCTATCCACTGAGCCAAACTGGCTAGGGCTATTCTCTTCTTTTTTAAAAAACCCCTCACTATTCAGAGTTAAGACAGTTGTGAGCATTTACCTGATCTGTAGGGTAAATTTAATCTGTATTTTTTACATTCCTGATAGTCAAAGGAGTTAATGAAGCTTGTTCAGGGTTAGTGGGTGGTTGGGGCCTTCCTTACATTTCCGGTGATAACCAGGCAGCCCAGCTGATCGATGATAAGCACGTCGAGGGGGGAGGGGGGCTGGCAGAATTTCTGTTGCAGGATCTGCAGAATTGGCTCCATGACCTTTGGGGTGTCCCTCAGGGCCACTGCGATGTGACCCAAGGCTCGAATGGTGTGGTCGGGAATCAAGTGAGCGTCCCTATGGGAGGGAAGAACAGAAGCATCTTGGAAACAGTCCTCTGGCACACAACAGTGAAATAAAACCTGGAAGCTGGATGTGGATGTCAGCATCATCACAATCTTTCAGATGAAGCATTCATCTAAAAGTGACAGCCTGGGATCCTTAACCACCAGCAGAATCATAAAGTCCTGGGTACCAGGTGGGAAGACACAGATGTTTCTCTACTCCCAGACATCCCAAGGTGGGTTTCTTCTGAAATTATGGAACAAAATGCACAATCCGTGTTGTGCAAGAAAGAAGCACAGAAGTGCACAATGCCAGCTACCCCTTTGTGCCCCAAGAGAATAACTGGCAGCCCTCTGAGATGGGACGTACTTGTCACTCTCCTGAGAGATGTAGAGCCGGTTGGAGAGGCTGGCCAGGAAGGCCTCCACAATCACTGCATCCACCGTCAAGCCAGCTTTCAGGCACCTGAATAGCAAGGAAACCCCCACAGCATTAGACATCACAACCACCAGATAAACGTGTTTTGTTTTAACTTTTCCTTTCTCAGGTTTACAAAGTTTAAAGAATTGCTCTGAACAATTCCCCCAGAACTCTGAATGAAAGTCATTACACAGAATGAATTCAAAGAACTGCTGCAGATTTTGCCCACTTTATAAAAATATCTGTCAGAAACAGTACCTTCATTATTTTGCCCAGAACAGTTTCCTTCACAATGTCATATTCACCTTAATTCCTGTATTGTTCCTTCACAAAAGTCATTGTAACTGATTCAAAAGACAGATGGTCCTGCCTAGCTGGTGTGGCTCAGTTGGCTGAAGTGTTATCCCATACACCAAAAGGTCAAGGGTTCGAATCCCGGTCAGGGCACGTACCCAGGTTGCAGATTCAACTCTGGTCGGGTTGTGGTCAGGTTGCATATGGGAGGCAACCAATCAGTGTTTCTCACATCAATGTCTCTCTCTGTCTCTCTCTCTCTCTCTCTTCCCCCCTACAAATCAATAAAAACATATCCTCAGATGAGATTAAAAAAAAGACACATGGTCCCAAGATGGCTGAGGGAATATTAAAATTATATTTCCCAGCCAGGGTGGCTCAGTGGTTGAGCACTGACCTAGGAACCAGGAGGTCATGATTCAATTCCCAGTTAGGGCATATGCCCGGGTTGTAGGTTCGACTCCCAGTGTGGGGGATGCAGGAGGCAGCCAATCAGTGGTTCTCTCTCATCACTGATCTTTCTATATATATAGCTCTCTCTCTTCCTCTCTGAAATCAATAAAAATATATTTGAAAATAAATATATATAAAAAATTAGATACCTTTACAAAATTATAAACATTTCTTATTTTATGAGTTTATTTTGTTTGGAACAGCCTTTTCTTCCTCCCTGGTCACCTGTCGCTCTGGCCCAGCCTCCTACCTGCAGATGTTGTCAATGGCAATGTCCCGGAGCTGCTCGTACATGGAGGGCTGGTTCTTCTTTCCTGGCATGACATTTAGGGTCGACTCGGAATGCTCGTTGGTCACACTGATTTTTATATCGTTGCCAGCAACTGAATGTAAAAATTCAAGTAAGTACCTGGTTAAGCCCATCACTTTCCACCCCCACCCCCACCCGTGTCTGTAATTCAAAACCAAATAATATGCCAATTATTTTAACTTATAATAGCAATCACTCTAAAGTGATTCAAGCAAACATTTCAGAAACAAAAGTATCTAAGAACAGGAAAGTAGAAATAAACATGTTTAAGTCAAAATAGGAAGAACACTGCCCTAGTTGGTTTGGCTCAGTGGATACAGTGTTGGCCTGTGGACTGAAGGGTCCTGGGTTCGATTCTGATCAAGGGCACATGCTTGGGTTTCGGGCTTGATCCCCAGGAAGGGGTGTGCAGGAGGCAGCGGATCAATGATTCTCTCTCATCATTTTTTAAAATATATTTTACTGAATTTTTACAGAGAAAAAGGGAGAGGGAGAGTTAGAAACATCGATAAGAGAGAAACATTGATCAGCTGCCTCCTGCACACCACCTACTGGGGATGTGCCCACAACCAAGGAACATGCCCTTGACCAGAATCGAACCTGGGACCTTTCAGGCCGCAGGCCGACTCTCTATCCACTGAGCCAAACCAGTTAGGGCCTCTCTCATCATTAATGTTTCTATCTCCCTCTCCCTCTCCCTTCCTCTCTGAAATCAACAAAAAAAATATATTTTTAAATTTTTTTTAAAATCAAAAGGAAGAACACTTAGGTTGCAAAGTGATAAATACATAAAACAGTAACTTAAGAAATGGTTCAGCTTGGCCAGTGTGGCTCATTGGTTAAGCATTGACCTATGAACCAGGAGGTCACAGTTCCATTCCCAGTCAGGGCACATGCCCGGGTTGTGGGCTTGATCCCAGTAGGGGGTGTGCAGGAGGCACCCGATCAATGATCTCTCTCCCTCTCCCTTCCTCTCTGAAATCAGTAAAAATATATTTAAAAAAAATAATGGTTCAAAAGGCCTGATGAGCACCCTTAGGCATCGACCCAGAGGGTTATCTAGCTAACGTGCACAAGCTGATAAGGGTAGGGGCAAGGGTGAGTGAAGGGGCCTTAGAGACAGAGGGACCCCTCTTTGTTCTGGGCTGGGTGAGTCTTTCAGGTTCTTGGATTTTGGGGCTATGGGCCTATGACCTCATCTGTAGAAACATAATACATTCCCTTGGGGCAAGGGAACTAGATGAATTGTGTACAGACAGTTACTGGCTCAGTGTCTGGACATGAAGAACTCGCACTTCAGGCAACCTTGATGAGAGAAGGGGCCAAAAAAAAAAGTGGGACCAGAGAGGGGCCTACAGGGATGGCAGGTGCTCATGGCAGGGAAGGCAGAGGAGACAAAGGCCTGGAGCCCTGAGGGGGTTCTGTAGAGAAAGCCATAAGAAAAGGGAGGAGGAGGAATGAGCCCACGTACAGGAAGACTGCACAGGCCAGCACAAGCTCTCAGTCACAGAACTGTGCTGGGCTCACACACAGTCACATGATCCTTTTCTTGGTGCCTCAAGTGCACACGGGGGTTGGGGGCTGGAGACACGGCCTCAGGTGCAGCCATCCTGTTACCTGTGTGGTACTGACTGTGATACTTATAGAGCTTCACCAGCACGGGGGACGGAACGACCAGGAAGTCCCGCAGAGACGGCGTCACCGAGTGCACCACCACCGGGAACCTTTCACACAGGCGTCCCAGACCCTGCAACACACCATGACCTGTTACACGGACATGTCCACCCTTCAAATACCCAAGTTTGAGCAGAAACTTCCAAGGTCAAAGCTCCCAAGGGGCCACCCAACCACGGGGCACAAAGACAGGAAAGGGAGATGGTCTTGCATCTCCTCCATCTAGGAGGGAGATATATTGTAAAGTTTGTCCGTTTCTTTTTGAAGCAAATTAGGAGAGAAAGGGTCTAAAACATGATTTCTAAACAACGGCAGACATGGAGTCACTGGGGTTTGCAACAGGTTAAGAGTCTCAGCAGAACAGAGCTGGCACCGCAAATGTTAGGAGACGTCCTCTCACGAGGCCCTCTGGCAACATTGCAGCCCTTCAACTGTCTGCTCGAGAACGGCCTGGCTGGCAGACACAGGGCAGCTCCCCAACAACCCAGCCGCTCCTGGACCCCCACAGAAATCCCAGCACCCTGTCGGCAGCACCCCCCACTTAGTGGTGAACTGTGTCACACAGGCTCTAGTTCAAGTTCCTAAAGACAACAGCTCAGACTCTGGCTAGTGTGCCAACCACAGCCTGAATGGCACAACAAGGCCCTATTGATGGGCTTTCAGCATCTCCAGTGTCTGGGAGACTGACCTGCAGACAGCAGATAAGCAAGGGCAAATGAGCAATGATGACTTTGCTGGATGTCTTGGACTGTAGCTTCTCAGACAACTTGATGCAAAGACTTTCTGCACCTAAATTCAAAAACCAGGGGAGAGCACAAACAATTAGCAAAAGGCCAAAATTTACAAAATACTCAGTCAACAATTAATCATATAATTTCACTAGCTGAAACCGGTTTGGCTCAGTGGATAGAGCGTCGGCCTGCGGACTGAAAGGTCCCAGGTTCGATTCCGGTCAAGGGCATGTACCTGGGTTGCGGGGACATCCCCAGTGGGAGATGTGCAGGAGGCAGCTGATCGATGTTTCTCTCTCATCGATGTTTCTAACTCTCTATCCCTCTCCCTTCCTCTCTGTAAAAAATCAATAAAATATATTTAAAATATATATATATAATTTCACTAAACCCCAGAGACACACTTTTTTGCAGGGTTTATTAATACTGAGAGGTTACGCCAGAAAGTGTTAAGAAGCAGGTTAACTGAAAGCATATCTCTGCTTCTTTTCTGCTGTTGCGAAAATGCCACCCTGCATGGTGTGACTGCTTTCTCTCCTCTGCTGGCCCTGAGCTCCCTCGTCCCTCTGTCCCCACAGTGGTTTGTGAATGGCAGCCATCCGCAAGTCTGCTGAATGCTCCCAGACAACGGCAGACGGGGAGTCACTGGGGTTTGCAACAGGTTACGAGTCTCAGCAGAAGAGAGCTGGCACCGCAGCCGTCAGGAGACATCCTCTCATGAGGCCCTCTGGCAAACATCTGCCGCTCTTCACAAGGCACTAAGTTCCCACTTCTCACACAAAAGCCTCAAGAACCAGCAATAAGTAGTGGCGAGAAAATAGGCCCTGTGGCCTTGGCCAGCACCATCCTCCCAGGTCCGGACACTAGATGTCCAGGGCATGGCAGGAGCTGATGCTCACCCTGCTCATCCTTCACGGCCCACACCATGAGGTCCACACAGGCGGCGTTTGCCTGGCAGCGGAGCTTGAGGGGGCTCAGCTCACTGTGGATCCGGTCTGCATCGTGCAGAATCTTCTGAAGCTCCCCCTGGCTGGTGTTGAACTGCTCCAGCACAAAATCATGGATCTCCTTCACAAAGGTGGTCGGGAGGTCTGTAGGAAAGAGAGTGGGCATTGCAGCTGGAAACAAAACTGCACCCAAATTCAGGCAGCAGCTGTGAACTTCTACAGTCTTTTCCTCTCTAAGAAAAAACCAAGAAGAACATGTTTGCTGCTGCTGCTATGGTTCCAAGAATGTCCTCTGGGAAGACCTTGGATAGGCAGTGCACAGCTGCCCTCCACACACGTGCCACCTGGCACTCAGAGCAAATGATCATTTCCCAGTGAAGTGAGAGCCATGCTTTGTTTCAAGCAATCAATATACTAAAAGCTAAATATATGAAACACCAAGATTTATCACAATAGAACTGATATAGTTAACATCAGGAAACACTTTAGCGATTTATGTATCTATTTTATATTACCATTTCTTCCAGTTTTACTGAGATATAATTGACATAGATCACTGTACACTTTTAAGGCGTTTGACATAATGATTGTACAAGTGAAGAGTAATTTTTTGAAAGGCTGTCAGTTATTAGATAAGGACAAAAACTGGTCGTAGCCTAAAAAAGAGAATTCCCTGCCTGCAGGGCTAAATCTTCAGAGCGTTCAGAATTTGCAGCCTTTTCAAACTCTCATCCTTGGGGCCTGGAAAACTTAGGAGAACCAAAGTGGACACAAGTCAGACCAGTCGAGGCAACACACAGCTCAGGTGGGAAGGGAGGGTTCCTGGGGGTCAGGCTAAGCCGGGCAGTCCCTGCCACACTCCTTTGTAGACCTAACCAACCCTTTTTGTGGTCACAACCAGATTCAGCCCCCACCTCCCAAGAGCCCTTGGAATCAAATTAGGAAAATGGATTAACTAGATTATGGTACATCTACATAACAGAATATTAAATTGTCATCAAAACTTATGTTTATGAAGAATGTTCAATAATGTAAGAAAATAGCATAGGAAAAATGTTTTTAAAATGAACAACAACAAAAAAAGACTGGAATAAAATGCTAAATGTGTGTGTGCTACACTATTCAGATATTATCTCTGCCCTGGCTAGGTGGCTCAGTTGGTTGGAGCATCGTCCATACACCAAAAGGTTGTGAGTTACATTCCCAGTCAGGGAATATGCCTAGGTAGCAAGTCAGGGTTCTTCTGGGAGGCAATTGATCGGTATTTCTCTCTCACATCAATGTTTCTCTTTCTCCCTTCCTCTCTCAAAATTCAATAAAAACACATCCTCAGGTGAGGATTAAAAAAATACATATTATCTCTGACTTATAAGATTTTGAGTACCTCATTTTCTTTTTTGTCACACTTTTTTAAATGTCTAAAGTGGACATGTTAAACTGTTGTATGATCTGGACAATACAACATATCCATTTCAGAAAAACATCTGAGGAGATAAACCCATCAAAGAAACCATCATTGACAGCACGAGGGGCATAGGATTATGGACATTATTTTTTTTTCTTAGTTGCTTTTTCTCCAACATTTCTATGACATGACCATGTCTTGCCTGTGTTTTTAAGTGCCCCCAGCAGAAAGGAAGCACAAACCTGAGGCAGTGGCCCTGAACCCAGTCTCACTGAATTCACACACGTGAAGGTGTGCAACGTCCTCACCTTTCATGTAGTACAGAGTGTCACGCAGCATCTTGAACATGGCCACATAGAGGGGGTCACTGAACGTGGTGTAGTAGAGATCAGCGCTGGGGTTGGCCTGCGGGAAAGGCAGAGGCACGTGACCACAGCACAGAAACCCTCCTCAGGGCCTCCACCTTTGTGGGGAGACCCAGTGAAGTCATCCTTACACACGTGACTTCGCATTATAAATGGAGTAACCGTTTACCATGATTCACTACTTGGAGCACTTTAATTACTCTCTTCACCCTCTTAAGCATGAGGCAGAGGAAAACAGGAGGCTCACATAGTCCAAAGATGCCAGCAGGGGAGCAGCCACCTGACCCTTCACCTCCTCTTGCTGAAAGTTCACAGTCTTTGAAATCAGGGGGACACAGGGAGTGGAGGAGGGGAGGGACAGCCAAAGGACCACCAGACCAAAGGATTCAACCCTGCCCACCACTCGGGCAACAAACACTGCAGCTAGGAAACCTTCAGACTCAGCTTAACGTTTTATAATTAAAACTCATTTTAAATTACTTTTTAGCAATCTAATCTAAAATGTAGCATTATTTTTCTTCCAGGGGAAAAATTCACACAAGGTCTACTGTGATGAATAGATACTATTCTAATGAAAGGCAATGTTCTTGACACATGCAAAAGTGCTCTGCAAATATAGGTGAGGGGAATGAGGAGGAAGAGAAAGCAAATCAGCATCAGGCCAGAGGTTGGGTTGGAGGGACTGGGCCCGTGGTGTGAGGCTGTGGAGGGTACAAGAGTCTTGTATAAGGCATGAGAACTGCATGAAGGACAAGAGTGATGCCATATTTCAAGGGGGTACTGATAACAGGAGCCATCAGTGGGCACTGCTAACTGCTTTACAGACTTCACCTCACACAGTCCTCACAACATCCCCGTGGGACAGAGATGAAGAGATGACATTTGCTGATTAAGGTGATCCAGGGGTCTGACTGTGGAGCTGGGAAGAAGTCACTGCAAGCAAGGAACAGAGGAAGGGAGCCCAGAAAACGCAGCCTAGCTCCACTGCTCACTAGCTATGTAACTAAAGTTCCTTAACCCCGAAAGCCTCCGTTTCCCCACATGTAAATGAGGGATTGCTGTGGAATTCAATGAGTGAGTGAGTGAAATCCTATCCCCGTGTCTGGCACATAAGCATGCAATAGTGCTAGTGATTACTGGTGATGAGTATTATATTCAGCAATACAGGTCATGGTTTCACTCTTTTTTAAAGCAACAAAACTATTTTTTTAAATGGACATTTATACTATTGTCCAAATTACAAAACAAAATATCAGAACTGTTCTGGTTCAATGGGGAGGGTCCCAGAGTCCCATATTCCCAGCCTTCCCTCTACTCATAACATAATCCCTAAAAGGGATCCCCACTGAGCTCTAGCTTTCCCTTCAGGATCCAGACTGACACCTTTCATTATGGATGGCATGCAGGCCAACCAGTGGCCAGGCGTTCTGACTGCCCAGCCCAGCTGCTGGCCCGGGTCCTCCTGATCTGCCCTGGGTCACACGTGACCAGACACGGACAAGGGAAAGAAGAGGCCTCTGAGATGGCAAACAGTGCGAGTAAAGCTCAGGCCAACAGGCAGGACACACCTGCAAAAATGTTAAAGATAAAGCAGAAAGGACTGCAACCTGGAGTGTTACAGGAGCTGTGCTTTTCAGCCAAGAACTGACCCAAAGCAAACCACACCTGGCACATACATCTAACATCGGCAGACAGCTTGCTGGGAGCACCTCAGGCAGAAGACACACACTGCAACAGAGGAAGGTCCCTGGGGGCTCCCGCCCCTCCAGAGCTGAGCCCCAGTGGTACCAGGCACTGTGTCCCAATATCAGGTGAGAGAAAGAACACCAGGACTCTGGGTCCAGCACATGCCACAGCAAGCATCGGGCTGGCAAATGGCAACCGCTCTGGATCCCCACACTCAAGAGGACTGACCCAAATGTTCCCTGATGTTTTGAGACCTCCCAACACAAAACTTAGTAATTTTGTAAATAATGCTGTAGGCACTGGTTCCAAATACATTAAAGACAAAAGTTCCCTAGGTACACACCCCTCACACATAAAAGCCAGGGCTTATACATGCCTAAAAGTGTGTGAGGCATGTGTACTGAGCCCAGAGAAACAGCTTTGAAAGCACCAAAGGAGCAAGGAAAATAGAGAGCATCAGAGGACCAGTGCATTCCCAGCTCCCACGGTGACTATGTGACAAGGGCACAGTATTTAGTCCCTTAAACCTCTATCTTTCAAGTGTGAAATAGAGACCCTGATCACTGCTCAGCGGCGTGTGCAATGACATATTTAAAAGACCCCACCACAGAGCAAGCTTTCAAGTGGCAGGTGTAGTCATTATTGGGACTGGGAGGTTAAGCTGAAAACTCAGTGCCCCCACACAAACCCTCCCAGCTCTCTCCACGCAGAGGCTCCCAGCAGGCGGTATCAGTGATGCCCTCGGAAGGGACGTACCTCCAGCACACTGGCTGCAACTGCATCCAAGGACTTGAGAACAGGCTCCTCCACGATCTTCTTCACCTATCAGTAAAACAAGACCTCATGAGGCACCTGACGAACAGTGATAGACAGGAATGCCAGCTCCTTCCACTAAAGAACAAATGCTGATGCACAAAAACACCTAACAGGCCCATGTGGTGAAGAATGTGCTAGAAAAGTAGGCCATAATATGTGAAAAATATCGAACTACATTCACAAAATGCCCTTAATTCTCCCTTCATTGGAACTTTTCTCACCTAGATTGGAGTGACATAAAAACAGAAAAGGTAGCAACTCTCTTAAATTTGCTGACATCAGACTTCCACTGCCAGGATGCAAAAGTGTTCAGACTCCAGGCATCACTGACACTTCGTCCACATCCCCTCCCAGGTGTCAAGAGCACCTTCACAGTCAATCCTCTGGTGCGGACAGCTCCTCCCTCTTCGCCTGGGCTCTCCGAAGCTGCCCAAACCGCAGCACACATTTTAAATTTCTAATAGAAGTCATTATTTCTACCCATTCTCTATACCAGCATTTAGTACAGGAACGGACGATCCTGTCAACGTGGGATCACCTGATGGAACTGCAGTTCCCCCCGACCCGGCCCCCAACTGTAGTACAAGAAAGCCTTTTCAGAATGTATAGATAATGATACACAACATGACAGGAGACTGAATAAAAAATTGCCTAGAAGAAAGCCAAACCTTGAAAAGTTAAAATATAGTAGAAACAATAATTCCCTCTTTTTAAAAAAGGATCTGAAACATTCAGCCTTCAAATGGGATTTCTGAGATTAACTGAGAAAGCCACGGGCCACCCAGGCCACTGTTTTGTCCGAGACACTGACAATGAGACCTTTAGGGGGAGTATTTCCTCCTCCGGACAGTAACTTCGAAAATATCCTAGGCCAGTGATCACCAACCGGTGGTCCGGGGACCAGTGGTGGTCTGTGAGGTCCAAAAGGTTGGTGACCGCTGTCCTAGGCTATTAGTAATTGGTTATGGCTCTACCCTCACTAATTATCGCCTATGCTTTGATGTCTTCTTACACCTTCTGCCTAAATAAAGCCTTTCTCTGAGGGATTTCTTTCTATTCATCCTCGCACAGGAGGAGGGCTGCTCTCTCCAGTGCATGCTTCAAGCTTTCGGAGGTGTCATTCTCATTCTCATTGTTAGAGTTTGTCTCTGATGATGTCTTCTCCACTGTCCCTTACAATGTCTTGAAGAATCCCAGCTCAATCGTAACAACCTCACGTCAAGGTCCATTTCAGGACTCAAGTCAATGGCACCAATGCCTTCTCTAATATCACCTCAAAGGCTATCCAAAGGTATCCAAATTGGAAAATTAGGTTTTGTATTGATCTGAATAGAGCACCCCTGGGATAGACAGATACCCTGAGCTGAGCTTTGACCCTGCCCTTGGTCAACAGATCCTTGATTTATTTGACACTGATTTCCTTACCTCTAAAATGGGGAGCATGGTGCCTCCCCAAAATGGTTATTAAATGAAAACAGACTGCACAATTGTGCCATGAATGTTACTTTCCTTCTTTCTTTCATCTGAAAATTATGACTACCAAGTTGTTCATTTGAAATACTGAAAAACTCCTAGTCTTACACCACTGGCAATTTTACTGACCGACAGAGCCATGGCCTGTTTATCCACAGTGTTCTGCTTACCAAGTTTAAGAGTTCCCGAAGCATTTCTAGTGGAACACTGAACTCCTTATATGTGACGCCATTGAAAAGAGGAGAAACTGAGAAGCTGGAACTGATGGTGGAGAAGTAGTAATCAGGATCCAGGGCACTTCCATCGGGTAAGTAAGAAACTGATGGAAAAGAAAACCAGATAGTCAGTCACAGTAACATGTGACCGGGATACTTCCTTAAGCTGATTCCCTCAATAACCAACTAAGACATAGACTCTGCTTTTGTTTTTACTCCAATTCCTTGTTTTTTAATTAAGAAGTAAAGGCTGGCCCTAGGCGGTTTGGCTCAGTGGATGGAGCATCGGCCTGAGCACTGAAAGGTCCCAGGTTCGATTCCAGCCAATGGCACATGCCTGGGTTGTGGGCACAATCCCTAATAGGGGTGTGCAGGAGGCAGCCGATCAATGAGTCTCTCTCATCATTGATGTTTCTATCTCTCTCTCCCTCTCTGAAATCGATAAAAATATATTAAAAATAAATAAATAAAATGAAAAATATTTTTTTAAATATATTTTATTGATTTTTTATAGAGAGGAAGGGAGAGGGATACAGAGTTAGAAACATTGATGAGAGAGAAACATCAATCAGCTGCTTCCTGCACACTCCCTACTGGGGATGTGCCCGCAACCAAGGTACATGCCTTTGACCGGAATCGAACCTGGGACCCTTGAGTCTGCAGGCTGACGCTCTATCCCAGGGGTGGGCAAACTTTTTGACTCGAGGGCCACAATAGGTTCTTAAACTGGACCGGAGGGCCGGAACAAAAGCATGGATGGAGTGTTTGTGTGAACTAATATAAATTCAAAGTAAACAGCATTACATAAAAGGGTACGGTCTTTTTTTTTCAATAGTTTTATTCATTTTAACCGGGCAAGATCCGGCCCGCGGGCCGTAGTTTGCCCACGGCTGCTCTATCCACTGAGCCAAACCAGTTAGGGCAAATGAAAAATATTTTTAAAAAGAAAAAGAAAGAGGCTCTTTTAGAAAAAGAAAAAGAAGTAAAGGCTAGATTACGATCCTTGGGGAGTGATGTCTCTCACTGGGGTGTTTCATGTCAAAGGCTCAGATATAATCATGGCCTAATGTTTTCAACATAGACAATATAACTTAACGTATGGGAAGAAAAAAAAGAATTACACCCTTTTAAAGGTTGAGAGATGTGGAGGACCATAGGGCTCCAAAGATTTTACCGCCAAAATTAGAACTAAAATGCGAATTACTAGAAATTTCAAAATCAGAACAAAAACAGTCAATCGTCCAAAACATATCAATAAGCCCAAAAGCATATAATCATTTGAAAATCCATTATTTAAAAACAATGATGGAAGACTATGACTGAAAAATAAATAAGCTTGTGATACTTTCATATTAAATAGACATATGATATCAATCTATAAAGAACTGAAGAATAAATTTTATGACTTTTTTTGAGCACTAGAGTATAGAAAAAGCAAGGAACTGAGTTTACTCCCATTGTGTAAAAGCTGGAGTACAGTTCTATGATGCTGGTGACACTGCTGACCTGATTAAAGGTGGATGGGTCCTAAAAAACCAAACCAGTAACTTACAACAAAGGGGATGTGGTGGGCAATAATACTGAAAGGAGTGGAGATGCTGGAGTCCAACATAATAAATGCTCATTAAAACAGGGAATGGCACCCTAGCTGGTTTGGCTCAGTGGATAGAGCGTCAGCCGGCGGACTGAAGGGTCCCAGGTTCGATTCCAGTCAAGGGCACATGCCCAGGTTGCAGGCTCGATCCCCAGGAGGTGTGTGCAGGAGGCAGGCGATCAATGATTCTCTCTCATCATTGATGTTTCTATCCCTCTCTCTGAAATCAATAAAAAACATTAAAATAAATAAGTAAATGTGTGACACTCTTGAACAGGCCCATGGGCTGTTTTAAGGCCTGTGAAATCATTTGATCTGGCCCTGCCAAGGCACTAGTGTTGAATTAAATGTTTGATCAAATATAGCAAGTTAATTTTTAAGTTGATAATTTTTTATGCCCCACAAATGGTATTATAAATATCCAAATGGCCTTGGCAGAAAAAAGGTTCCCCACCCCTGTTCTAGATGCATGACAGCAGAGCATTAGTGTTACCATCCCTGGCATCACCAGTAGCCACTATGAACCTGTTATCCAAGTGCTAGGTCAATATGAGGTTGTGAAGCCCACCTTCAAAGTAGTGAAAGGCGGATCCTCCAGGGGAGCTGGGAGGGGGCATCCCCCGTTCAGGGCTGACCTGAAACACACAACCATATTTACAGATCAGAAAAGGCCAGTCAAACCTCAGATTTGTCTTAGACAAGCTTCTCTCTGCCAGCTCAATAGTAGTTGGACTTCAAGTTGTGGTTCAGGGATCACCTCCTCCGTGATACCTGCCCTACCTACAGTGCTCCCTACTATATACCAAATCATTACATTCTTCCTGTCTAGACAAACATTTTATATCTGATGACTAAGCTGAATTAGTCTTGAGTTTCGTGTCCATCTTTTCTCCGTGAGTCAATTAGATACTTCTTAAGGGCACCAACTGTCTCCCACCAGGAATAGATTTTGGCACACACTTGCTAGGAAGCAAATACTTCATGACGAGGAGATGAAATCACTTATAAATTGTAAAGAGGACAAGGAAACCTTTTATATTAAAGAGAATTCTATTGAGAACATTTTGTTTTCTAAGTTTTCTCAAGCTACACACAAGTGGGCCTTTCCCCCATGTGAGCAATTCACAAGCCCCCTCTCCTCTGCTCGCGTCCAGGAGGGCAGCCGCACCTGAGAGATGCTGGACACGCTGCTGGTCTTCCTCTTCAAGGTGCCCTCCTGACACACGGTCAGCAAATTGCTGGGGAGGATGGAGCGGAAGTCATTGAAGGAACGCCTCCGAACGCCTTCCAGCTCCTCCGGGACTCGGAGGGAATGAGGAGGGATTTTGGGAAAGAGTTTTGAGAGGAGCGACTCTTCTGTGTTGCTGTAACGCCCAAATGCTCGTGAGATTCCAATCAGGCACGGGATTGCATATTTGCAGAGGTATTCTAGAAGACAAAGTAAGAATGTTCTTATACCAACTTGTAACACTGACTCACATCTCACATCCCACTCACTAACGACTCACAAGAGTCAGGAAAAGCCATAGCAATAGGGTCAACCCCAAAGGCTGACCGATGAAATTTTAATCTGGCATGAACAGTAACTTCAGACTATGTCTGCGTCACATACAACTGGCTTCTTTGGGAGGTCTTGGTCTATTCATGACACATCCAAATCATTTGTAAATGTAAGTCATGTTATCAGGCAGCTTTACTGTACTTAAAAAATGCATTTATCGCTCCCAGGATCATACTGTTAGCTTTACTCTAGAGGAAAAATGACCTTTGGAAGTCAGACATGTTATAGATAAGAAACATAGGCCCAGAAGGATGAGGTGACTTGTCCAAGGTCACTCAAAAATTTTCAGTTGACATAGCTGTCCGCGTGACTGACATGTGACCTCTTAGCTAACACACAACAAAAACAATATAGGAAGGTTTTTATCCATGACATATATAGGGTAGTAAAGAACAGAAAAAAAGACTTGAGGAAAAAAATAACCACAAAACCATTTTTAAAAAGCCTTGGATCTATAATTATACCTTTTTCTTGAATCTCCAAAGCCTGGCACATTCCCAAAAGGACATGCAAAACCTGCAAAAGTGCCTCTAGGATCTGTAATAGCCAAGAAAACAGAGAAAACTTATAAGCCAAATCAGAAACATGTTACAACATTAGTTCAGAATTAGAAGGAGCTTCAGACATTATCTTGTTCAACCTCATATCTGATACATAACTCCACACACGAAAGCTCTATTGAGGGGCCAATCAGCTGACCTTCCAGGAACAGAAACCCTCCCTCCCTGGGCTGGCCCAGAGTTCTTCCTAACACTGGGCCAATGGTGTCCTCCTGGGGCTGGCTTGCACCCACCAGCTATTGGGGCCGCTCCTTCCTCCATATTCTGCAAGCAGTTGATAGACCCCTGAATCCCTTCTCATGGCTAAATACCTCTAATTCTTTCCATCCATTCCTTATGATCACCAGTCCTTTCCGATGCTAATTGTAGGCTTCTGATTTTACTGTAGTCCACTGTATCAGAAACTGTCTTGAATTGTAGTGCTCAGTATAAAATTCATTAATATTCCAGGGATGCTGGGACTCACTGAGTAATCACCAAACTCAACACAGATTCTAGATTTCATGTATGTGTCATTAGCTTTCTGGCAGCTGCTTTACACTGCTGGCTCCATGAGCTCACAGATACATAAAATAATTAAATCTTTTCCACACATGCTGCTCCCAAGCTATGCCACCTCTATTTGCATAGCTGGTATTTTTTGCCTGTCACTGATCCCTATAAACCTCATAGTATAAACCTGAGTTCATCATGCTGGTTGTTTGTTAATGCCTCAAATTATGTTTTCTACAAATGAGGCCAACTTGCTTCCCGATCTTCATTCATGGACCCGCTCATTTTACTTCAACAGTAGGGGGCAGGCTACCGGGAGCTCCCACTTAGCTGGCACCTCACCAGTCACCATTTGGGATGGTCCTTTGGACAGCTCCTTATTAATTGTTTTGATGCTCAACGCATTTTCCAGGATATCAGGAGAGGACTTTTCCATTGCCTTGATAAAGACCAACTAGACTATATCCACTTCATTTCCTTCTACTAGTACCAGTCTTAGAAAACCAGGAAAAGAAAAGAATGAAGTGGGTCTGATATGATTTGTTCATAATCAAGTCAAATTTCTTACATTTTGCTAATATTAAATGATGCTAGCTATGAAGACTTGAAAGTAAATATTTTATCCATTTCATATATTAAAATGATGCCCTTGTCTTCAGTGTTAACCTCCCTATTTTGATGTTATTTATAAAAAAGCCCTTACTTATTTATAGCCTGTTAACTTTTTAATAATATGTAATTCTCACATATATAGTTATCTCCTTAACCAACCTACAAATAAAGAACTTAAACTAAGAAAGAAAGAGGTAGAAATACTAACAATAAAATTATAACTGAATATAAGGAAAGAGATATTAAAAATTAAGAAGCAGATACAGCCGAGACCGGTTTGGCTCAGTGGATAGAGCGTCGGCCTGCGGAATGAAGGGTCCCAGGTTCGATTCCGGCCAAGGGCATGTACCTGGGTTGCGGGCACGTCCCCAGTGGGAGATGTGCAGGAGGCAGCTGATCGATGTTTCTCTCTCATCGATGTTTCTAACTCTCTATTTCTCTCCCTTCTTCTATGTAAAAAATCAATAAAATATATAAGGAAAAAAAAAAAAAGGAAGCAGATACAAAAAACTCAAAAAGCTTAGCTAGCTGAGAACATTTAGCATAGTGGCAAGCAACCAGGCACTCCTGGGCAGGACCTGAGGATGGATAGCAACATATAAAAATTGATTTTCAAAAAAAATAATTCTGATTAAGAAAAAGTCTAGAGCCCTAGCTGGTTTGGCAAAGTGGAGAGAGTGCCAGCCTGCGGACCGAAGGGTCCCAGGTTCTATTCCGGTCAAGGGCACATGCTTGGGTTTTGGGCTCGATCCCCAGTGGGGGGCGTGCAGGAGGCAGCTGATCAATGATTCTCTCTCATCATTGATGTTTCTCTCTCTTTCTCCCTCTTCCTTCCTCTTTGAAATTAATAAAAAATATTTTTTAAAAAGTCTAGAGATTATAATCATATTCTTTGTTTAAAAAAGAAAACAGCCCCAGTTGGTGTTGCTCAGTGGTTAGAGCGTCAGCCTGTGCACTGGAAGGTCGAGGGTTCAATTACAAGTCAAGGGCACATGCCTGGGTTGCAGGTCTGATCCCCTCCACCTGGGGGGGTGGGGCAGCAACCAATAGGTGTGTCTCTGTTACATCTATGTTTTTCTCTTTCTCTCTCTCCCGACCCCCTCCCTTCCATTCTCTCTAAAAATCAATGGGAAAAGTGTCCTCACTTCTTGGGTGAGGATTTAAAAAAAAAAGTATGAAACATTTAAGTAATATTTCCAATAAAATAAACTAAGACCAAAAAAATCTGAGCACTTAAAGGATTAGCTTTAACTATCTAGAAAAGTCTTTCTGTGAAAGACTTTAATACCCATCGTAGTCAGGAAAATGAGCTGCCTCTGCCTTTTGCTGCCTATCTCACAGGACTACTTGGAAAGCTGAATGAGATCAGACTCAAGAGATCAGTGGGTAACCGGGAAAATACTATAAGCAAAGTATTAAATATTTCTTAGGTCTACTATTAATAATGTGGAATAAGTCAACATAAATAATTTAATCACTTCAGATTTAATTTTTACTCTTGTCATCACTTGGGGACTCTTTCTAATCTTATAGAAATGCAAAACAATTAGCCATACATTACCTCATCCCTAAGTGAAGGGTCCCTGTAAGCCACATCAGACAGCAAGGTTACCAAACAGAAGCTGAAGCTCTCTGCAACTGGGAGGACACCTGGAATCCATAAAGACACAAATCAGCCAAAACCGGTTTGGCTCAGTGGATAGAGCGTCAGCCTGCGGACTGAGAGGTCCCGGGTTTGAATCCGGTCAAGGGCATGTACCTGGGTTGCGGGCACATCCCCGGTGGGGGATGTGCAGGAGGCAGCTGATCGATGTTTCTCTCTCATCGATGTTTCTGACTCTATCTCTCTCCCTTCCTCTCTGTGAAAAATCAATAAAATATATTTTTTTTTTAAAAAGACACAAATCAGATCGTCACAAATAGAGACACTGGGCCACACCTACTGGCCCCCCAGTTCAGTAGTTGCTTCTCTCATATGGCCTGCAAGCGACCCATTTACTGTGATAAATGCCCTCGCTGAGATGAATCTCAGAATAGATATGGGCCCAACATGTTTGCTGAGAATACTACTTCCTTTTTTTTTTTTTAATATAATGTTTTGGTTCAATAAACGTAAATGGCCCTAACTGGTTTGGCTCAGTGGATAGAGCGTCGGCCTGCGGACTGAAAAGGTCCCAGGTTTGATTCCAGTCAAGAGCATGTACCTTGTTGCGGGCACATCCCCAGTAGGAGGTGTGCAGGAGGCAGCTGATCGATGTTTCTCTCTCACTGATGTTTCTAACTCTCTCTCCCTCTCTCCCTTCCTCTCTGTAAAAAATCAATAAAATATATTTCAATAAAAATAAACAAATAAACGTAAATGTTTCCTGAATCAGTTTGAGATTACATAGTGTCTCAACATGACAGATTCCATTTTTATTCCTGACCTAAATAAGAGTAAGAAATCAGTCTTTATAGTGTAGGAGAGACAGAATATGGAAGCTAATTGTCAAATACCTATTACTGCTACTTTAAACTGAATTAAATGCTTGTATTTTCTTTTCTGCTTTATTTTGACAAATGGAGAAAACCCTAATAAGAACTTCCAAGGAGTTGTTCTATTCCTCCTAGGATTTTAAGCCCTTCCACTACTGAGCTCCTAGCAGGGAGGATCTTGGGAGCACAGTCTCAAGGTCAAAAAGGGAGCATTATACCCAAAAGCTAAGCAGACTTCTATCAAGTGTATCTTCAAAATATTAGTTCAAGATAATAGGAAAGTAGGTAGGGGAGAGAAAAAAAAAATATTAGTTCAGCTACTGTGTAGATCCAATCACTATTAAATATTTAATCAATTTTGAATACTAAGTATTTAACCCAGGACAAATAGCTATATAGTTTTGTGGCCATATGCATAGTACATCACAGAAGACTGTTACATTTCCACTTTTGCACTTATTTTAACATGCAGCTCTAGGTAATTCTCAGACTTGACTGTGTATCAGAATCACCGGGAGGGCTTGTTAAACTGCAGACTGACTGATTCCCAGACCTAGTTCCTTTCTTTCTTTCTTTTTTTTTGAGGGGGGGGGGAATTTTTATTAAGTTAACCCAAGCCAAACTGATGAACATGCCAGGGAAAAGATCTCCAATGCTCCCTGACCCTAGTTTATAATTCAGTAGCTCTGATGTGGCCCTGAGAATCTGCATTTCTGACAAGTTCCCAGGTGCTGCTGGTGCTGCTAATACAAAGATGGCACTTTAAGAACTACTGCTCTATACTTTAAAAGCATAAATAATACTGCCTTAATAAAAAATACAAGAGCCCTAACTGGTTTGGCTCAGTGGATAGAGCGTCGGCCTGCGGACTGAAAGGTCCCAGGTTTGATTCCAGTCAAGGGCATGTACCTTGGTTGCGGGCACATCCCCAGTAGGGGGTGTGCAGGAGGCAGCTGATCGATGTTTCTCTCTCAGTGATGTTCCTAACTCTCTATCCCTCTCCCTTCCTCTCTGTAAAAAATCAATAAAATATATTTTTTTAAAAATACAAGAGTGAAATGTTACCCAATAATTGGAAATATCTCCAACAACATTCCCAACAATCTATAATAATAAACGTGTAATATGCTAATTAGACCAGACGTCCTTCCAGACGACCTTCTGGACGAAGCTGGGGCTGCGAGGGAAGCCCGGGTCCCGGTTGCCAGTGGGAAGCCAGTGCAGGCAGCTAGGGGAAGGAAGGCCTACTCTTGCACAAATTTCGTGCATCGGGCCCCTAGTGTTTCAAATAATGCTAAAACTTCCATTCTAATACCAGTCCATGTATATAGAAGTATATTTGTTTTTAAATAAAATAACAGAAAAATAGAATCAATATCTACTGGTATTCTATTTCTTCCCAAATTAGATAACAAAGGTGGAACAGATGTTTGACTTTTTAGCAACGTTCTCTATTTAATTTATAGTCTTTTAAATTCCAGGACACATACATAATTTGGGGTCTGTCAGTTTTAGGCATATGGGGTCGCCGGAAATGATGAAAACCCAAAGATCAAGAGGAATACAGGAATCCCTCCAACAAAAGGACAGGGGCCTTCTTTACAGCCACCAACCCCCGCTGTATCTGAAGGTGGGCCTCAGGCATGCCTCAGAGAGAGACATTACAAGGAAACTTCAGTCTCGTGGATCATGAACTCTAAAATGTGGGAGGTCTTCAAGCTGATTTTGGAGTCTTGAGAAATCAGTATACAAGAATATCAGTATTTTAAGCGTTTAGCACAATGCTTGGCGTATAGTGGACCTACGTAAATATTTCAGAAGGGAGAGAACAAAAATAAGGAGGGCGGAAGGATGAAGGGAGGGGAGGGCCGTGGAAGGAAAGAGGGAAAAAGATGGTCTAACTTTTCCTTTGACCTTAAAGAGAGATCAAAATAAAATACAAATATGAATACATTCTACTTCTAAAGGTACAAAGTTTAAGTGATACTTAGCAACAGCAACAAAGTCATAAAAATATTTATGGTGCACATGGGGTTGAGTTTTGAACATCCATTTCACCCTTCCTTTTTGGACCAGCAGCAATACAATTTGGAGAACTGCCCTCATTCCAGGAGTGAACCTATTCATCTAAGGGCAACAGAGACTGGTTCAGGGACAGGCAGGTGAACAATTCTGGCCAATGAGACTTGAGAAACATTCCTGAAGGTCTCAAAGTTCCTGTTCACTCTCAGAGTACAATGGAAAGCTGGCTTGGTCAGCCCCTGCCCTCTCCCTCCATCAGCCATGGGCCCTGGACAACAGTGAGTAGCACGGCCCCTGTGGCTGCAGGCAGGCAGTTTTCCCACAGCCAGGGGTGGAACCATCTAGAAGCATCCTAATTGATATGTTAGTATAACTGAACACTTGATTCTTACAGACAATGAACATACATATTCTTCCTTGCATTCAGGGAAAACATTATACAAAATTACCTCTGCCTTTCCGAGCTGTGCTTTCTTCTACCCAATACACTTTTGGAAGACCTTTAAGGAGTCGAAGAAGGTAAGGAACCACAGAATCTTTGTGCTTAAAAACAAAACAAAAAAGATTATGTTTAATAAAATGTGACTGGTAGCTTTTTAGCATAGATTAAGACCAAAGGAAAGAATACCCACATCCTAATCATCTCAAAGATGAATATTCACATGGCGTCGCACCCTTCCTGTCTGCCACAAGTGCTGAAGGGAAGGCTAAAACCTGCCCTTGTGGAGATGAGTGCCCAGCCTGGCTCTGGCCTCCTCTGGGGGGCCAGGCCCCCATGAGGCCCTCTCCAGAAGAAGTGCACACATTCAAAACTGCCTTCACTAAGAGGTGTTCAGACTACCCCAAACCCTTCAGTGGGCCCCAGGATCACATCCTCTGGACTGGAGAGAAGCTCAAGCTCACTAAACTTGGTGATACTTCCACTGTTCATGGCCCTTGGTTGTTTTTGGGGGTGTTTTATTGGCTTTAATATTCTGCTTCATGTTTCTACTCTCAAATTAAACATGAGACTTTATAGCCATCATTAGCCAACGAAAATGTACTTTCTTCTAGTTTCCATACTAGCCAATCAGCATATGACTTCCTAGCCTTCCATTATTGCCTCTTTTGGTTGTTTACAGATGCTCCAGTTAAAAATTAGGTTAGTGTGCTCCAGAGGAACATTATTTGATGTTCTAAAATGTTGAAAAAACATGTGGTGGTTTCATACATGGGTGCAAGTTCTGTGACACTCCTTCCACTGAAAGGTGGAGTTGAATTCACCTCTCCTGGAAAACGGGCTGCCTTAGAGACTTGCTTCTAGTGGATCTAGAGCAGCGGTTCTCAACCTGTGGGCCACGACCCCTTTGGGGGTCGAACAACCCTTTCACAGGGGTCGCCTAAGACCACCGGAAAACACATATATAATTACTTATTGTTTTTGTGATTAATCACTATGCTTTAATTATGTTCAACTTGTAACAATGAAAATATATCCTGCATATCAGATATTTACATTACGATTCATAACAGTAGCAAAGTTACAGTTATGAAGTGGCAACGAAAATAATTTTATGGTTGGGGGTCACCACAACATGAGGAACTGTATTAAAGGGTCGCGGCATTAGGAAGGTTGAGAATCACTGATCTAGAGGGTAGTACATATGAGACAGCCTTCCCAGGTTAGGTTAGAGACAGCAGAGCATCTTCCACCTCGCTCTTCCTCTGGACACTAGCCCTTGGGTCCCAGGCACTATGGTGTGACACAATGACATAGCTCAGGTCACATGGAGAGGCTACATCCATAAAGGTGACCTTGCCGAGAGCCCCAGGTAAGGTCCCAGCCAACAGCCAGGATCAAACCCCAGACATGACATGAATAAGCCTTCAGGTGATTCCGGCCTCCAACCTTCAAGCCACCCCAGGTGATGCCAAATGGAGCAAAAACAGTGACTCTTCTGAGCTCTGTCTACATGAGGGGGAAAAATTGTTGTATTAAGCCACCAAGTTTTGAGGTAGTTATGCCACAATTGATAACTAAACAGAGAACCTTCTTTGGTGAAAACAAAACAATTTATCCTCTAGAATAAAAAGGAGCTGGCTACATCTGTCCAGGATCCTAGTATACTAGGATAAAACGAGCACAGTGCTCCAAAGGACCCTGCAAGACACGGCCCCCTGCATAGGATGTGTCTAACCACTGTGCAAGACACGGCCCCCTGCATAGGATGTGTCTAACCACTGTGCTGTATATCTGCCAGTAATATAAAATACTGATATTGAAAGTCAACTGTAATTAAAAATAAAAATTTAAAAAGAGCCCTAACCGATTTGGCTCAGTGGATAGAGCGTTGGCCTGGGGACTGAAGGGTCCCAGGTTCTATTCCGGTCTATTCTTGGTTGCAGGCACATCCCCAGTGGGGAGTGTGCAGGAGGCAGCTAACCCATGTTTCTCTCTCATTGATGTTTCTAGCTCTCTATCCCTCTCCCTTCCTCTCTGTAAAAAATCAATAAAATATATTTTTTTAAAAATTAAAAAGAAATATACTTGCTAGTCAGGGAATATGTGATACAGAATTCACTTTTTTTTTTTTTAATCCTCACCCGAGAACATTTTTTCCATTGATTTTTAGAGAGAGTGGAAGGGAGAGGGAGAGACAGAGAGAAATACTGATGTGAGAGAGAGACACATCGATTGGTTGCCTCCCACATGCCCAAGACCAGGGTTGGGAACCTGCAACCGAGGTACATGCCCTTGACCAGAATCAAACCCAGGACCCTTCAGTCCATAGGCTGATGCTCTATCCACTGAGCCAAACCAATTAGGACCAGAATTCACTTTTTAAAAAATATATGTTTGTACTGATTTTAGAGAGAGAGGAAGGGAGAGGGAGAGAAACATCGCCGTGAAGGAGAAATATCGATCAGCTGCCTCCCACATGCACCCCAACCAGGGATAGAGCCCCAAAACCTGGGCATGTGCTCTGACCAGTAATCAAACCAGTGACCTTTTGGTGCACAGAACAACACTCAACCAACTGAGCCACACTGGCAAGGGCAGAATTCACTTTTTGTATTAAAATATTTTATATCCAGCCCTAGCCGGTTTGGCTCAGTGGATAGAGCGTCGGCCTGCAAACTGAAGGTTCCTGGGTTTGATTCCTGTCAAGGGCACATGCCCGGGTTGTAGGCTCAATCCCCAGTAGGGGGCATGCAGGAGGCAGCAATCAATGATTCTCTCTCATCATTGATGCTTCTATCTCTCTCTCCCTCTCCTTCCTCTCTGAAATCAATTTTAAAAAATTTATATCCAAAATGTATAATAAAACTGTAGGATTAAATATATTATTTTGATCTTAAAAAATAAAAGGCACATTAACATGTACTCTAAAACAATTTATATATATCACAATTTTGAAAAAGATATTATATCAAAACTATATCAAAGAATATAGTTTGTGGTTACTCTGAATATGATTGATGAGCATTTTACCTGAGATTGAAAATCAAGTCTATTCTAGAGCAGCGGTCACCAACCTTTCAGACCTCGTGGACCACTAGTTGGCAACCACTGCTCTAGAGGACACACAATTACTTCACAAAGCATTTTTTTTTAAAGAGAGATTTTATTTTACTCTATTTTATTTTATTGATTTTTTACAGAGAGAAAGGGATAGGGATAGAGAGTTAGAAACATCGATCAGCTGCCTCCTACACACTCCCTACCAGGGATGTGCCCGCAACCAAGGTACATGCCCTTAACCAGAATCAAACCTGGGACCCTTCAGTCCACAGACCTACGCTCTATCCACTGAGTCAAACTGGCTAGGGCAACACAAAGCATTTTAACTAACTTTCTGGCAAACAAGCAAACAAAAAACCTAATTTATTCACATAGTTCAGAAAACAAAATTTTGTAAGGTGTACATTAAAATGTCTCATTCCCATTAGTTTCATCTACTCTGTCTTGCCCACTGCTAACCACTTCATTAGGCTTGTATGCATTCTTCTAATACTGCTGTAGGTAAACATAAGCAGGTAGAAATTAAAATTCTAATTTGCCCCCTCTTTTATACGGCAGAACACTTTTAATTTAGTAAAGACTTACCTGAAGATCAGATTCAATGAGAAAAATGCCCAATGCAATCACTGCATCTCTCCGCCTTTCATCTAATTGGAAGATCCCATGGAAATCTACTGGGCACATACAAAGCAGCTTTTGGACCTAGAAAATGAGGCCAAAAAAAAATACCCATAGTTTAAAAATTTACCAATCCACATTCAGAATAAACCAACACCATAAAAGGCCAGTGAATTTACATAACCAATAAGCCAGTTTTTCCAATTTTCCAAAAGATCATAAAAAAAGACATCCCCAGCTTCTAAAATTATCGTACATGTGCCCCCCAAACACACAACACTGAGGAACCTGGGAGGAGGGTTACAATGATGTATAACAGAGGAGGTAAAGCACAACAGCTAATAGTTGACACCTGCACTTCGGTGTCAGGATAGCCCGCAGTGCCCACATCCCAGTGGTACCGATAAGCAGGTTACCCAAACCTACCTACAGGCACAGTGCCTCTCCTTAAGGCTCTTTAAAAATCAAATGTGTGTAAAGCTCTTAAGACTGTATACAGGCCCTAACCGGTTTGGCTCAGTGGATAGAGCGTCAGCCTGCAGACTGAAGGGTCCCAGGTTCGATTCCGGTCAAGGGCATGTACCTTGGTTGCAGGCACATCCCCACTAGGGGGTGTGCAGGAGGCAGGTGATCGATGTTTCTCTCTCATTGATGTTTCTAACTCTCTGTCCCTCTCCCTTCCTCTCTGTAAGAAATCAATAAAATATTTTAAAAAAAGAAAAAAAAAAGACTGTGCACAGTACAAAGTAAGTGCTCAGTAAACCATACCTAGTGTTACTGGATATGCCATAATAGTGGCTAGCAGAAGGCAAGCAGGCAATAAATCAGCAACTTACTGAATAAATGGAAAAATTGGAATTATCTTCAAAATTACCGTTGTAAACAGTAAATATCAGACATAAAGGATTTATTATAAATAGGAAAAAAGATTACCTCAACCTTGAAAATCTCTGCCACAAGAAGCTCTTGAACAGAGCATTCACACACACCAGGAGGCCCTTACCTTGCGGTTCAGGTCACAGACTCAAAGAGTAGTCACTGATATTCATATGATCCTGATGGGTCGTTTTTCTGTTTGTTTGTTTGTTTGTTTGTTTGTTTTAAATTCACCTTTATTGTTAAAAACATTACAGATGTCTGCTTTTTCCCCCCCATTAACCTCCTTCCCCCCTTCCCCTTGCAAGCCCCCTCCCCAGGCCTCCACTGCACTATTGTCTGTGCTCACTGATTATGCATATACTGATAGAATGTTTTAATGGCTAAGGAAAGTGTAGTGCTTGACATTTACCCTGAAAATGCATCAATCAATTTCCATTGTAATTTTTAAAAAGAAAGCAAACTATTTTTGTTTGCTTGGATTTCAAAAGCATTAATATAAAGGGACAACACAAGCTTGAAAGAAAAGCACCTTCTAACCTGAAGAGAGCCAATAGTCTTTGTCCCAGCAATGTTCCTTCCAGGAATGATTGTAAAGAGATAATTAGAGCCCTCACTGGTTTGGCTCAATGCAGTGGTCTGCAAACTGCGGCTCTTGAGCCACATGCGGCTCTTTGGCCCCTTGAGTGTGGCTCTTCCACAAAATACCAACTTCTGCGCATGGGCCACGAAGTTTCAATCACACTGTACATGCGCACCCGCACGTGATATTTTGTGTAAGAGCCACACTCAAGGGGCCAAAGAGCTGCATGTGGCTTGCGAGCCACAGTTTGCCGACCACGGGTTTAGTGGATAGAGCATTGGCCTGCCAACTGAAGGGTTGCAGGTTCGATTCCAGTCAAGGGCATATGGCTGGGTTGCGGGCTTGATTCCCAGTAGGGGGCATGCAGGAGGCAGCCAATCAATGATTCTCATCATTGAGGTTTCTCTCTCTCTCTCCCTCTCCCTTCCACTTTGAAATCAATAAAGATATATTTTTTAAAAAAATAACTAGGAAGTGTTGTAAATAGTAACTGAAAATCAGAAATAATATATTTAACATTAGGAGACTAAATGATTCAACCAATTGATGAAATATTAGGTTGAATCATATGAAGTAAATGATATTCAAAACATTTCTGAACTACAAAAACAAAGCTTTCATAAAGTTTAACCTAATACTACAGACATCAAAAATAGTGTTTTTCTGCCCTGGATGGTTTGGCCCAGTGGATAGAGCGTTGGCCTGAGGTACAAAGGATCCAGGATTTGATTCCCGTCAAGGGCACGGACCTCGGTTGCAGGCTCCTTCCCAGCCCAGTCCCTGGTCAGGCGTGCGCAGGAGGCAACCAATTGATGTGTTTCTCTCACATCGATATTTCTCTGTCTTTCCTACTCTCTTCCACTCTCTAAAAATCAATGGAAACATTATCTTCTGGTGAAGATTGAAATAAATAAATAAATAAATAAATAAATAAATAAATAAATAAATAAATAAGAATAGTGTTTTTCTAAAAATAAGCAATGACAGAACAATGCTCTAAATGTTCCATAAAATCACAAGAGAAATTATCTGAATTACCATATACAGAAAAAAATACTGGTAAGAAAATATATCAAAATGTTAATAGTTTTTTGTTTTATTTTTTATTGTTTATTTATTTTTAACAGCAACTGGCACAGGCTCTCGTTGCTGGGCGGAGGGATTGGCCCCGTTACTTTTCTTATTTTTTTTTAATTCTTTATTGTTTAAAGTATTACATAAGTCTCCTTTTCCCTCCACTGACCTCTCCCCAGCCACCCCCACCCCTGTGTGTGTTTTTTAATGGTTTAATTTTGTTTTCATTTTATTGATTTCAGAGAGAAGGAGAGGGAAAGATAGAAACATCAATAATGAGAGAGAATTGATCGGCTGCCTCCTGCACAACCCCTACTGGGGATCGAGCCTGAAATCCAGGCATGTGCCCAAACTGGGAATCGAACTGTGACCTGCTGGTTCATAGGTTGACACTCAACCACTGAGCCACACTGGCTGGGCATCAAAATATTAATAGTTTTGAGAGGCAGGATGACCAGTGGTTTTACATTTCTTCTTTGTGCTGTTTCATATTTGCCAAAATATGTTCTCGGGGAAAATATTACTTATGTAGTCAGGATAAACATCCATTAAGTGAAAATAAAAAACATATACATATGAAGGGGGGCAGAAATCCATGCTGTTTTTAAAATTAAACGCTCAGGCAAAAGAGCATAAAGTAATAACAAGAAAGAAACAGAAATGCTAAATTCCTACTTTTCCTTAGTGTTCCTTCACAAGGAGAGTGCCTCACAACCACAGGGAAAAACAGAAAGAGCTGTGGACCAACCACACTAAAGTGATCATTTCAGAGGCCCCAGCCACTTTCACCAGAGAATCATGTTATCTTGACAGAAAGAGTAAAGTCTCTCAAGAAACATCCCTGTAAATAAGATATAGAAAGAAGGTAGATTCCTATCAAAATGACTCAGTGTGATGCAAACAATGTTGATTAATGAATCAACAGGTAACCAAAGAGAAGAGTCTGGGGCCCTGTCAGAGTCCATGTACTTTGACCTGCCCTGCGCAATACTTATTCAGCACCCTGCGTGAACACACAGAAGACACACTGGGCCTCAGATCTAATGTGCTAGAAGACAGAATGGAGACTCAGAAACTTGTCAAAACTGACACAACCTCACCATTAAATATGGAAAAGATGTAATCATACAAAAAAAGATAACTTGCCCAGCTGGTGTGGCTCAGTGGTTGAGCGTCCATCTATGAACCAGGAGGTCAGGGTTCAAAGTCAGGGCACAAGCCTGGGTTGCGGGCTCGATCCCCAGTAGGGTGACATGCTGATCGATGTTTCTATATCTCTGTCCCTCTCCCTTTCTCTCTCTCTAAAAAAATCAATAAAAATATTTTTTCAAAAAACCTTTAAAAAAAGGATGACTTGTCAATATTTCCACATGACACACACATATGACATTTAAAATGTTAAATATTTTTGCTTTCAGTCCCTTTCTCTGTCCCTAGAGATTGCTTTGGGGCAGGGTAAGGATTGTGTTTTGTTCTTCTGTTGTATATAAATAAATCTAATCTTGACAATTTTTAGGACAGTGAATTGCCCATGGACTTTAGAGTTAGACCCAGAGACACATGCAGGCTCTGGCACAGCCCATTTGAGTGACACACTGATCCTCAGCTTCCCTGTCTATACAACAGTCCTCATGGAGCTAAACGTGAGACCTGAACTCAGGACTCACTTCACAGTACATGATAAACATTGTCCATGCTACTGCTCTTCAATGACGTCTTTCAAATGCCTTATAGAAAAGTTAATCAGCCCTGGCTCAGTTGACAGGAGTGTCGTCCAGTATAGTGGGTTTGAATCCCAGTCAGGGCACATGCTTAGGTTGTGGGTTCTATCCAAGTCAGGGTGTGTGTGGGAGACAACAGATGTTTCTCGTTCACACTGATATTTCTCTTCTCCTCTCTCCCTCTCTCTCTCTCTCCTCTCTCTGCTTCCTCTCTCTGTAAAAATCAATAAAAACGTCCTCTGGTGAGGATAAGACACAAGCTAATCAAGTCAATGCCTTTAACGCATTCATTTACCGAGCACCTATTTCATGGGAGATGCTGCCTTGACTACTGTGGATGTAGAGTAAACCAGGAAGACTGGGCCCCTGCTCTCATTCTAGACTTGAACAGACAAACCAGGTGAATATCAGATGAGATAGGATAAAAACAAATACAAATTTAAAATAAAAAGTTTAGCCGAAACCGGTTTGGCTCAGTGGATGGAGCGTTGGCCTGCGGACTGAGGGGTCCTGGGTTCGATTCCGGTCGGGGGCATGTACCTGGGTTGCGAGCATATCCCCGGTAGGAGATGTGCAGGAGGCAGCTGATCAATGTTTCTCTCTCATCGATGTTTCTAACTCTCTGTCTCTCTCCCTTCCTCTCTGTGAAAAATCAATAAAATATATAAAAAAAATAAAAATAAAAAGTTTAATTCTCCAATAGAGATAGGGAAGCCATCCTCTTTCCTCCTTTATCTTCGTTCATTTACATTTAAAATTCACCATTTCACATTTCTGTGAAATGTACATAAATCCTTTTGAAGACTAGATTAGCAATTTGTAAGCTTTATGACTTGGCACTGTCTTTCTCCAGAACCTGGAGGCCTTCTTTTGGAATGTAAATATCACAGGAGCGAGCACCCCTATCTCCCAGTTTCTGTGGGAAGGTAGGAGCCTAACTTCAGTGGGCTCCTTGCTCCAAGTTTCAAAACAACCTTCTGTTATAAAAATGTGTAGAAGTTTGGCCTTGGCTGGTGTGGCTCAGTAGGTTGGAGCATCGTCCCAAAGGTGGCAGATTTGATTCTTGGTCAGGGCACATACCCAGGTTGTGGGGTGCATACTGGAGACCACTCATTAATGTTTCCTCCCTACTCCCCTCTCTCTTTCTCATCAATAAAATAAAATAATATACCCTCAGATGCAGATTTTTTGTTTTTCTTCTGATTAAATCCAATTAGCTATCACAGATCGGCACTCCAATTACAAGGTAAATGAACTATGTGTGACAAATGGTGCTGTCAAGTCCCCTTAGTGAGGCCCCTTATTTTATTTGTGTGTGTTTTTTATATTTTTTAATTGATTTCAGAGAGAGAGGGAGATGGGGAGAGAGATACTAGTAGAAACATCAATGATGAGAGAGAATCACTGATCAACTGCCTCCTGCACGCCCCCAACTGGGGATCGCAGGAGGCAACCAGGGCATGTGCCCTTGACCAGAATCGAACCCGAGACCTTTCAGTCCGCAAGCCGATGCTCTACCCACTGAGCCAAACTGTTAGTTTTGGTTTACCTTGAACACATGTATGTGTTGGGTTGTATCTGCTTGGCTATATAGTAGGGTGAGATTTCTTTTTGTTTTGCAAATTTCTCAGTGGATTGCCTGTGATGCATTATCATGTTTGGGTTTAATGCTTATTCAATAATAAAAGTTTTCTCTCCCTACTGCCTTTGTGGAAAGTATTTCTGGGTTGGGAGATTTTGTTTTTAATTTTATTTCCCCAACAATAGTGCCCCAACAGGACTACTTTTTTAAAAAATATATTTTATTGATTTTTTTACAGCAGGAAGGGAGAGGGAGAGTTAGAAACATCGATAAGAGAGAAACGTCGATCAACTGCCTCCTGCACTTCCCCTAAGGGGATGTGCCCGCAACCAAGGTACATGCCCTTGACCGGACTCAAACATGGACCCTTCAGTCCGCAGGCTGATGCTCTATCCACTGAGCCAAACCGGTTAGGGCCAACAGGACTACTTTTGATGGGGTGATCAGGGAAAGCCTCATTAAGGCAGTGCCCACTGCATTGGGACTGATTAAGGAACCAATCAGGACAAATCAGGAAAGGGCATTCTGGCAGCGCCATGGGAAAGGAAGAGCAGGGTTGCCTAGAAGTCCAAGTGCAAGCAGAGACAGCCCCACAAGGCCCCACAGGCCAGGTTGGGAGCCTGGATTGTGCTCTAATAGCAACGGGAAGCCAGAGCCACTGAGCCTTAATGACTCAAGTGTAGAATCAAGGTTTAGAAAATCCCTCTGGTTGCTACAAAAAGAATGGATTTTGGAGGACAAGGGTGAAGGCAGAGAGATGGGCCAATAGACCTCCAGTAGTCCAGGCAGAGATGGTAGTGACCAGGACAAGCAAAAACAGAAACAGACCAGCTCAAGAAATGTTTCAGAGGAAGTTTACAGATTCCATGATGGACAGCATGTAGAAGTGAGGGAAACATTATTTTAGTTGTCTCTTTGTCACACTAAAAAGTACCCAAAGACGGACATCCAGGACATGTGAGGTCTAGAGACATTCCATACAAGGATCAAAGGAATGTTTGGCCTGGAGACCAACCAGGCTGTAAGTAAACACAAGCGAACGCAGGGACAACCCCACATGTATTTGAAGGGTTCCAATAACATCATCAGTAACAGCAGCTACCCCACTGTTAACGTTAGTTATTAGCACACTTGTCTGCACACTAACCTGTAAGCTCCTCGAGGGCAAAAATTTCCTCTTATCTCTGTATCCACATCTCCTCCACTGTGGATATGAATGATAACAGACACCCTCGCTCCTGCCCAAGCTGCACACCCTGCCTTCTATTCTTACTTATCGCCCAAGCTTCACTCTGACCAGTGTGGCAGGTTCTCTTCTCAATCCAGTCCTCCCTGGCACTTGTCCCGAGGGTAGAGGCAAAGATCTCCTCCCCAAGATCTCCTCCTCTATATCAAATGTAAGAAACGATTTCTCCTCACAGAGCAGGTGTTCTGGATGTAGGTAAGGTATCTAGGTCAAAATTAAGCTATAATAATAGCATTACAAGCTGGCTAATTAAGCAATTATTTTTAAAAGCATACAACTTTTGTTATCTGAAACCTCTGGGAATAGTCCTTCTAAAGAAATAAAATTCCCTGAGAATTAGAAATGAAGCTTTAAGTATTAGTGGTACTTTGTTAAAAACGTGTTTAAAAATATTCTTTTCTCAAAGGTACTGTTCCTGCCCTAACCAGTATGGCTCAGTTGGTTGGAGCTATCATCCCGTACACCAAAAGGTTTCAGGTTTGATACTTGGTCAGGTACATGCAGAAGGTGACCAATCGATGTTCTCTCTCACATTGATGTCTGTTTGTCTGTCTGTCTCCCCCGCCTCCCCCCTCCACCGCCTTCCTCTTCTCTAAAATGTCCATGTATTGATGAAGGGATAAATAAAATGTGGTGTACGCATACAATGGAATATTGCCCATCAATAAAAAGAAATGAAATAGTGATACATGCTACAGCATGGATGAACCTTGAAAACATTATGCTAAGTGAAAGGAGTCAGTCACAAAGGACCACATGTTGTATTATTCCATTTATCAGTGGACAGAGCATCAACTGCAGACTGAAGGGTTCTGAGTTCAATTTCGGTCAAGGGAACATGACGGGGTTGCAGGCTTGATCTCCAGTAGGGGGCGTGAAGGAGGCAGCCAATCAATGATTCTCATCATTGATGTTTCTATCTCTCTCTCCCTCTCCCTCCCTTTCTGAAATCAATAAAAATATAAATAAATAAATAAATAAAATGTCCAGAATAGGCAAAACTACAGAGACAGAAAGTAAATTAGTGGTTGCCTAGAGCTAGGGGCTGAGAAGGTAACAATTCAGGGGAACAGGATTTCTTTGGGGAGTAATAAAAATGTACTAAAATTTATTGTTGTGATGGATGTACAACTCATAGAGAGAAAATAAAAAAGACCTAACAGAACACAGGAGAAATCAACAGATCCACAATTATATTTGGCAACTTCAGCATCCTTCTCTTAGTTGCTAGAATAAATAGATGAACAATCAGTAAGGTTACTGAACACCTGAAAAACCTTCTTGACCTTACTGATACCTATAGAAAGTGCCACTTAACAAAAGCAGAATACACATTCTTTTCAAGTACAATTGGAAAATTCACCAAGTTATATCTTACATATACTGTGTCATAAGACAAATCTCAATCAATTGAAATGAATTGAAATCAGAGGATGTTTTCTGACTGCAAAAGAATAAAATTAGAAATCAACAGAAAAAAATCTATAAATCCTTCAAATGTTTGAAAACTAAATAATATGCTTCTACATACCTCAGAATAAAAAAAGAAATCATAAGGAAAATTAGAAAAATATTTTTAACAGAATAAAAAAAAAAACCATCTTACAAAATTTTTGTGGAACACTGCTAAAAGCAGCATTTAGAGGGAAATTTACATCTTCAAATGCTTATATTAGAAAAGAGCAAAGATCGAAATGCCTGTGATCCTGTAATTACAAGTTCCCCAAAAGATCTAACAGACTATTTAATCCTAAGTAAGAAAAAAAATCTACTAGACAGGCGCTTTAACCAACTAACAAGAAAAATCTAGGAAAACAATACCTAACGTTCATACTAAATGTAATATTCACAAATCTATTTAAAGTGGTCTTAAAATAGTTCCATCTCTATTCTAATCACAAATGACATTTTTACTTACTAACATTTTAAATTCTTCACCAATCCCCTAAAAGCTATAAAATGATTACGCTGTTTTTAGGATAAAGATGAAAATCATTCCCACCACATGCCCTGGGTGATAAAGCCCTGCCCACCTCCTCAGCCTGTTTTTGTTCCCCCTGCCTCCCTAAGCTGCAACCACTGTAGCCTTTCTTAAAGCCATCAAAAGAGTAAAAAATTTTCCTACCTCTGGGCCTTGCACAAGCTGTTCCCTCTACTAGGAGTATTCTTTTCTACACACTTCGTTGGCTAATTTCTACTCATCCTTTCCCAATGTTTAAAATCTTCCCTGATATCCACATAAATCAAAACCCCATTTTTTCTCTCTCCTCACACCCATTTACCTTTTTAAAAAAATTGAGACAAAAGTCACCGACACCATTTACTTTTGCTTTGTGGCACTTGTTACCATTTTAAATTCGATTTACTTGCAATTTTTTGTTTAATGCTTTTTTGGTCTGTCTCTCTCCATGGTAAACTCCATGACAGCAAGACCATGTCTATTTATGCAACCCTCTAATGGGCCTCTTCAGAGCCGAGCACAGTGCTTGGCACACAGCAAGCACTCAAAGATTTATTATATGAATGAATGAATGAATGAATGAACGTCACCAGCTTTTGCTGTTATATTTGTATAACTCCTGAATCCAGGCTTCCAGACCAGCTCTAAAAACAAAAGCATTTAGGAAAACACAATGGCTTTAGCAGCAAAGATACAGCGTCTCAGAACTCAATAAATAAATGTGAGTAAGAACTGAGGATTTTTCCTCAACCCTATATTCATGTGTCAGTTTATCACACAAATAAAAGTAGTATTCTGGTTGGTTTGGCACTGTTCAAAAAAGGCCAAGGATTTTTCCTAAATGCCAAATTACGAGACAGAAGCAAATACAAAAACAAATAAATATATAAATAAGACTATCAGGAAAATGAAGTGCATAGATAAATGTCAGCAATTAGAATCAACAACATGAATAGCTGCTGGTGAAAGGGCCTGAAAGCAACCACTGGGTACAAACTGCAAACACAGACAGCAGAAAAGAGAATCTGCAGTAGAGTCAGAAATAGAACATTTCTGCCCTCTGGGGGAGCAAACAGCTGGTGGTGCATCAATTCTGAGACTCCCTAAGGCCATCGATATCAACAATCCAGCCATAATAATCTTTTTTTAAAAAATATATTTTATTGATTTTTTACAGAGAGGAAGGGAGAGAGATAGAGAGTTAGAAACATCAATGAGAGAGCAACATCGATCAGCTGCCTCCTGCACATCTCCTACTGGGGATGTGCCTGCAACCCAGGTACACGCCCTTGACCGGAATCGAACCTGGTACCTTTCAGTCCGCAGGCCGACGCTCTATGCACTGAGCCAAACCGGCTTCGGCCATAATAATCTTAATACACATCACTCTCAGGCCCTGAAACATTCAAGGGCTCTTACCTGTCTCATCAGTTAAACCCAAACTCAGTCTGGGCCTGCATATCGCCTGCTTTCTTCTCCAGTTTCATCTCCACTCTCCCCTTTAAATACACTATTTCTGCTGACCCTGTTGTTCCTTAAACCTTCCCTACTTAAAATCTCAGAGCAAAGTAACCTCCCAGCAAGAGCCTATAACCTTTTCACTTTTAGAGCACATTTCGCTTTTTTACCTTGCATTACATTTTTCACATACCTGTCCAGAGCCATGGAGAAAAGGTTCTGCCCCCCCCCCCCAAAAAAAATTACACTCACTCACACCCCAGCTAAGTGTGAAACAAATAAATATCCTCCCTGGGAATTTTTATTAAAAAGTCACTTAGTGCACCCTAGCCGGTTTGCTCAGTGGTTGGAACGTCGGCCATGGATTGAAGGGTTGCAGGTTCAATTCTGGGATGTACCTGGGTTTCAGGCTCATTCCCTGCCCCTTGTCAGGCCTGGGGAGGGGTGGGGGAGGCAGTCGCTGTAGATATTTCTCTTTCTCCCTCCCCCCTTTCCAATCTTCTGAAAAGCAAGGGAGAAAATATCCTCAGGTGAGGATTTTTAAAAAAAGAAAGAAGAGCATAAAGTGAATACAGCTATATATGGTTAAAGACTGAAAGGGTATTCTAAGAAATGAAAGTTCTGATGAGTTTTTATGGGCTAAGTTGTGCCCCCTCCCAAATTCACATATTGAAGTCCTACTCATTCAGGTACCTCAGAATATGACTGTATTTGGACACAGAGTCTGTAAAGAGGTAATTAAGTTAAAATGAGGGTGGGCTAGTCCTATCACTCTGACTAGTGTTCTTAGAAGAAGAGATTAGGACACAGGCAGGAACAGAGAGAAAACTATGAAGACACAGAGAGAAGATGGCCATCTACAAGCCAAGGAAAGAGGCCTCAAACGAAACTAACACTGCTGACATCTGCATCTTGGATTTCTAGCCTTTTTTTTTCCCTGGGAAAAAATAAATTTCTGTTGTGTAAGCCACTATGGTACTTTGCTATGGCAAAACCCTAGCAAACAAATATAGTTAATGTAGCATGTTTACAGGTAAAGATTTTTTTTCCAATTTCTTCCTAAAATATTTTTAGACTTAATAACAATGATTACAGTTCTAGCAACATGATACCCTTTGCTGATGCTCATTCTCTCTCCTCTCACTCTCACTCTATGGAGGGTTATTTTTAACATGGCCTCACAAAGGAAAGGAAGCAAAGATGGAAAATTTTCAGTTGCATGCTGCTGAAAAAATGCCATTATTTTTACTCCATGGCAGACCACTCTAAAGGACAGACTGGATAACCATGAACTCCAGAAAGCCCACTGTCCTCAGCATCTGGCCACACATTCCTCCAAGTATAGGTAAGAGCTAGCCAGCTCATCTTCTGCAGAACATCTGTCCACCAGGGAGAGTCCAGCCTGTCCCTAATGCCGAAGTGCCATTTAAACATCAGATCAATCGTTAGCTAAGACTACCTCAAGATTCCAGCATTCTAATCGAAGAAAAGAGAGGATATTTTAGGACACAGGAAAGGACTCTGACCCTTTGGTCACCTCCTGCGGGTGAGAAGAGGAATGGAAGGGCAAGAAATGCTGCCTGCTCTGCAGCTCTACCCAGAACTCTCCGTGCCCCAGCGTTTGGGGTGCATTAGTATGGACAGTACAGAAGAGGAGGTAGAAACAAGTCACCTGATTTCCTGGACACAGAGAAGTATAACCTGGCAGAGCCAGGAGGAAGCTTGGCAGGGGCAGTTCAACAACATCATGAAGTCAGGCAGGCATATAGATTCAGAGAGAGGGAGTCCAGACGCCAACCCTATGTGGAGATTCCAGTGTAGACGGGCCTTCTTTTCTCTTATTTTTTTCCCTTTCACCTTTCACCCAATGGGGAGAGTGCTGAGGACTAAGTGGGCCATCGTCTAGAGGGCTTCACTGAGGGTGTCCTCAGAGTTAGATGTAACCCTGGGGGTGGGACTCAGCACTGAGACTCCAGTCTTAGAGGCAGACGAGCAGGAGAAGGTCAAAGCTCAGATATGGATCAGAGAATAGATGCCCAGGGCTCTTGGGTTTGGCTCTCTGAACATGGCAGGAATCTGGTCACCAGACTTGGGAAACAAGAGAAGATGGAGGGCTTGCAGGAAGTCTGACTTGTTGTTGGTCACCTGAGCCACTAAATTAGGTCTGTTCCTTATTTACCTGCCTTAGCATACACCAATTAATAGTAGGTGCTCAATAAATGTTTTCTGAATGAAAGAATGAATCAAGTAATTAAACAAAAAATAAAACCCACTTGGTTTCACAGCCTGGGATTAGGGTGAAATAAACCCAACTGTGGCATTTAGAGGGTCAAAGACAGCGCAAGTTATGTCCTTACTTTGCCGCAGGTGCCGTTAAAAGGATGTCAGGGCTGCCTGAGTTACCAAGGTCTGAGCTGAGAGGTCAAGTCTAGTTCAGAAAACAGCCTTTCTTGGCCCTGGCCAGGTAACTCAGTTGGTTAGAGCATCAACCCGATACGCCAAGGTTGTGGGTTTGATCTCTGGTCAGGGCACATACAAGAAGCAACCAATGAATGCATCAATAAGTGGAACCACAAATCAACGTTTCTCTCTTTCTCTCTCTCAAATCAATAAATTAAAAGAAAAATCAGCCTCCTCAGGTTAATCCTATCTGGACTAAACCTTTCTCAGTCCAATGCCTCCTCCCTGGAAAAGGGAGAAGAGAAAAAATAGAAACAAAAAAATGGTAAGAGCGAGATTGGTCAATACTGGTCTCCGCACCCCCCCCCCTTAAGCCTCCATCTTTATTATCCCAAATGAGTACTCAGAAATTCCTTTATTCTTAAGAACCTCAAGAAGCTTTTGTTTAGGAATGCTAAGGGCTTCTTTTTGATAGCTGTAGAGTAGGAAAACGTAGTAAGCAACTACTACAAAACTAAATAGTCACCACTGCTCTTCCCCTACTGTCAGACAATTCTCTTCCCATTTGCCAGAAAGCTATGTGGGGAAGAGAGACTCCCATCCCTTCAACACTAACATACTAGAGCAGTGGTTCTCAACCTTGGCTGCACATTAGAATCACCTGGGAATCTTTTTAAAAATCCTGATTTCTGGGCCTCATCCTCCGGAAATTCTGTTTGTTTTTTTTTGTTAGGAGGTGGGGCCACAACATTAGTAACAAAGAAACAGAATTTCCGGAGGATGAGACCCAGAAATCAGGATTTTTAAAAAGATTCCCAGGTGATTCTACTGTGCAGCCAAGGTTGAGAACCACAGCACTAGTGAGACTCATCACACACCGGTAGAGGAAGAAAGCTTACGTTTACTGTTCACCTACTCTGTGCAAGGCGCTTTAGGCCTGAAGTCATTTAATCCTCAAGAACCACTTCATTTCAGAGATAAAGAAACGGGCTCCGAGTTGAAGCAACTTGTCTAAGACAATGCATAGTGAGTGAGTGCAGGGACCGAACTTAGGTCTGGCTAAAATCCACGCTCTTCCCACCATCCCAGGCACACCTTTGAGTTGCCTTTCACCTTTCTCCCAAGATAAGGACTGCTCCGGCCTAAGTTCTTCTTCCTCTGAAGCAATCCCCAGTTCAAGTCTCTGCCCACTGACAGTTCGCTCCTGCTTCCCTGCCACGGTAAACACACGATCTTTTCCCCAACCGAAGGCCCCCTCTAGTGTCACCGAAAAAACAATGCGCAGCGCATTTGCATCTCAGAAAGCACTTTCCGAGACACCAGTTCATCTGCCCTTCACGACAATCCCGTGAAGCGGGCAACGCAGGTGAGAGCAACCCCCATTTTACAAGAAAGGCATCTCTCCAAAGTCACGGAATTAAAAGCAGGGAAAGTCGGGAGCAGAGACCCAGATGTTCACTCTGGTCCTTTAACTCTTGCCACTGACCCTCACTGCCGCCCCCCGCCCCAGCGATGTCACAAGGTGCCCCCTCCGTTCGAACCCCGGCCTGTATTTCACACGCCCCTCCCACGCCCACCCACCCACCGCAGCGCCCCCGCCTCTGCTTCCACGCCGCCCACTCCCCCTCCAGCCCGTCTCTTTCCAACCCCCTCCGCCCACAGACCACCTCGGCTCACGACACCCCTCCCGTCACAGGCAGTACGCGACCCCCTTCTCGGCCTCCTGCAGACCCTCGCTCAGCTCTTTCCCCCCACCCCCCAGCCCCATTGGCGCCCCAGCCCCCTTCTGTCAGCCGGCGGCCGGGTCGGCCCAGGCTACCTTCTCCAAGGATGCAGGTCTCTGCACGGCCAGGGAGCGGGCCAATGACAGGACCGTGTTGAAATAGAAACCCCGCGTGGCGCTGGAGCCGGAGCCCGAGCCGGAGCCGGAGCCGGAGCCGCCTCCTCCCCGGGCCGCCGCCGCCGCCGCCATCATCACGCGCACAGCGGCGCAGCCCGCCGGCTTCCCGCACCGGCCCGCGAACGCCGGAGCTCACCGCGCAGGCGCGGCCGTATCCGGCTTCCCCACCACGTGACCTCTCTGTTGCCGAAATTTGTTGGGCGTGGCCGTGGGCGGTCCCACCACCAGAGGGGGGAGAAAAGCCTTGCAATGGGTCGGGCGGCGCACGCCAGGCGTGGTTCCCCCCCCACGCCGCTGGGCACGATGGTTGGCTCCTGACGTGAGGTCACGCACGCACGACGCGCGGAAGAAGCTCTCGCTGCGACCGCCGAGTCGACAGGCGGTCGCGGCGCTGGACGGAGGGCGGCAGTCCTGTGGAGCTGCAGGGTGGTGGGCGCCTCCTGACGGCCTCGGGAGGGCAGCCGGGACCCCTGCGGACCCGGAAAGGCCGTTCCTCGCCTCGGCCGAGCACCTCCTGCTCCTGCCCCGACCGAGCCGAGCGCCGGGACCATGTCGGCCTACTCCAAGAGTTACAACCCCTTCGACGACGACGCGGAGGATGAGGGCGCCCCGCCGGCACCGTGGAAGGACGCCCGCGACCTCTCCGCCGGGCCCAGCGCGCCTGGGGACCGGCAGCAGTACCTGCGGCAGGAGGTGCTGCGTAGGGCCGAGGCCACGGCCGCCAGCACCAGCAGGTCCCTGTCGCTCGTGTATGAGTCCGAGAAGATCGGGGTCGCTTCCTCCGAGGTGAGCCTGGGGCAGGGGCTGGGGCTGGACCTGGACCCGTCAGTCTGCATTGTCATACGGGGTCAAGAAATGTTTTGTTCACCATCTTTGGGCAATTCTCGAATCGCCTAGAATAGGTTCTTGTGCTTTAGTGACTTGATGATTTGTAGTAACTTGTTAGCTTTGTAAAGAGACGTGCATCTTGAGTACTTGAAAGAGGCAGTTTGCCCCCCCAGGAATCTTCCTTAGCCTTTAGACTGCTTAGTTCTTTTTTTTTTTTTTTTCTACTCCTAGTTCAAAGGTACACTCCACACTGTCCAGATAAGTAAAAAATTCTGAGCAGCCGAGCCTGGGTTAGGGAAATGGAAGGTCTGCTTCTTGTGCATAATTTTCTGGTCGGAAGTCTGGCCCAAGGGCTTCAGCCATTCCTCCCCCAGAGACCCAGAACGAGTGAGGACTGTGTGCCTGCTGGTGTCGGAAGCATAAAAGCAAATGGGCCTTGAGCTTTTTCCCATCCGTGACCGCTTGCCAGTAGAGGTGGTGAGGTCTTGTCTGCCTGGACACGGGCTGAGTGAGCCAGAGCAGGAGTGTGGGCCAGCGTAGGGTCTTATCTTTACTTCTCAAATCCAAACCAAGATCTAAACAGACAGCGTGTGGCTGGGACAGGCCGTTGTTCCAACTCACATTTGTCAGTTCTTTCCATCTATACAGAATTTCAGAGTAGAACCTTATGTGAGGGTGGTTCTTTTTTTTTTCTTTTTCCTTTTTTTAAGGATAGTTAATTGAGCCGAAACCGGTTTGGCTCAGTGGACAGAGCGTCGGCCTGCGGACTGAAAGGTCCCAGGTTCGATTCTGGTCAAGGGCATGTACCTGGGTTGCAGGCACATCCCCAGTAGGAGATGTGCAGGAGGCAGCTGATCGATGTTTCTCTCTCATCGATGTTTCTAACTCTATCCCTCTCCCTTCCTCTCTGTAAAAAATCAATAAAATATATATATTTTTAAAAACGAATAGTTTATTGATTTTTAGAGAGGGAGGGGGGGAGAGAGAGAAACATTGGTGCCAGATCCAGCCCACAACCCGGGCCTGTGCCCTACCAGGAATCAAACTGGCAACATTTTTGTGCACCGGTGGATGCCCTACCAACGGAGCCACACCGGCCAGGGCAGGATTGTCCTTTCTTAGGCACCACATTCCTCCTCTGCCTACTAATGAAATGGTTTTGTGTAGGCATTTTTTTCTTTAAGTTTTAAAAACATTCATTGTAAATTATTTTCTTTGTAAAAAAAATATTAGTAGATTATTAATATGTCAACTAAGAATAATTCATGTTAGGCATATGTAGCTTTGAAATGTAATGCTAGAAACTAAAGTGTTGTATTCCTCCATGGTCTCCTTGTAACTTTTTTCCCTGGTAAAATTCATTCTGACCTGATCACCTATGGTCTTGGGCAGTTTGAGGTATATTAACTTCTCAAATAGCCATCGCCTTCATTTCCCCATTGCCCCTTTCTTGGATGATTTTCCTCCCCTACTTGGCTCACCTTCCTATCTTTGGCCTTGTTGAGGAAGTTTAGCTTATGGTTCTTACATGTCATATCTACTGGATTCCTATTTTTGAGTCTAAATGGGAAGTGTTGACTCAGATTTAGGAAGATTGCTGAGGTCTTAGGGCCCTGGTAGAGGGGTCACGTGATTGAGTGTCCCAGGCCCAAGGAATCCAACTAAAAACTGTTTGAAGAGACATACATGCAAACAGTAAGAACAAATGAAGGAGGAAATCAGAATGATACACAGTCTCAGGTATCATAACAGTAGATAAGCTTGAATCTGGTTTTTATGGCTAAGGTTTAGACAAGAGGAGTGAAGAGGAAGATGGATGTTCCCAGGGAAAAAGGAGTAATGCAGAGGCACTGGCCTGGAACCAGAGCTCCTAGGCAGCCCCCCCCCCCTCCCTCCGGCAGGGAAGTGATGCACATGAGCACGAGGTAAGAGCCTGGAGGAGGCAGCTAAGGAGCCTTTTGTGTTCTAGAGGGAAGGGTTGGTCTCATAACTCAAGAGAGCCAAAAACATAGATGATATGAGTTGTTTTTGTAAGGATTATGTTGACCCACACCCCGGTGCTGCCCCCAGGGACCCTTCTCTCTATACAGTAGGGACTGTGAGAGCAGACACAGAGTGGCACCTCAACCTGTGAGGCTTAGCCTGGGCCAAGCTGGTGTTGCTCTAAGAGGTACAGTATGATTAGTGACAGGCTCTCTCATTAGCATGGTTGCTTGTTGAATTTTTCTAAGTTCTCAATTATCAGAGATAGGAATGGTCAGCACCCCTGCCCCACCCTACTTCATACTCACCAAACTGTCTTCGAATCATTCTCATCTCTCTTTCATTCCACTCAGAGTGGCTGTGGTGGGTGGGATAGGTGAGCTCTTCCTGCACAGTGTAGTTCCCAGCAGACCCGAGTCACCTGCTCACCTCCCAGCTTAGAGACAGGTGCCTGCCAGATACCCAGCACTGTGAAGCCAGAACATGACAGATTTTTATAGAGGATAGGAGTTTACAAATAATGCTGGGTTGGGAAGGTCATAATTCAGTCCTAGCTTTGGCAAAAGTAGGAAAATTACTTAGTCAAGTCACCTTTAGCAAAGGAGAGCTGCCCTTCTCGTGTGAGGGTTTGTTTCTCACAAAGACTAGCCACAGGTCAAGATTGCCAAAGGACAGAGGAGAAGTAGGCAGGACAGAGCAGTCACACTGGGCTGGCCTGGTAAGCACAGTCCAGAACCATAGGGAGGCTTGTGGGCCACTCAGCTCTTCTACTTTGCAGGTGTAATTTATTTATTTTCTTTTCCTAAGGTTTAATTTCTGTGAAGCGATAATCCAGGGTTCAAATTTCAAAAACATACAGAGGGCTATGCAATTTCCTCCTATCCCTCTGCCCCCACAGCAGCCACTTACTGTCAGTTCCTTAGGTGTGTTTTTTTAAATATATTATTTTAGAGAGAGAGAGATAAACATCAATGAGAGAGAAACATCAGCATCTCTCAGCTGCCTCCTGCATGCCCCTTGCTGGGGATTGAGCCTGCAACCCAAACATCTGCCCTGACTGGGAATCAAACCAGTGACCTTTTTTTAAAATAATATATATATAAATAATTGATTTCAGAGATTAATGGAGAGAGAGAGAAAGAGAAAAAGAGAGAAAAACATCAGTGATGAGAATCCTTGATCGGCTGCCTCCTGCAGGTCCTATACTGGGGATGGAGCCCACAGCCTTGCTCCCTTATCATGCTCACCATATACAGTTTCTCTTCCTCTCTCAGTTCCCCCAGTGGCCCTGCCGCTCCAGGCCACTATGCCAGCTACTCCCCCTGCCCGATCCTCTTGCCCCACCTGACCCTCTGATTACCTAATTTCTCAGCTATCAGTTTCTCTCCCCATTGGGGAGCCTCCCTGACCCCACCCTCTTAAACCGTATGAAGAGTCCCTGTCAGGGGCTTATCTTGCAGTGCCTCTGTCATGTGTGTGTGGGTTTTCAAAGAGCACTCTGCCAGCCATGACTCCCTAGTGTCCTCACATCCGCACATGACCCTTAGACATACTTCATCGCGCAGGTGTCATCTCACATTGGGCAGTGTACACCCTCACAGGTCTTCAGCTGTCTTTCTACTTCCCCTTGTTCTATCAGGAATCTGTTTGACAAAAAGCCACAAGCCCAAGAGGAATTGAGATTCTCCTCTCTGCTGTCCCTCAGCATTGTATCTCCAATCAGATTTTTTCCTTCAACCATCTTCTTTTCCAGTTAAACTTTAGAAAATTCCTTTTGGGGCTCAAGGAAGAGGGGGAATCACCTGTAATGCTAACACCTGGGCTAAGAGCTTTGTGTGTGTGCCCTTTACACTGAGGGCATTTTGTAGAGTTCACAGTCACCCTCATCTCTTAGGTGACTTCCCATTCTCACAGGAACCAATAGAGAAGCCCTGACATGACCCTCTTCTGAGGGCTGGGAGCATGCCTTGGGACGGGAGCATTTGGGGCCTGCCTTTGTAGTGGCTGGGGTGCAGGGCCTGTCTGGCCTATCCTTTCTATCCTGGCACTCTTGGTATTTGTTCTGCCAAGCCCTCATCCTCGTTGATTAGAACTAGGTCACAGGTACACGGAAACCAGTCCTTCCCTCTGCCTGGGAGGAGGATTTAATAGAAGTTCCTCCTCTGCTGGCTTTCTGACCAGCAGATCACCTACAGTAGACTTTAGCTCCCAGCTCACAGAACCTTCCAGAGACCAAAGCGGCACTCACTTCCTGGCCTTCCAGTCTCACAGCAGGACCAGCCACCCCTACATATTTCTCTGTGCTCCTATCATAACATCTAAATAAGATGCTTGGTTACCTTACTGAGTCAGCACAGTGATGTAGACTCTGAGAGTTTGAGAGACTGTGTCACTTGTAAACAAACAAACAAAAATCTCACTATGAATTGAAGAAGGTTTTCTTTGTCAGGTGCTTATTACTGCTGTGACTCTCCAAATTGAGGTGGACAGGCCAAGGTGGGAGGGTAAGTCGATTCCTACTTTTGCCAAAGCTAGGACTGAATTATGACCTTCCCAACCCAGCATTATTTGTAAACTCCTATCCTGTATTAAAATCTGTCATATTTTGGCTTCACAGTGCTGGGTATCTTGACCAGCACAGGGGCTCCTGTGATGGGAGAGTTCACTATCAGGGAAGCCAGAGCCCTGGCCACCATTCCCACCCCCAACTGCCCTAAATGCCTATTCAGCTTCATTTCAAAAACATATAATGCCATTGCCTTTGGTTTTTCCCAGGAGCTCGTCCGTCAGCGAGGAGTCTTAGAACGCACAGAGAAGATGGTGGACAAAATGGATCAAGATTTGAAAATCAGTCAGAAGCACATTAACAGCATTAAGAGTGTGTTTGGGGGATTCGTCAATTACTTTAAATCTAAACCAGCAGAGACTACACCTGAACAGAATGGCACCCTCATCCCCCAGCCCAACAGCAGGTGAGTGGGTCTTCAGCCGTCCTGAGGTGAAGTAGCAGAAAGTGGGTTTTAGTGCAAATAGCCAAGACTCTCAGGCCACTTCTAGTGCCTTAAAGAGATCCAAGAACCTTGTAAGTTTTTCATGAGGAGGAATTCCTCTTCAAATAATTTAAAACAAGCAGGACAAGCCACCCCTACATATTTCTCCAGCACTCCCAATTACCTTCACTTGATTGACATCCAGTCTGCAAATACAGCATCAGTAACTGGGTCTCCAGTAAAATTACTGCTCCAGTAGCTGTGACCCCAGTATTTTGAAAGAAAGAATATTTACTTCAGAAAGATGTGACACACTTGACCAAATTTTTGCTTTAAAAAATCTGTATAGTGAATTTTTCCATATTTAATCCAAGTTGCCAATTGATTTTCATTTTAAAATTAGAGATTATTCTCAAAATTTTGGGCTAGAATATAATGAAATCATGCATGTGATTTTGACAGGCATTTAAATAACATATTTTTTAAAAAAAAGAATCACCCTACCTGGTTTGGCTCTGTGGATAGAGCGTCAGCCTGCAGACTGAAAGTTCTCGGGTTTGAGTCCAGTCAAAGGCACATACCCGGGTTGCAGGCTCGACCCCCAGGAGGGGGTTTGCAGGAGGCAGCTGATTAATGATTCTCTCTCATCATTGATATTTCTCTTTCTCCCTCTCTGAAATCAATAAAAATACCTTTTTTTAAAAAAGAACTGAGTTTCTGCTAAAATAGATTAGTACTAGTCATATCTCAGGTCGGTGTCTGTTTTTATTATAAAAACTATCTATACAAAAGCCTAAGCAACCAACCAGCCAGTAGCTATGACACGCAATGCCCACCAGGGGGTAGACGCTCTGACTGGTAGCTATGATGCGCACTGACCACCAGGGGGCAGATGCTCAACATAGGTGACTTGGCAGTTGTAGTTCTGGGGTGACACACTAGAGAGGAGGGAGCCCGATTCCAGGGTACGTCACAATCCAGGACCCCTTGGGGGATATTGGAGAGCCAGTTTTGGGCCGATCCCCACAAGCCAGGCCGAGGGACCCCACCTGTGCACAAATCCATGCACCAGGCCTCTAGTTGTAGCCATATTACAGAAAACCAGCACCTTATCTGCCATAACACAAAAACTTAAATGAAGTTTTTGGGCCGATCTCCACAGGCCAGGCCGAGGGACCCCACCTGTGCACAAATCCATGCACCAGGCCTCTAGTTGTAGCCATATTATAGAAAACCAGCACCTTATCTGCCATAACACAAAAACTTAAATGAAGTTTTTCTTATGGCAGTGATTTCAGAGTTGTATCAGAGTATTCTTTTGGTTTGTAGCCTGCTTCCATTAACTCATAAAAATGTTTGGTGTATTGTTATTACACAGGTTTCATAACTCTCTGTGTGGTGGCCAGGTGGGCTCAGAAGCCACACACACATCTCCCATATACACCCAGCCCAGCAACACATGGGGCTCACTGTCATGTTCGAAGAAATCAGCTGTGTGTTTTAGACCTTCAGTCACTGCTGCTGAGTAATGAAAACCTCAGATTTCAGAAGGTCCTGCTCTATTCTACACATCATAGAGCACTGGGGCCTGCAAAACCATTAGCCTGACAGTCTGGCCAGGTTTTTGGGGTACATGGGAGAGTAAGAGGACTTTTGTTTGCATGGTTCATGTAGAAGGAGGGCCAAAATGGAGGATATCTGGATTTCAGGTTGGCTGATGAAGTGGCCAGGCTACTGGTTAGCAGAGGTGAAGAAGTGCAGACTGTGTGAGAGGCCCAGCTTTGAAGACACGTGCCACACCTTTGGGGATTCAGTGGGGTGTTGGGTGCAAGCTGAGTATCTCTGAGTTGCCAAGAGAAGTCCCTGCTTACAGCTGGAGTTAGGCTTTGCATGCTAGGAAGCAAAAATCAAAGATATTTTGTAGAGACATAACGAGAAAATAAAATTTAGTGATAAGTCAATTAATTGAGGGAAATAATAATTGAGTACAATTTTTGTGTAATACGGGTCTCTTAATGGAAAACTGAAATTCTTAAGTGAGGTTCAGTGTTAGTGTTCCCCATCATTTAATTGATTGCCAATGGACATCCATAAAGGCCATTCTCTGCTTGTGGCCGTACAAAAACAGGTGGCGGGCCGGATATGGCCTGAGGGTCAAAGTTGGCTGAGTCCCAGTCCAAAGTACCCAGTTGGCCTTTTCATATGTTCCTCTTCCACCTGGGACTAGAATCCTTGTTTTCCTGAGCGGGGGCCACCTAACCAGCTGCTTCGCTTCTAAAGCCGGTGTCTTGGAAGCTTGTCACGTGGCCAGTGGGGCTCCCAGCCGTGCTGATGGAATTCCTGCTTTGGTCAGAGGAAATACTTGATTTTCTCACACAGGCATTACTTAGAAAGATTGACTGTACTATCATAACTGTTTTTCCTTTCTAAAAGTTTCCCTTTTAACTTTTATCAAAAGATTGAAAGAAGCTATAAATACAAGTAAAGAACAGGAGGCCCAGTACCAGGCCAGCCACCCAAACCTCAGGAAGCTGAATGACTCAGGTTAGTGGGGACCTGTGCTTCCTCCTACATTTGTATTCTATGGGGAGACCTCTGGATTTGGTGTTGGCCCTGATGGATGGGGGCGGGGCAGCAGGGACTTTCAGCTGCTGCCATCCCACATGCTGGATGACAGGTGTTAGGGACCCATCGTCACTCTCGGGGAGCTGGAGTTGTGCAGTACTTTGGAGGGTGGAATGATGAAGTGGGAGCCTGTGTCCCATTGAAAATGAGCCTGAGTTCTGGCAGTGAAAAGCCATTGCAAGCTGCCCTGCGGGTGCTGGACCTGCGGCACCACAGACGCGGCTGCCGTGCTGCACCTGTGATGCCAGGGCACAGAGGAAGTGGCTATTTCTACGCTCAGTGCTCCGAACAGTGGGCACTAAGAATGGTTTGTAGCCTGACATTCCTGGCACGCCCGGTTGGCTGGTGTTTGGGGTCCATGTGCGCGGCCGGCAGACCTGTGCTCAGGCTTACACTTGGGAACCGCGGGTGGAACCCTCAGCACTGCTTTTGCTTTTCCTCTGGACGACAAGGCTGTTCGGTGGGGTGGGTGCAGATGCACGTGGCAAACGCCGTGGGGCTGACCGGCACAGGGGCTCCTTCCTGAAGGGTTCATAGGGCTGGGCGGGTGTGCGCTCCCTGTGGCCCTGGGTGGGCGGTTGGGGGCCACCTGGCACATGAGCACCCACACTAGAGACCCTGAGACAAGCAGTGCACTTTAGGGAGCGGGAGGAGCTTGGTCAGTTAGGGGTGGGGTGAGGGTGCCAGAGGTTCACTCCCAGCATTTGCCTGTCCATGAGTTGGGAGTCGGGCCCCACGTGGCTACCTCAGTGGGCCGATGGTAACTGCAAATGATTGTCCTAGCCAGGGCACTGGGGAGAGGGAGGCTGTAACCCTACTGGGGTGGCAGGTATAACCCACTGTAAAAAATATTTTTTTTAGATAAATAAAAGCCAACTGCAAGAAAACCCCTATGGTTAGTAGAATAATGGCTCCCTAAAGATGTCCAATCCTAATCCCAGACTCTGTATGAGTACTATGTTATATGGCAAAAGGGGAATATGGTTGCAGAGGGAATTATAGTTGCTAATCAGCTGACTTGAAGTGGGGAGATTATCCTAGGTCAGTGGTCAGCAAACTGTGGCTCGGTAAACCACGGCTTGTGAGCCACATGCGGCTCTTTGGCCCCTTGAGTGTGGCTCTTCCACAAAATACCGGCTCTTCTACAAAATACCGACTTCTGCACATGGGCCACCTAAGTTTCAATCGCACTGTACATGCGCACCCGCACGTGGTATTTTGTGGAAGAGCCACACTCAAGGGGCCAAAGAGCCGCATGTGGCTCAAGAGCCGTGGTTTGCCGACCACGGTCCTAGGTTATCCAGTTGGGCCCAGTATAGTCACAAAGGTCCTTTCTAAGTGGAAAAGGAGGCAGAAGAGGGAGTGTCATAATGGGAGACTGGAGATGCTACGCTGCTGGCTTTGAAGCTGGTGGAATGGGCCCTTACTAAGGAATGCAGGTGACCTCTAGAAGCTGGAAAAGGCTAGGAATTGGATTCTGCCCAAGATCCTCCAGCACAACCCTGTTGATCTTAGCCCAGTGAGACCCGTGTTGGACTTCCGACCTGCAGAACTGAAGGGTAAGTTTGCTTGTTAGAGCAGCAGTTGGAGACTAATATAGCCCCCAAGCTTGAGTGAGGGGAGAAGCAACGGCATGGAAAAGGTGTGCAAGGTAGAATGTTTTTGTTTGAAATCATCCTGTTGATATTGAATGACAGGCTCAGAAACATCCCTTACCCAAAAAGGAATTTAGGCCTTCTTGGGGCTTCTGTAGACCCCTAGAAAGCAAGGCACAAGGGAGGGCTCCAGAAATCAGATGCTTTCTGTGCTTTCTAGATGCCTTCAAGGAAAGTAGGACACACTCTGGAAGCATCAGAATCCACTACTGTCATGGTTGGCACAGCTAAGGAGAGTCCTGATGGAGGAAGAGCCAGGGGTCAGGAAAGGCTGAGATCAGTGCAGTTCAGTCGGCAAAGGCAAAAACCATGGGACAAAATAAAACTAAAATAAACCTGGAAAAAAATCAAGGTCTTCATACCCTAAAGAGGTGGAGCAGGAGCCCTACAACCAAAATACATGATTTTAAGGAATTAATGGAAGTTTTTATTTGGTATGTTTTAAGAGACTCAAAAAAAAACAAAGAAAATGACATTGTATGTGTAGAATGGCTTCAGTATTCAGTATTTCTAGGGGCAAATGTATAGTATATTATTTATCATTTCTTTTTTCCTTATTTTGTTTGAATTGGAAAGAAGTAGAAATAAGTTTCAAAAAGAAAAAAATACCCATTATCCCATCTCTATAACCTAACAATTTTCATTTTTAAACCTTGTCCTTAGACTGTCCACAGCATGTGTGGTTGTGCATTGTGGCAGTTCCACTACCATATTATTACTTGAATGTATCTGTGTTTTCTGAGCTTGGGTGCCTGTATGTGACCAGGTCACTCGTAGCTTGAGAGTCTTGGATTCTGAAAGGATGCCCTGAGGAAGCATCTCTCCCTCCCCCAGGGCTCGTGCCCCTGCATGTTATCCATTCACACACTCATCTCCTCGATTGGCTTCTGGTTCATTGACCTTATTCCGTCCACCCATTTTGCAGATTAAGATTAATCTAGTGAAGCAACATTTCTAGAGACATCAGTTAAAAGTTCTCCTGGTGTTTCTTTCTAAACTCAGACCCCATCCCTGAAGGGGCCATTTCTGCTGTGAGTACCGAGGCTTACCCGAAGAACCCACACCTTCGAGCCTATCACCAGAAGATTGACAACAATCTAGGTAAGTTGCACCAGCCTCCACAGATCCCTTACTCAGGGTACTTGTCTTCCAGGCAGTTCAGCCAAACCAGCCAGTGCACTAGAAGGACCCAAGTTCTCAGGACTAAAACCTGGTGCCTGCCTCTCCCTGATCACATGTCAGGTCCACTACAAGTTGTGTCCATCTCACCCCTTATTCTCTAGAGTCTGTTCACTTCTTTTCATTCTCACCTCTTGTGTGGATTATGATATCAGCAGGGACCAGGAGTCCCTGAGAGGCCACACAGTACAGCCGGAACCCTGCTCACTTCATTCTTACCACCTGGCATGCAGAGCCCCATTTTCTCCCCTGCAAACCAGGCTCAGGAACAGAACCTGCCTCTGAAGACTGGGTAGGGGGTGCATGAGCAACACCATCAAGCACGTAGGAAACTGCCTGTCCTGGTAAGAGCAAGCACTCATGTGGCCCTTATAGCACATTGGCCACTCAGCTGGGTTCCTTACTGTCCAGGTCTCTTGCCCTGGCCTCTGGTCCCTGCCTGCCTCTCCACACTCCTGCCCTCATCACTTTGACTTCTTTACTTGCCCACAGCTGCCATCTGCATGGAGTGTCCTCCTTCCCACTCTGCAGGCTGGCTCCTTCTCATGCTCTCAGCCTTGCTTTAATGTGGCCGCCTCTTGTCTATCAGAGCACCCTATTGTTTCCACTACAGTGGCTTATCTGATGTCATCCTGATGAGACTATAAATTCCGGAGAACACAGGAATATTTGTTTGTCACCACTTTGCACCCAGGGCCTAGGAAGAAAGCACTCAATGATTGTTTTTTGAATGAAGGGAGCAAAGTCAGTCATTTGAAGTTCAAATGGAGGAGTGTTGTGGGTGCAAACACTAGGGGTTGACTCTGAGCCACTTTCATGCAATTATTCAAGGTGGTGTCTCAGACAGTGTTGCCTCCTCTGACCTTTGCTGCATGAACAGGAACCTCCCCCCTGGCTGGTGTCCCAGCTGCTGATAAGCTTCCTAAGGCCTTGGGAGACCTCACAGGTTCTCTCTTTCTCTCTAAAACCAATTTTTTAAAAAAATTTACAAAACAAACTCAGGAATCATAGGGCTGAAGACTGTCCTTTTTTCATTGATCCTGTTTAGATTTGTGGTGCCAGTGCCAATATTTGTGGATTCTGGCCTTTTTTCACTTAGTGTTTTATCTGCAATTTAGCAGTTAAAAGGCTTATAAAGCACCTCCTCTTCTGTCTTTCCTCTGGCTCTTTCCTGCCCTGTTCTTAGTAAAAGGGCAGAAAGCAGCTCTGGACATGCCCATTCCTACTCCCCAGGTGCAGGTGCACGTGTGTGAGTGCGCACACACACACACAGAGTCATGAAACCTAGGAAAGAGGCTTCATCTTCACCCAGAGAGAATCAAGTCAAGACTCAATTCTAGTGCTCTCTTCGGCAGCACATATACAGAGATTAGCATGGCCCTGCGCAAGGATGACATGCAAATTCGTGAAGTGTTCCATATTTATTTTTAAATGAAAAAAGGAAAGATAAAAAAGACTCATTTTTAAAGTTGACACAGCCTCATCAGGGAGTTCCAGAATCCCTCTGCATGCCTCTTGCCCCCAACTTACCCTCGGTTCTCTTTAGGTCATCTGTGCCAGGTAAGCCTTTCATGTACTCCTAAGACTGGCCACAACCTTCTAGACATCCCTCTTGAAAACAAATGTGAGATTGATTTTACAACTTTTTAGAACAGAAGGAAAAGATTTGTTACCAATAGTGGACCAATCTAATGAGGGAAATAGAATGAGTTCAGAAAGGGGTCTTGTGGCCAGGTGCTCCCGGGGGCCTTTCTCTCACAGGGGGCTCACCTCAGCTGTGGTCAGGGTCCTGGGCAGGCCAGAGCTCACCTAAGGAGCAGGGTCAGAATTTACACTCGGGCCCAGTGGAATTAGCCTGGATTTCCTCTCATGCTACACTTCCCCTGGGTGGAAGTGGGACTCTTGTTGTGTTTCAACTTGAATTTCAACAATAATGATGTAACCTGCACAAGAGTTGAACCTTTGCCAAAAGCAGTATACTCCACAGTTACCTGGGGCTCAGCCAACTGGCATCTCTGAGGGAACCCAGCATCTTAGCACTTCATTCCTTTTGAGCCTGGTGGATACAGGGGCTCCCGTTGCACAGGATTCCCAGGTCTCAGACATGTTTCCAAACTGGGATCCTCATATTTTTCACTCTGGATCTGTGCTTGATCTAGCTTTAGGGCGCTAGAGATGGAAGGAAGGAAAGCAGGCACTACTTACTCACATGGAGTTCTTGCCCCTGAAGAGCAAGTCAGTGGGTCTGGTTTTTAAGAACCAGTGTACCTCTCCCAGATATTCACCCTGGGGTCTAGGAAGGAAACTTGTTTCCAAGCCCCTCTGTACTCTTCCGTGGGTACTAATTGATCTTGCAATTGGCAGCAATTTACTAGAAGGTTCAAAGGTTGCTGAAAAAATACGTAGGTCTAGATGAAGTTTATAAAACACTGAAAGGACAAACACCATTATATTAACAAGTGGTTATCTATGGTGGGTAGTGTGGGGAAGAGTGGATTTTACATTAAGAACATACTACTTTCTATTGAGTAAACAGATTTTCTTTTCACTTGCACATATTTTGGAAAATGTAACCAGAGCGCTGGAGGTTAGCCTGTTATGTGAGGAAGAGGATTTTGTAATTTAAATGTCACTGAACAGCCCGGCCGGCATGGCTCAGTGGCTGAGCACCCACCTATGAACCAAGAGGTCACGGTTTGATTCCCGGTCAGGGCACATGCTCGGGTTGTGGGCTTGGTCCCCAGTGTGGGGCATGCAAAAGGCAGCTGATTGATGTTTCTCTCTCATCATTGATGTTTCTTTCTCTCTGTCCCTCCCTCTCTCTTCCTCTTAAAAAAATAAATGTCACTGAACACCTGGAAGGGAACAAGAAGCAGTTCCCAGTGCCATCACTGTTTGCTTAGACCTGCATGTCCTTTCCTTTCCCACAGATGAGCTGTCCTCAGGACTGGGCCGGCTGAAGGACATAGCCTTGGGGATGCAGACAGAAATTGAGGAGCAAGATGACATTATTGGCCGCCTCACAACCAAAGTGGACAAGTTAGATGTCAATATAAAAAGCACAGAAAAAAAAGTTCGACAACTTTAAAGACAGTGAAGAATTTCCACTCCATTATGATGAAAACATTTGAAAGATCTTCTTTTAAGTTCCCAAGAAATTTCATTTATTATTTTAGTATGTAATTTAACATGTGTTTGCAAATGTTATAATCGAGTGGGTCTTAAGAGATTTTGTTACGAGGAAGTGTGCGTCCCACTTTTTCTGAGCCAACACCTCGCTCACTTCTTTGAACTGAATGCTTAGAATTTTAGTCTGAGCACAGTCTCCTTGCCTTGAATATCGTGGGCCTTTGATTAATATCATGCTGGAATGAGAAGGAAAAACTGCATTTATGACTTTAATGAGCATATGGAAAGATGTGGGTGGAATTTTAATCCCTGTTTATGGTATATCATTCCTAGGCCTTACCATGAGTCAGAGTGCTGAGGGACCCTGTGAGCCAGTTTGTGTGGGAGGATCTTTCCTTCCCAACACCTTTATTTCGCAGCCCTGCTCTCTGTGACGCCTGGAAATACGCAGGGAATTGGATATTCCTTCTTCCCGATTTCCCTCATCTCTGACACACTGTTCCTGATTAGGGGCAGATTGTCCACTGGCTCAAGGCTGTGCTGGCTGACCAACTGGGGGCACTTTGTAGTTGGTGGGAATGGAGCATCACAGAGACATGGCCAAGCCGTGGTCTTCCTTCACTGAGCCCTCCACTCCTCTGGACTCTCCCTGACCAGCCTAAGTATGACAGTGTTCACTCAGTGCCTGGGTCTCCTGACCCATCCAGGGTTCCCGCTCACTCTCCTTACATGTCTTACAAGGTGACTTGACTCAGCACTTGGTTCTCTGCTGCCAGTTTCAGGACTGGAACTCACAAATGATGCTGACTGTATAAAAGGATTTGGCTGAAAGAGAAAGCCCTACATTATCATTTTGAACTGGTCCAGTTCTTTCATTTTACAAAAAGAGTCACTTAAAAGCATTAATTACAATTGATTGCTATAATTAAATGGATTCTTTTTGTGTTGGTACTCCAACAAAATAATTGAAGCCACAAGGCACTTGTGTTTTTAAAAAACAAATCAGTTAAAATATTTTGAAGTTGTTAAAGTGCTCAAAGGGACTGATTTTAATAAGGCAGTTTAGGTCAATTTTTAAATAACAGTGCCTTTCAACTTGAAACATGGCACTGGCTAAGTGACCTTCACCACTTCCATTTTGTAGCCTATAAACAAATCCCTTAAAGCAAAGGAAACTTTAAAGTGCTGCAGCACTGCATCAGTATTTATATAACAATTCATTTGTTAAAGGTCCATCCCATAATGCATGACCTTCCTAAAAGTACTGACAGCCTCCATCAGTAAATATTTACTCTCAAGTTTCAGCCACCTCAGGGAGTATGATCCATTTCATGAATATCCCAGGACGTGAGGATGTGATTAAAAGTAATTACTAGTAAGTTAGACACTTATTTATCAGATGAGCTCATGATGATTATTCTCTTCATAACTGGTAAAAGGAAGATTTTTTAAACAAGTACTCAGCCCAAACTAAAGTTCACAGGGCTTTCAGCAAAAAGGCTGCTAAAAAACATGAGGCCAGACTACAGAGCAGCTAGGAATTACATTTCCACTCATTCTAATTGTTTCTGTATTTTTCCTCGCTTAACACCTTCCTCCATGTAATAATTGTTTCTCCTTGTTATGAGGCTTAGACTCATGGAGATCAGTCATTATACCTCAGACCTAAGCTTTTTATTTTCAAATAAAGGCCATCTTACTGCCAAACATTCTCTTCTGCAACCTTCCATATGCCTAATGGGATTAGTGATTTAACTGACTTGAAGCAAAGTAGCACCTTATTTTATGTACCTTCCCTGTCTGTCTTTGATTGATGAAGCCAATCACCTCACCCCATATTTTTAACCCAAGCATATGGAAGGAGAGTTGCTCTCACTTTTAAAGAAGTTTATCTTCCTCTGACACATTTGTTTTTGTTCAGATCCCCTAATTCTAAGGCTCTGCCAGGGACTGTCTCTAAGCTATGTGCTGGCCAGCAGCTTCTGTCTGCTGGGGCTTCACCCCTTTTCCCACGCCCCCTAAGGACCAGTTGGTGGTGATTCTTTATAAAGCTAAGTTGTGTTTCAGAGAACAAGGGGAGACCTAAGGAGTCTCTTTAAACTTTGCACTTGATGGTGATGATCAAAAAGAAAACATCTACCCTCTAGAGCAGCGGTCGCCAACCTTTCGGACCTCACGGCCCATCAGTGGTCCGCAGACCACCGGTTGACAAATGCTCCTCCAAAGGTTTCCTTAAACCAGCAGTCGCCGACCTTTCGGATGACCTTGGCGACCGCTGCTCTAGAGACACTCAGAGGTGCCCAGGCTAGAGTTGGGTGTTGGAGGCTTTGGTACAACAGACAAGACCAGTGAACTCATCTTGCTAGATAAGCCCATAAGACATTTTTATTTCCACTTTTGAGCTGAAAACAAACTGTGCCTTCAAAAAGGTGGCTTTTCTAACTTTAGGTTGGTTATATGTTAAATGTGCTACTAACTTTAAAAAAATGCATTCTCCAGTGGAAACTATTTCTAATATTTAGTGTTTTGTAACTTAGCAGTGGGGTTGTCTCTTGCATTCTGTAGGAAAAGACCTGAATTTAACTTAGGTGACAAGAAATACAGAAGTGTATTTTAATTTCTCTTAACGTCTTTTTATGAGTATGTAATTTTAAGTGTACACTACACCGATTTAGTAAACAGCTTATAGTTTGCCTACATAGACCTTGTCTGCAGAATTTTTAAAGTTAGCAATGTTGTTGAGCATCTTCAGCTCTGACGGATGAAATGTCTTATGTACAGAATCATGATCTAGTCATTAAAAGTGCTCATGGGAAGGTGGGCTTTTTCTTCAGAGTCTATATCAGAACAGCTCTTATGCTCCATGCCTTCAACTTAATGACCATATTCCATAAAATAAAATGTGAAGTTTTTAAATCAACTTTGCTCTCCAACACAGTCATTTTCAAATAAAGGGCCAGAATATAAATGTTTAAGCTCACAGACCAAACTCTCTGCCACAACTACTCCACAATCATAGCACAAAAGCAGCCAAAGACGATATAGTAAGTGGCAATGGCCCTGCCTGGTGTGCACAGTGGTTAGAGCGTCAGCCCATGAACCAAAGAGTCACAGGTTCAATTCGCAGTCAAGGACTCATACCTGGGTTGCAGGTTCAATCTCCCATGGGGGCCGTGCAGGAGGCAGCCAATCAATGATTCTCATCACTGATGTTTCTATTTCTCCTCCCTCCCTCTCTGAAATCAATAAAGATATCTTTTTTAAAAACACAAAAAAACAGTGCTGTAAATGGAACTGCCTGGCTTACATCATATACATTTCTGCAGTCTTTATGGAATCTGCACCCAAAGATTTCCTTTGCTCCAATTAATTGTTCTTTTTTTATTGTTGCTTTTTGTTTGTTTTTTTAATCCTCACCCGAGGATATTTTTCCATTGACTTTTTTAGAGAGAGTGGAAGAGAGAAGGAAAGACAGAACTAACACATCAATTGGTTGCCTCCTGCATGAGCCCTGACCAGGACCAGGGAGGAGCCTGCAACCAAGTGTGTGCCCCTGACCGGGAGAATTGAACCTGGGACCCTTATGTCTACAGGCTGACCCTCTATCCACTGAGCCAAACCAGCTAAGGCTCCAATTAATTGTTCTTGTATGTAAGTTGCATTCTTTCCCTGTATATCCAGGTAGCCAAAGGCCCTAGAAGCTTATAAGAAATGGGCCATACCTGCCATGATCTTTACCAATCTAGTGGAATAGGAAAGGCTCCAACCATGTTCCTACAAAACTAGAAAGTGTAGCCCTAGCTGGTTTTGCTCAGTGGGTAGAGCATCAGCCTGCAGACTGAAAGGGTCCTGGGTTCAATTCCGGTCAAGGACACATGTCTGGGTTGCGGGCTTGATCCTCAGTAGGAGGCGTGCAGGAGGCAGCCAATCAATGATTCTCATCATTGATGTTTCTCTCCCTCTCCCATCCTCTCTGTAATCAAAAATATTTTTTTTTAAATCTAGAAAGTGTATTGATCTGGAAACTATTCTCCCAAACTGATGTAACTTCATTTCTACTGAAAACTCTTAGCCATGCTTTGATCTTTGGTCCTAACAAACATAAAAAGGTACAGTTGTAAAAGTAGGCGAGATAACTGCAAATAAAATTATTTCCAAAAATATATAGATTTCCATCAACAACTCTATTGATGGTGCTCCATGTAAAACAAAAATTACATAAAAGAGGAAAGAAGACATTAAGAAAGTAGATACAGCCTTAACTGGTTTGGCTCAGTGGATAGAGTGTCGGCCTATGGACTGAAGGGTCCCGGGTTCAATTCCAGTCAAGGGCATGTACCTTGGTTGCGAGCACATTCCCAGTACAGAGTGCAAGAGGCAGCTGATTGATGTTTCTCATCGATGTTTCTAACTCTCTATCCTTCTCCCTTCCTCTCTGTAAAAAATCAATAAAATATATTTAAAAAAAAAAAAAAAAAAAGTAGATACAGCCCAGCCAGTGTAGGTCAGTGGTTGAGAATCAACCCATGAACCAGGAAATTACCGGTTCGATTCCTGGTGAGTGGGCCAACGCTCTAACCACTGAACACACCAGCCAGAGCTGATTGTCACACTTTTATATTTTTATTGATTTCAGAGAGGGAGAGGGAGAGGGAAAGATAGAAACATCAATGATGAGAATCACTGACTGGCTGCCTCCTGCACGTCCCCTACTGGGTTGTATGTGCCCTGAACCAGGAATTGAACCCTGACCTCCTGATTCATAGGTCAATGCTCAACCATTGAGCCACAGTGGCCAGGCCGAATGTAACTTTTTTATTTTTTTTATTTTTTTTATTGTAGCTTTTTAAACTATGAAACCCCTGAGACTGTACCTTCTAGTTGAAATAAAGTATCTGTAATAGAAAAAATAACCACATGAAATCACCTCACACCTGTTAGAATGGCTATTATCCAAAAAACAAAATAAACAAGTGGAACCCATAGATAGAGAACAGACCGACAGCTGTCAGAGGGGAGGGAGGTTGTGGGGCTGGGTGAAAAAGGTGAAGGGATTAAGAAAAAACAACTCAGACAGATAGCAGCATGGTGATTACCAGAGGGGAAGGAGGTGGAGGGAGGTAGAAGAGGCTCAAGGGGAGATACATGGTGATGGAAAGAGACTTGACCTGGGGCAGTGAACACACAGTAAAATATACAGATGATGTCTTATAGAACTGTACACCTGAAACCTACATAATTTTATTAACCAATGTTACCCCAATACATTCAATAAAAAATTATTGAACAAGTGTTGGTAAGGATGTGAAGAAAAGAAAACCTTTGTACATTGTTGGTGGGATTGTAAATTGGTACAGCTGCTATAGAAAACAATATGGAAGTTATGCCCTAGCTGGTCTGGCTCAGTAGATAGAGCATTGGCCTGCGAACTGAAGTGTCCTGGGTTTGATTCCGGTCAAGGGCACATGTCTGGATTGCAGACTCAAACCCCAGTAGGAGGCGTGCAGGAGGCAGCCAATCAATGATTCCCTCTCATCATTGATGTTTCTATCTCTCTCCCTCTCCCTTCTTCTCTGAAATCAATAAAAATATATTTTTTAAAAATATGGAAGTTACTCAAAATTTAACAATAGAACTAGCAGCCGTGGCCAGTTTGGCTCAAATGGCCTGCGGACTGAGGGTCCTGGGTTCGAGTGAGGTCAGGGGCACATGCCCGGGTTGTGGGCTTGATTCCCAGTGGGGAGCATGCAGGAGGCAGCCAATCAATGATTCTCTCTCATCATTGATGTTTCTATCTCTCTTCCTTCCTCTGAAATTAATAAAAATGTGGTTTTTTTTAAATAGAACTGGTATATGATCCAGCAATTCCACTCCTGAGTATGTACCCAAAGGAAACAAAATCACTTTGTGTGTGTTTTTTTAATTTTTAATACATGATTATTGATTTCAGAGAGGAAGGGAGAGGGAGAGAGAAATAGAAACAACAACAATGAGAGACCCATTGATCAGCTGCATCTTGCATGTCCCTCACTGGGGATTGAGACCCGCAACCTAGGCAAGTGCCCTTGACAGAATCAAACTTGGGACCCTTCAGTCCACAGGTTAACGCTCTATCCACTGAGCCAAACCAGCTAGGGAAAAAATCACTATCTTGAAAAGATGTCTGCACTCCCATGTTTATTGCAGAATTATTTTTAATAGCCAATCTATGGAAACAACCTAGGTGTCCATTAATTGATGCATGGATAGAGAAAATGTAATGTGTATGTACATACAATGGAATATTTTCCAGCCATAAAAAAAGGAGACCTAGCTAGTTTGGCTCAGTGGATAGAGCTTCAGCCTGCGAACTGAAGGGTCCCGGTTTCGATCCTGGTCAGGGGCACGTACCTCAGTTGCAGGCTCCTCCCTGCTTGGGCCCTGGTCGGGGCTGGTGCAGGAGGCAATCAGTCAATGTGTCTCTCTCTCATCAATGTAGTGTCTCTCACATCTCTGTGTGTCTCTTTCCCTCTCTCTTCCACTCTCTCTAAAAATCAATGGAGTGCCCATCAGTAGATGAGTGGATTAAAAAAACTGTGGTACATCTTACACAATGGAATACTACGCTGCAGTAAAAAAAGGAGTTCTTACCATTTGCAACAGCATGGATGGAACTGGAGAGCATTATGCTAAATGAAATAAGCCAATCAGAGAAAGATAAATACCACATGATCTCACTCATTTATGGGATATAATGAACAACATAAACTGATGAGCAAAAACAGATCCAGCCGAAACCGGTTTAGCTCAGTGGATAGAGCGTCGGCCTGCGGACTGAAAGGTCCCAGGTTCGATTCTGGTCAAGGGCATGTACCTGGGTTGTGGGCACATCCCCAGTAGGAGATGTGCAGGAGGCAGCTGATCAATGTTTCTCTCTCATCGATGTTTCTAACTATCTCTCTCCCTTCCTCTCTGTGAAAAATCAATAAAATATATTTTAAAAAAAAACAAAACAGATCCAGAAACAGAGAAGCATCGATCAGACCGTCAAACCTCAGTGGGAAGGTAGGGGAGGGTGGGGGTAAGAGGGAGAGATCAACCAAAGGACTTATATGCAAGCATATAGGCCTAACCAATGGACACAGACAACAGGGGGGTGAGGGCATGAGTGGAGGGTATAGGGGGTAACAGGATAAGAACACATATGTAATAACTTAATCAATAAAAAAAATTTTAAAAAAATCAATGGAAAAAATATCCTCAGGTGAGGATTAACAAAAAAAAAGAAACATCAATGATGAGAATCATTGATAAGCTACCTCCTGCACAACCCCCTACTGGGGATCGAGCCCACAACCCAGGCATGTGCCCTGACCAGGAATCAAACTGTGATCTTCTGGTTCATAGGTTGATGCTCAACCCCTGAGCCACGATGGCTGGGCAGGCCTTCTTTTTTAAAATTCTAGTAAGGGAGATTTTTAGTCCACAGTTGCTTGAACGTCTACCCAGAAGTTCTTTCTTCTTCCTGAAGCCAAACCCACAGTCTTGTTTGGTCTAACTCAGGCCTGGGTAGCCCCACTCTTACTAGTGCTTGCTTTAGGAAGGGGCATGTAACCCAATGGGGTGGGGATAGGAAGAGGCATCTCATAAGGTTTCTGGAGGAAGTGCTCTGTTCTTAAAAGGGGACACAAAGTGCTCTGGCTGGTGCATGGCTCAGCTGGTTGGGCTTTGTCGAGTGCGCTAAAAGGTCGCTGGTTTAATTACTAGTCAGGGCTCTCTAAAAATTAATGGAAAAAATATCCTCAGGTGAGGATTTTTTTAAAAGAGAGAGAAAAGAAATTCTGCCATATACAACTTAGATGGCTCGATCCCCAGTGGAGGACATGCGGAAGGCAGTGATCGATGTTTCACTCTCACATCCTGAGCTGCCTCATAAGACTTCATATTATGGGAAATGACAAATGCCCTTACTGCTTAAACGAATTTGAGTCAGGGTTACTCATTGTTGCAGCAGAAAGTTTGCCTGGTTAAGATGGTTATACGGTGAATCCCTGGTGAGTAAACTTTTGTAAGATCACTGAGTCACTCTAGTATTACAGGTATAGACAGATCTGAGGTCTAATCCAAGGAGGGCCCCTGACCTAAGTCATGACTACTTTTTGAATAGGCTTTGCACCAGAAATGGAGTGAGAGGCTTCTAGGTGACCTGGGGGGGTTAAAGGAAAACAGTATTCATTTTCAGAAGGAAGATGTCCAGAGAAACCACTAAGGTGATGGATAGGAAATGAAAACATGGAAACAGGGACCTGAGTGGGAAAACACAATGGTTCATGCTTTTAAACAGTTTTGAAAGTTTCAGTTTTATGTTAGGAAAGGGGGACTTGGAATTCAAGGGTTCTGTCCACTGTCTGTATCATTAAAAGGTGGTTTTTGCCCTAGGTAGTTTAGCTCAGTGGATAGAGCCTGAAGACTGAAGGATCCCGGGTTTGATTCTGGTCAAGGGCAAAAGTGGGCTCAATCCCCAGTAGGGGGCAGCCGATCAATGATTCTCTCTCAACACTGATGTTTCTAATGTTTCTATCTCTCCCTCCCTCTCCCTTCCTCTCTGAAATCAATAGAAATATATATATTTTTTTTTTAAAAAAAGGAGATTTTACATGTATAGAAATTAGAGTACAATGAAGAGAATTATAAGATACCTTCTCCCTCAAGTAGAGATGGTGATCACAGGGGTTGATGCAAACACTCATAACATGCAGGCATTAAGTCTCAGTTATTTTTAGGCAAAGATTCCTAGTTCTGGCTCTGTTACAGAATGACCATCCTACCTCCCATTATGGTACATAACTTATGTCATAAATGGTATGGTTATTGATTGAAAGTTATTTTTTAATTTGAATCGAACTATTACTATTACTTAAAAGGCAGGGTCTCTCACCCCAGCCAGTTTTTCTCAATGGTTAGAGCATTGGCCTGAAGACGGAAGGATTTGATTCCTAGTTAATGGCATATACCTTGGTTGCAAGCTCGATCCTTGGCCCTGGCTGGGGCATGTGCAGGAGGCAAACAATGGATGTGTCTCTCTCACATAGCTGTTTCTCTCTGTGTGTCTCTCCCACTTCTTCCACTCTCTCTAAAAATCAATGGAAAAATATCCTCGGGTGAGGATTAACCAAAAAGAAAGAAAAGAAAATGGAGCCCTGACCAGTTTGGCTCAGTGGCTATAGCGTCGGCCTGTGGACTGAAGAGTCCCAGGTTCGATTTCAGTCAAGGGTATGTACCTTGGTTGCGGGCACATCCCCAGTAAGGGGTGTGCAGGAAGCAGCTGATGGATGTTTCTCTCTCATGGATGTTTCTAACTCTCTATCCCTCTCCCTTCCTCTCTGTAAAAAATCAATAAAATATTTTTTTTTAATAAAAGAAAATGGAGATTTTTCTCCCCACTCTCACCCACTCATTTTAAGATCTACACACTTTTTTTTAAAAATATATTTTATTGATTTTTTTATAGAGAGGAAGGGAGAGAGATAGAGAGCTAGAAACATCGATGAGAGAGAAACATCAATCAGCTGCCTCCTGCACATCCCCTACTGGGGATGTGCCCGCAATCCAAGTACATGCCCTTGACCGGAATCGAACCCGGGACCCTTCAGTCCACAGGCCGACGCTCTATCCACTGAGCCAAACCGGCTTCGGCCTACACACTTTTATTTATTTATTTATTTTTTAAATATATTTTATTGATTTTTTACATAGAGGAAGGGAGAGGGATAGAGAGCTAGAAACACCGATGAGAGAGAAACATCAGTCAGCTGCCTCCTGCACACCTCCTACTGGGGATGTGCCCGCAACCAAGGCACATGCCCTTGACCGGAATCGAACCTGGGACCCTTCAGTCCGCAGGCTGACGCTCTATCCACTGAGCCAAACCAGCCAGGGCCACACTTTTTTTTTAAAGGTAGAGTGTTTGCCTTTTTAAAATATACTATATATATATATATTTTACCGATTTCAGAGAGGAAGGGAGAGGGAGAGATAGAAACATCAATGATGAGATCAAGCCTGCAACTGGGGTATGTGCCCTTGACTGGAATCGAACCCAGGACCCTTCAGTCCACAGGCCAACACTATCCACTGAGCCAAACCAGGTAGGGCAAGGTCTACACACTTTTAGAGTATGGAGGTAAAAGCCCAGGAAGAGGCTGAATAATAATAATGGAAAAACACATAAATGATGCTCAATATGTGCCAGGCACTATTCTAAGCATGTATTCGCTTGTTTTATAATACATGAAGCACGGATGGAATGATTAAGTAACTGGCCCAAGGTCACTCAGTTAGTCAATTGCCTGAGCCAGCATTTGAACCCAAGCAGTCCAGCTTCAAATTCTGTGCTACTCAAACTGTACCTGCGACTAATATATTATGAAAGTGTTTGGGGGATTGGTGAAAACCTGCTGATGTTGAGTCACAAAAGGCACTAGGCCTGGACCGTTTAGTTTACCCTAGGAGGGGCATCACCTATCACCCTACAATCTAGAATATGTTCAACTTGGGGGGTAGGGGGTATGCAAAGGGCCAAAATGAAATTCCACTGACAGAGGGATCTAAGTAAGAGTTTGTACTGCCTTTGAGGATGTGCTTTCTTGCCTGTCCGGTTCCTGGGGTGGTGTTATCAATAATTGGGTATCAGTAGCCTGGAGGTTTTACTGATAGTCATTCGTTCAACAAATATTTGAGCATCAACTCAAGGCCACAAATTGTGCTAGGCCCAGAGTTGAACAAGATAGACAAGATCCCCACTTTCTTAAAATGTACATTCTAGCCCGGCAGGCGAAGCTCAGTGATTGAGTGTCGACCCATGAACCAGGAGGTCACAGTACGGGAACATGCCCGGATTTCGGGCTCAATCCCCAGTGGGGGACGTGGAGGAGGCAGCCGATCAATGATTCTCTCTCATCACTGATGTTTCTATCCCTCTCTCTTCCTCTCTGAAATCAATAAAAATATAAACAAGGGGGGGGGGGATGAAAGAGTAACTCGGAGAAGCAAGCTGAACCTCAGCAGGCAAGGTCTTAAGGCCACGCCCAAGAGATGTCTGTATTTTATTTGCATTAATTCAGCGCCGATGATGACCACATTACCTCAGGCTGTACTTCCTAGACCACTTAATCCTGGATCATCCGACCTTCACCACCCCTCTTGTGCCCATCGGGTTGTCTAGCCACTCCGTGTCCCTGAGCCTACCAGGACACCTCGGGCCGGGGTCACCCAATCTTCATCTGTGGTCGCTTCAGGCCCCGCGGTCATGTCCTTCCTGAGCCCCTGCAGGCTATCCGGCGCCACCCCTCGGCCGGCCGGGTCACCTCGGGGCCACGCCTCCCTGGCCGAAGATTCGGGCTCGCACGCTACGCTTTGTTCCCCAAGCAGGTTTCGAAACGCCGCTCCCTCTCGGCTCCAGCTGTTTCCCTGCCAGGGCTAGGAGACCCGGGAGTGGCAGCGCCCCCGGCGGCGTACCACGACCCAAGAAGGGAGTGCCTGCCGCCGCCAACGCCTCCGCCTCCTCCCGGAACGCGGGAGCCTGAGCGAGCGGCGCACGCCCCGACCGTCGCGATCACGCTCCTGATTGGCTGAACCGCGATACGTCACGGGGAGGGCTCCGGCGGCAGCTGGGAGCGGAGGCCGCGCGTGCGCAGACCGAGCGCGCTGAGCGGAGGGGGTGGTGGCTGGCAGCTTCTCCCGCGTCCGCCATTTTGTTGCTGTGGCTCTTGGGAACCGGCGAGGCAAAACCACCCTGGAGGCGCGACGCTTCTTGGAGTTCGGTGCTTGGTGTGGCTGCTGGGGTCCGTGTAAAGCCTTGGGGGTGCGGAGCCGGCGCGTTTCAGGCCAGGAGTGAGTGGAGGGAGGCACCCCAGGACGTGGGGCAGCCCGAGAACCCCGGGGCGGCCTCCGCTGCGGCTCGGCTTCGCCCGCCCCGACCTCGGGCTCTGGTCCGCATTCCCAAGCCGGCTCCTTCCGTGAGGAGGCCCCTGAGCAAGCGGGCGAAGGCGGAGGATGCTGCGGGCCCGGAGCCGAGAGGAAGGTGCTGGCTCGGTCCTCTAAGCGCGCCTCGAGGTGTGCCGAGAGGCCCTTCTTCGTGCCCGAAGCCGTCTGCCGGGCGAAGGCGTCCAGAGCCGGCGAGAGCAGCCGCCGCCCCGACCCGGCCCAGAGCCTCGGCCCGACACCATGTCCTCCGCCAGGTTCGACTCCTCAGACCGCTCCTCCTGGTACATGGGGCCGGTGTCTCGCCAGGAGGCGCAGAACCGGCTCCAGGGCCAGCGCCACGGCATGTTCCTCGTCCGCGACTCCTCCACCTGCCCCGGGGACTATGTGCTGTCGGTGTCCGAGAACTCGCGAGTCTCCCACTACATCATCAACTCACTGCCCAACCGCCGTTTTAAGATCGGGGACCAGGAGTTTGACCACTTGCCGGCCCTGCTGGAGTTCTACAAGATTCACTACCTGGACACCACCACCCTAATCGAGCCTGCGCCCAGGTACGCGAGCGCCCGCGCTCCCCGGGCGTGCAACCCACCCGACCCCCCAGGAGGGTCGACAGTGGCCGGGTTGGTGCATGGGGTCGATCCAAAAGAGTGTGTGTGTGTGTGTGTGTTTATGAATGAACTCATTTCCCCCCTCTTCTGAAGCAAATTATTGTCCAGAAGGCATTCCGAATGGAAGGCTAGTGTCAGGATCTGGGTCACTTTGGCTGAGGGGGATGCGTCTTAAACATGTTAATGACGGTTGCATAGTTAGAAATTAAAATGTACGTATTGGGGGTTTTTTTATTGCCATTCGTCACGTTCCCTATTTGGTTATCATATGAAAGCAGGGTTTTGTTGTTTCGGAGTTTGGGTTTGTTTTTTGTTTTGTTTTGTTTTTGTTTTTACCTTTTTTTGGATCATAGACTTCTTTGAGAATCTGAAGATAGCCGTGGCATCCTCTCTCTCCCCAAAAATGCATGTACACACACGTTTGCACACCATTCAAGGTTCTTGGATTCCCTGCAGATTTCTGAAAGCCAAGTTAAGAACTTCTGTCCAGCAGCCTTTGACAAATTAAAATGCTTTAGCACTTAGAAACAAAACCCTTTAACTGAAATATCAGAATTGTATATTAATAGCTTGGTGCCAAGTTTGAAATAGCCAGACACCTATTATATCACACATTAAATGCAAAAACTTGAAAAGAGGGCACATTGGTTTCAGTGAGGACTTTTAAATTTTTATTTTATAGTTTTTCTTAAAGCTGGACCGTTAATAGGTTAACTTCATTTGGTTAAATTACAAGGCAAAGTAAGACTAGAATTTTTACTTACTACTGTAAGGGAAATTTTCGACTGACATTTTCTTTATATCCTACTTGATTTTTAAATGTATTTTTTATATCAAGGCTAATGACTTAATACCTGTTTTTAGAGTTAAGAACCCTAAGTGACACTGAGCATCAAGCATTGCCTTTTCCAAGTAAAATACATTCTTTTTAAAATATGTATATTTTTGCCCTGACCAGTTTGGCTCAGTGGATAGAGTGTCAGCCTGCGGACTGAAGGGTCCCAGGTTCGATTCCAGTCAAGGGCATGTACGGTGGTTGTGGGCACATCCCCAGTAGGAGGTGTGCAGGAGGCAGCTGATCAATGTTTCTCTCTCATTGATGTTTCTAACTCTATCCCTCTCCTTTCCTCTCTGAAATCAATAAAGATATATTTAAAAAATAAATAAAATATGTATATTTTTATTGGTTTCAGAGGGGGAGGGAGAGAGAGAGAAACAATGATGAGAATCACTGATCTGCTGCCTCCTGCACGCCCCTTCCTGGGGATTGAGCTGGAAACCCCAGCATGTGCCCTGATCAGGAATCCAACCATGACCTGGTTCATAGGTCGATGCTCAACCACTGAGCCACACCTGCAGGGTGATTCATTCTTTTATTTGATTATTTGCTTTAATTTGCCTTAGTATTTTATCAGAGGTTTTTTTTATTTAAATTATGCCAAATTTGAGGTGAAAATAAGAGATATTGCACTGCCCAATTTGTTTCTTAAACATCTATTTTTAAAGGACAGGGTGCTAATATACGTAGGGTTTGGGGGGATGAAATGTTTTCGATTTTATAGATTTGCTGACAAGATGTTGCTATGAGCTTTAAACATTACAAGCTATTAAGGAGCAGTCACTGGATGCTTCACCTGTGTTGCTTCTATGGACTAGAGAGAAGAAACAAAGCCATGGCAGTATAATGGCTATAAGATTAACTACCAAACTAAATAGACTTTTTTTTTCTTTAATAGCAAAGATGGAAATTTATTGAAGAACAAGTACAGACTTCCATGTGGGGAGCGGGAAAGAGTCCCGTAAATAGACTTTAAAAAATGGGAGAAAACGGTTATAAATCAAATACTGTATAACAAATACCTAGACACAAAAGATTCTGATTGGTGAAACCAGGTCCCTGAAGATGCTAGTAACGACTCAACTCTGAGCACAGTATAATTACAATATAAGAGTTGGAGAGAATCTTAGAACCCACTGTAATAAGATTTTGTAACATTTTAGGAAATGACTTCCCTGACTTGGGAAGGTGAATTATATCATTAATTTCAGGCATTTTTTAAGCCACACTATGTGCAAGGCATTGTGCTTACTTTGAGGTGACAGGTACTATATAATACAGCTGTTCCAAAAAGTGTGAGTAAATAAATGGCTTGATCCCCTTCTAGAGGAAGAAAAAGGAATATGCATGCTGCAGTGGCTTCCTGCTACCCACAAAAAAACTACTCCAAATTTTTCTTATACTGTCTTCCCAAATACCAAAATCTATCTTTGATATCTTTGCTTACTGCCTCTCCTAGCTTGATTCAGCCCTGTTAGTCCTCTCACTCATTCCCTGGGAACCTTTGTTTAGGCTGTTGGCTCTTGGTTGGCTGCCTAACTCCACCCACTCCTCACCTATTGAAAGCCTACCTGTTGTTCCAGGCTTCTCACAAATAATAGAGCCTTTTCCTGACCCTCCCCCTCAAATTCAGCTTTAATTGTTTCTCCTTCTCTATGCCCTCCATCCCAGGCATGTAGTTGTAATTTAGCTTTTTAATTTCCCTGATATCTCTCATAGGCCTTTCAGTGCTGGTTGAATTAGATTCTGATGTGTATACTTTGTTACACTGAGTCTTTGGATTGCCTCTCCCAACCCTGAAATTTATGGATTAGGTTTGATGTTACTAGCATTAGCCTTTGTAGAAAACTAGAGGCTACCTTGGCCTGATTGAAAAATCAGTGTAATGCTTCTTCTTGGCCTGAACAGGATAAATTAAGTGGTTTAGCTTTTTAGGCATCAAAACTGAGCTCTTGTTTAAAATAAATTTTTATTGATATCAGAAAGGAGGAGAGAGAGAGAAACATCAATGATGAGAATCATTGATTGGCTGCATCCTACACAGCCCCTACTGGGGATCGAGCCCGCAACCGCAACCCGGGCATATGCCCTTAACTGGAATCGAACCTGGGACCCTTCACTCCGCAGGCCCGATGCTCTATCCACTGAGCCAAATAGGCTAGGGCAAAAACTGAGCTCTTAAAGCCAGAATTTCATGCCCCTTGACTAATAATTTATTTTTTGTTTATTGCTTAGCAGAAGGTCATAACTGTGACTTCCTCAGAATTTAAGAATTGGTGCTTATTTTGTTCTAGTCGATTTTTTAAATTAGAATACTCCTTAACCTATTTTTAAATTATTCCTCACCCGAGGATATGCTTATTGATTGGGGGGGGGGAGAAAGGGAAAGAAAGAAAGAGAAACCTAGATGTGAGAGAGAACATCGATTAGTTGCCTTCTGTACATACCTGGACCAGGGATTGAACCAAGTGGCAACCTAGGTATGTGCCCCGACCGCAGCCTTTTCATATACAGGACTGCGTTCCAATCAATTGAGCCACAGGGCTGTTCCTTAACTTTTAATTTTATATTTTTATTCATATATTTACAAGGTAATTTTATCCCAGTGATAGGTACTGGGAAAGATGGATGACATGCATACTTTCTCCATCGTGGAATTTGGAGGCAGGCTAAAAAATAAAAAAGGGCCTGGCCGGGTAGCTCAGTTAGAGCATCATCCCTATATACCAAGGTTAGGAGTTCAATCCCCGGTCAGAGCATATACAAGAATCAACCAATATGAATACATAAATAAATAAATGGAACAACAATGTTTCTCTCCCCCCTAAAATCAATAAAAAGTTAAAAGATAAATAAAATGTAAGATTAATAAGTGCTGCCAAGGACTTAAACATAGGCCAAGATAATATAATGGAAGGAACTTCCCTGAGGTACGATGGTCAGAGAAAGAACTAAACTACCTATGGGTAGAAAAAAAGAGTAAACCTTGGAAAGACCTAAGCTAGGGAGGGGAATTACCATCCAAGCATAGGGTAGAGCTTGCACAAAGTTATGAAGTGAGCCTGGCCAGTGTTTCTCAGTGGTTAGAGCATCGTCCAGAGCACTGAAGGGTCATGGGTTCTATTCCTGGTCAAGGGCACTTATTTAGGTTGCAGGTTTGATCCCCAGCCCCAATTGGGGCTTTGTGGGGAGGCAACCAATCAGTGTATCTCTTTCACATCTCTTCTCCTCCCGTCCTCCTCTCTCTGATCCCTCCCTCCCTTCTACTCTCTCTAAAAATCAATGGAAAAAATATCCTCGGTGAAAATTAACAGCAACAACAAAATCCTGAGGTTAGAAACACAACCAGTATTTTGGGAGTGTGGTTATTTGATTTTGTGTTTGTTTGTTGGTTGCCTTGTTTTGTTTTTTAGAGAGAGGAAGGAGGGGAGAGAGAAACATCTATGTGTTGTTCCACTTATTTATGCATTCATTGATTGCTTCTTGTATGTACTCTGATGGGAGATCAAACTCAACAATCTTGACATATCTGGACTATGCTCTAATCAGCTGAACCATTCAGTCAGGGCTGGAGTGTGGTGGTGGTTGTTGTTGTTTTTAATATATTTTTATTGATTTCAGAGAGGAAGGGAGAGGAAGAGAGAGAAACATCAATGATAAAAGGGAATTATTGATTGGCCGCCTCCTGCACACCCCCTACCGGGGACCAAGCCCACAATCGGGCTTGTTCCCTTGACCGGAATCGAACCTGGGACCCTTGAGTTGGCAGGCTGATGCTCTATACCAGTGATGGCGAACCTTTTGAGCTCTGCGTGTCAACATTTTGAAAAACCCTAACTTAACTCTGGTGCCGTGTCACATATAGAAATTTTTTGATATTTGCAACCATAGTAAAACAAAGACTTATATTTTTGATATTTATTTTAGATACATAAATGGCATTTAACAAAGAAAAATCAACCAAAAAATGAGTTTGCTTGTCACCTCTGACACACGTGTCATAGGTTCGCCATCACTGCTCTATACACTGAGCCAAACTGGCTAGAGCTGGAGTGTGGTTCTTATTAGTAAAGGAAGAGGTAAAGAGTTTGGAGATAAAATGGTCAAGATAAGGAAATTGGATTTTATTTAAAGTGCAGTGGGTGCCCCCTATGTTTATAGCAGCATTATTTATAATAGGTAAGATCTGGAAACAGCTCAAGTGCCCATCAGTAGATGAATGGATAAAAACCTGTAGTACATTTACACAATGGAATACTATGCGACTGTAAAAAAGGAGCTCTTTCTTACTCTTTGAGATAGCATGGATGGACCGGGAGACTATTATGCTAGGCGAAAAATAAGCCAGTTAGAGAAAGACAATTATCACATGGTCTCGCTTATACATGGAATCTAATGAACAAAATAAACTGATGAACAAAATAGATCCAGAGGTATAGATGCATGGAACAGAATAACAGATCTCAGTGGGGGTGGGATGAGGTAGGAGGGAACAGGAAGAGATTAACAAAAAAACTTATATGCATAGCCCTTGGACACAGAAAATAGCGTGGGGAAGGCCTGGGGTGGAGCGAGTGGGGGCAAAAGGGGAGAAAATGGAAGACATCTATAATACTGTTAACAATAAATAAATAATAAGTTCAATGGGTGCCATGGGATGAGTTTGAACCTGGGGACAGTACAAGGTGCAAAATGATGGTGACTGATGACATATGTAGACTTCAATAGACAGCTTGGTGAAAATGCCTGTTTTGGAGATAAGATTGATCCTGATTGCGGGGGGTGGGAGGGGGGGGATGATAGGAAGAGAAAGGAAGAAACTATGATTTGGTATATTTGTGTTTATCTTATTACTATAATTAATAAGCTTTTTGTATTTGTGGTAAACTTAACCCCCAAAAGGTGTCATGTCTGTTGTTTTTTGTTGATTCATTTTTTGGGAAGACATTTATCAAAGCTGGGGACAGTGAAACAAGGAAGGCCTTAGGATAGAACAAGCAACAAGAGAGAGAATCTGGGCAGAGATGCTATGGCTCACTGGAAAGTCAGAAAAGGGGCCTTGTAGACAGGTTCAAGGGGTTAGCCCAAGACGAGCTGCCACTGCCCATTGCTCCCCTGGTTGCAAGTCTTTCAGGGACTCTTAGAGTTTAGGCAATGCATGCCTGAGAGGGAAGAAAGTCAGAAAGATGTGGCCGTGTTCCCTCCAGCTTTCGTTAATTTTGAATGACCCTAAAGGGTTCTCTTTATGCATGTGGATGTAATTTTTATATTACAAATCACTTCCATTTTATTTGAATACAAACAATTTTAACATTTTGTGTATTGCTATAGTTAGTAGTCAGGTAAGCACTAGTGTGATATATATAATAGAGGCTATTTCAAGTGTAACAACAGAATGTTTCAGAAAGTGTCTGAGTGGATTTTTTAACTATGAACTATATTTTCCCATGGTTTAGAAACTTGAAAGTGTTTTTTGTATAACTTGCTTTTCCAGTTTTAGTTTATGTATGAAGGCTAGGAGAAAAATCATGAGAAGTAAACATTTTAAAACTGAGGCAAGTTGACCCTTAGAGAAAATCTTATTTTTTACTCAACAGACTTTGCAGATTGTATGTACCTGGTAATATGGAACTAACGTTAAATCAATAGTCCTGTCCTGGCTGGGTAGCTCAGTTAGTTAGAGCATCATCCCAATAGGCCAAGGTTGTGGGTTCAATCCCCCATCAGAGCACATACAAGAAGCAACAAATGGAGCTTACTGATAATAAAGGCTATTTCCATGCTACCTAATATGGTAAAGTAGCTGTGGGAGAACTGGAAAAGGATGCTCAGCCTAATCTGAGTGCCCAGAGGAGGACCCTCACACCTGTGAAGCAGAAAGCAAGGACTGCGTGGACCAGAGGATGCCACAGGCAGCAGGGTCAGACCTCCTTCCACACCCCCTGTTCTAAATATTTAAGGGAACTCAAATCTGGACTTTTATAATTAATAGGGAAGAAGGATTACCAGTAATTTTGATTAGCATAGAATTCAACACTGTGAGTAAACCTTTGAGTTTCTTCTTACCAGGAGTTTAAATCATCTAAATTCAATTAAGATGAGATATAAGAACAATGTCATGCACGGAATGGAATGGAAACTTGCCCAGTTGGTTCCCGTAGCAGGTAAAATACTGGTAGCCATTTGATTTGTGACATATCTCTTGTTTGAGACTCAAATTTAGAGAATTTTTTTTATCTAAGAAAGAATTTTCCTTTGATCTTAATAGTTGGACTAGATTATTTCTAAGGTTTCTTGAGGCTAAAATATTTTAGTTCTTTCTGATAAGTAAAACGAGGCAGTGCTTATTAGTGGTAGTTCAGATTATCCTAGAGCAGAGATGGCGAACCTATGACACATGTGTCAGAGGTGACACGCGAACTCATTTTTTTGGTTGATTTTTCTTTGTTAAATGGCATTTAAATATATAAAATAAATATCAAAAATATAAGTCTTTGTTTTACTATGGTTGCAAATATCAAAAAAATTCTATATGTGACACGGCACCAGAGTTAAGTTAGGGTTTTTCAAAATGCTGACACGCAGAGCTCAAAAGGTTCGCCATCACTGTCCTAGAGTCTGAGCTAAGATCCTCATAAGTAATTTGGGGCCCAGGCATGTAGCAGCTAGTCTGGAATGATGGCCAAGAGTATGAGTGGATCAGTGCTGAGGTGAAGAGTCTTGGAAGGCAAATCCAGGTTTTCCTTTGCTAACTGAATTAAACCAGGTTTAGGGAGTTGGAATGGCAAAGCCTTTGTGTTTTCAGAAGGAAAAAAACGGTTAGAAACTGGAATGGGAAATGCTTCCCATGTCTTATTTTATTTTACTTTTTAAAATATATTTTATTGATTTTTTTACAGAGAGGAAGAGAGAGAAAGAGAAAGCTGGAAACAT